>NC_080064.1:153768332-154086682 GCF_949987535.1 Balaenoptera acutorostrata | reverse complement strand
CGCCCAACATGGGAGCACCTCAATTAAGCAAATGTTAACAGCCATAAAAGGGGAAATTGACAGTAATAAAATCATAGGAGGGGACTTTAACACCCCACTTTCACCAATGGCCAGATCATCCAAAATGAAAATAAATAAGGAAAAACAAGCTTTAAATGATACATTAAACAAGATGGACTTAACTGATATTTATAGGACATTCCATCCAAAAACAACAGAATACACTTGCTTCTCAAGTGCTCATGGAACGTTCTCCAGGACAGATCATATCTTGGGTCACAAATCAAGCCTTGGTAAATTTAAGAAAATTGAAATCGTATCAAGTATCTTTTCCGACCACAATGCTATGAGACTAGATATCAATTACAGGAAAAAAATCTGTAAAAAATACAAACACATGGAGGCTAAACAATACACTACTAAATAAAACCTATGGGATGCAGCAAAAGCAGTTCTAAGAGGGAAGTTTATAGCAATACAATCCTACCTCAAGAAACAAGAAACATCTCAAATAAACAACCTAACCTTACACCTAAAGCAATTAGAGAAAGAAGAACAAAAAACTCCCAAAGTTAGCAGAAGGAAAGAAATCATAAAGATCAGATCAGAAATAAATGAAAAAGAAATGAAGGAAACAATAGCAAAGATCAAGAAAACTAAAAGCTGGTTCTTTGAGAAGATAAACAAAATTGATAAACCATTAGCCAGACTCATCAAGCAAAGAAGGGAGAAGACTCAAATCAATAGAATTAGAAATGAAAAAGAAGTAACAATTGACACTGCAGAAATACAAAGGATCATGAGAGATTACTACAAGCATCTATATGCCAATAAAATGGACAACCTGGAAGAAATGGACAAATTCTTAGAAAAGCACAACCTTCTGAGGCTGAACTAGGAAGAAATAGAAAATATAAACAGATCAATCACAGGCACTGAAATTGAGACTGTGATTAAAAATCTTCCAACAAACAAAAGCCCAGGACCAGATGGCTTCACAGGTGAATTCTATCAAACATTTAGAGAAGAGCTAACACCTATCCTTCTCAAACTCTCCCAAAATATAGCAGGGGGAGAAACACTCCCAAACTCATTCTACGAGGTCACCATCACCCTGATACCAAAACCAGACAAAGATGTCACAAAGAAAGAAAACTACAGGCAAATAACACTGATGAACATAGATTCAAAAATCCTCAACAGAATATTACAAAACAGCATCCAACAGCACATTAAAAGGATCATATACCATGATCAAGTGAGGTTTATCCCAAGAATGCAAGGATTCTTCAATATATGCAAATCAATCAATGTGATAAACCATATTAACAAATTAAAGGAGAAAAACTATATTATCATCTCAATAGTTGCAGAAAGAGCTTTTGACAAAATTCAACACCCATTTATGATAAAAAAAAAAAACCCTCCAGAAAGTAGGCATAGAGGGAACTTACCTCAACATAAGAAAGGTCATATATGACAAACCCACAGCCAACATCATTCTCAATGGTGAAAAACTGAAACCATTTCCTCTAAGATCAGGAACAAGACAAGGTTGTCCACTCTCACCACTATTATTCAACATAGTTTTGGAAGTTTTAGCCACAACAATCAGAGAAGAAAAAGAAATAAAAGGAATCCAAATCAGAAAAGAAGAAGTAAAACTGTCACTGTTTGCAGATGACATGATACTATACATAGAGAATCCTAAAGATGCTACCAGAAAATTATTACTAGAGCTAATCAATGAATTTCATAAAGTAGCAGGATACAAAATTAATGCACAGAAATCTCTTGCATTCCTATACACTAATGATGAAAAAATCTGAAAGAGAAATTAAGGAAACACTCCCATTTACCACTGCAACAAAAAGAATAAAATACCTAGGAATAAACTTACCTAAGGAGACAAAAGAACTGTATGCATAAAACTGTAAGACACTGATGAAAGAAAATAAAGCTGATAAAACAGATGGAGAGATATACCATGTTCTTGTATTGGAAGAATCAACATTGTGAAAATGACTATACTACCTAAAGCTATCTACAGATTCAAGGCAATCCCTATCAAGGGATTTCACAGAACTAGAACAAAAAAATCTCACAATTTGTATGTAAACACAAAAGATCCCGAATATCCAAAGCAATCTTGAGAATGAAAAACAGAGCTGGAGGAATCAGGCTCCAAGACTTCAGACTATACTACAAAGCTACAGTAATCAAGATAGTATGGTACTGGCACATAAACAGAAATATAGATCAATGGAACAGGATAGAAAGCCCAGAGATAAACCCACGCACATATGGTCACCTTATTTCTGATAAAGGAGGCAAGAATATACAATGGAGATAAGACAGCCTCTTCAATAAGTGGTGCTGGGGAAACTGGACAGCTACATGTAAAAGAATGAAATTAGCACACTCCCTAACACCATACACAAAAATAAACTCAAAATGGATTAAAGACCTAAATATAAGGCCAGACACTATCAAACTCCTAGAGGAAAACATAGGCAGAACACTCTATGACATAAATCACAGCAAGATCCTTTTTGACCCACCTCCTAGAGAAATGGAAATAAAAACAAAAATAAACAAACGGGACCTAATGAAACTTCAAAGCTTTTGCACAGCAAAGGAAACCATAAACAAGACCAAAAGACAACCCTCAGAATGGGAGAAAATATTTGCAAATGAAGCAACTGACAAAGGATTAATCTCCAAAATTTACAAGCAGCTCATGCAGCTCAATATCAAAAAAACAAACAACCCAATCCAAAAATGAGCAGAAGACCTAAATAGACATTTCTCCAAAGAAGATATACAGATGGCCAACAAACACATGAAAAGATGCTCAACATCACTAATCATTAGAGAAATGCAAATCAAAACTACCAGGAGGTATCATCTCACACCAATCAGAATGGCCATCATCAAAAAATCTACAAACAGTAAATGCTGGAGAGGGTGTGGAGAAAAGGGAACCCTTTTGCACTGTTGGTGGGAATGTAAATTGATACAGCCACTATGGAGAACAGTATGGAGGTTCCTTAAAAAACTAAAAATAGAACTACCATACGACCCAGCAATCCCACTACTGGGCGTATATCCTGAGAAAACCATAATTCAAAAAGAGTCATACACCACAATGTTCATTGCAGCTCTATTTACCATAGCCAGAACATGGAAGCAACCTAAGTGTCCATTGACAGATGAATGGATAAAGAGGATGTCACACATATATACAATGAAATATTACTCAGCCATAAAAAGAAATGAAATTGAGTTATTTGTAGTGAGGTGGATGGACCTAGAGTCTGTTATACAGAGTGATGTAAGTCAGAAAGAGAAAAACAAATACCGTATGGTAACACATATATATGGAATCTAAAAAAAAAAAAAAAAAGTGGTTCTGAAGAACCTAGGGGCAGGACAGGAATAAAGACATAGACGTAGAGAATGGACTTGAGGACACAGGGAGGGGGAAGGGTAAGCTGGGACGAAGTGAGAGAGTGTCATGGACATATATATACTGCCAAATGTAAAATAGATAGCTAGTGGGAAGCAGCCACATAGCACAGGGAAATCAGCTCGGTGCTTTGTGACCACCTAGAGGGGTGGGATAGGGAGGGTGAGAGGGATAAGCAAGAGGGAGGAGATATGGGGATATATGTATACATATGGCTGATTCACTTTGTTACAAAACACAAACTAACACACCATTGTAAAGCAATTATACTCCAATAAAGATGTTAAAAAAAAGAAGACATTTTCCAAGTGAGTTGAAAATCATACTGTTATTCAAATATTCAATAAATATGTATTGAGTTCATACTAAAAACAAACAAACAAACAAAAATGTCCTGACTCCTTAATAGGTCTTCTAGATTCTCAAAAATTGAACAGTTCCATCTTTAATTTTTTCCTTCACTTCTCGTATTGTATAGTAAGTAACTAGGAAAAGCCAAGTAGCACTTTGAGGATTCTGCCTGGAGATCTATACAGCCAGATGCTCAAGATCTCTCTTTCCCACACTACCACAGGCAACAGTTTGGCTAACTGTTCTACCAGGACAGAACGCATGTGCCCTTTCCTCCCGCCTCTGATAACATTTTCCTCATCACCCTTCAAGGCCTTATGAAGAGTTTCCTGAGGCCCTTCCAGTTTCTGCATACCACCCAGTCCCAAACCAATGTTACCAGCACCCCATTCTTGGCACCAAATTCTGTTTCAGTTATCAACACTGTGCAGCTACTTAATATAACAATCATTTGTTTTTCTCATGAATCCGTGGCTTGGAATTCAGACACTGAACAGTGGGGAGGGTTAATCTCTACTCCGGATGTCTGAGGCCTCAGCAGGTAGGACTTGAATGGCTGGAAAGTATAACAGAGTAGGAGCTGGCTTGGGTGTCCTTACAGCGTTGCGGCATCAAGGTAGTCAGACTTTTAAAAGTGGTAGCTCAGAGCTCCAAGAATGAGTGTACTGCGGCCCAGGAGGAAGCTGCAAGGCTTCTCATGACATAGCCTCAAAGGTCCTTGAATGTCACTTTTGCCACATTGTATCTGTCAACCAAATCACTACGGCCAGCCCAGATTTAAGGGGAGTGAAATTAGATTCCACCTGTTAATGGGAAGAATAGCAGAGAATTTGCAGCCATCTTTGTTTGAAAGAGATCTACTTTTATAACATGATTTCATTACTTGGAATATGAACATTTGTATATATTGCAATGTCAAATAATAGCAAATGGGGACTTCCCTGGTGGTGCAGTGGTTAAGAATCTGCCTGCCAATACAGGGGACACAGTTCGATCCCTGGTCGGGGCAGATCCCACATGACGCAGAGCAACTAAGCATGCTGTGCGCCACAACTACTGAGCCTGCACTCTAGAGCCTACGAGCCACAACTACTGAGCCCTCGAGCCACAACTACTGAAGCCCGTGGGCCTACAGCCGGTGCTCTGCAACAAGAGAAGCCACCGCAGTGAGAAACCCGCGCACCGCAACAAAGAGTAGCCCCTGCTCACCGCAACTAGAGAAAGCCCGCGCACAGCAACAAAGACCCAACACAGCGCCCACCCCCCCCAAAAAATAGCAAGTGGAAAGAGAAATGGGTGATTGACTATAATTAAGAAAAATTCAGACCATTGAAATGGTGAAGCAGATATAGCTATACACTAGTCTTCATATTTGTATTCTTTTAACTTGGCAAAACTTCGCTCAAATATATTTAGACACAAGGTGTCAGCACAAGCTTGAATTCAATTAATTCTCATCAAAATACCTGGATAATTGGGTAAGGAAGAGTTGGTCTAAAGAAGGCAATGTAGCTTAGTTTCTCTATTTTGTGTTTGGCATTCTGCTTAGTTATTTAGTACTAATCATTTTTAAATGCTATAATATAAACTCAAAGGGGTGCTCTAAAATGATATTAAGAAAAAGCACAAAGCCATAGGAAGGCAATAAAATTTATCCAATGGGATAATAAGTCATGTGAATTTTACAGAAACAATAAACCCTTAATATGATTGTGAACAATGTGTAAAGTTTACTTTTGTTTTGTGACTAATTAGAAATCATGCCTCTCAGACTTTTGATAATAGGCAGCTATTTCTACAAATATATGTTATCACTAACAGGTACCTGCTCTGGCTCAAGCAGAATCCACGCAACTGTTTTTAACTGTAAGTTAAAGAACATATTTTTCCAGGTTTCCACTTCTTACAACAGGAATTGATTTATTTGTATCCCTCAACTGAGAATCTTACTTCTCCCACAGTCTTTAGAAATAAAGCTGGACATTACATACTGATAAAAGCGTCAATTCAACAAAATGACATAATCCTAAATGTGTATGCACTTAGAGCTGAATCTTTGCATTCATACTCAGTTATTTTCTTAGGATAAATTTGCTGGAAGTAGGTATGTACATTTTTAAACCTTCTGATAAATCGTGCCGTATTGCCCTCCAGAAAGGTAGCACCAGTTTTTACTCCTAGCCAGAAATATATGAAAAATGCCTGCCTCTCTTCATTTTCACCAAAACAAGATGGCCATTACATCTAAGATTGTTTTTAAATGTGGTTTTATTAATTCTGATTTCTCCTACTGATAGCGACTCCAAAGGACAGGAATTTTTTTTTAAGTATGGACTCTTGTATCTGCTTTCAAAAGCAATGAGAATGGGGACTTCCTTGGTGGTGCAGTGGTTTAGAATCTGCCTGCCAATGCAGGGGACACGGGTTCGATCCCTGGTCCGGGAAGATCCCACGTGCCGCGGAGCAACTAAGCCCGTGCACCACAACTACTGAGCCTGCGCTCTGGAGCCCACAAGCCACAACTACTGAGCCCACAGGCCACAACTACTGAAGCCCGCGCACCTAGAGCCCCGCAACAAGAGAAGCCACCGCAGTAAGAAGCCCGCACATTCCAATAAAGAGTAGCTCCCACTCACTGCCACTAGAGAAAGATGGCGCACAGCAACGAAGACCCAACACAACCATAAATAAATAAATTTTTAAAATCCAAAATAAAACCCAATGAGAATGGTATTATTTGTATGTAAACCTAGTGCTCTGAAAATGCTTCAGAGTGGTTCAAAGTTTTTCTTTAAAATTTGATGTGGAATGGTCATGTCACACAAATATGTGTGTGTGTGTGTGTGTGTGTGTGTGAGACAGTGCCAAGGTAAGTAAATTCTCCCCTCACAGCCTATATACATATTTCTATCACTAAATTGTCACATCACTTTATAATTATCAAAGTATGTTTTGCCTGATAGATTGTGACCTTCCTTAAGGTCAGGGATTTTTGTTTTACATATTTTTGAGTTATCTCACAACTACAGAGTCTGGTATGATAACCATTCAATACAGGTTTGGTGAAGGAAGGCTGGAATGAAGGAAGAAATGAGGGAAAGAGATGTGAATTTCAACCTGGTCTTTGTCCACAGAATCACAGATTTCAGTTCACATAATCATTTTAAAAGAGGTTAACTGTATCCTTTTTTAAATTAATATGTTGGCTTCTAAATCAGTCAATTATAATAAAATCCACATAGAAGGCATTGCAGATGCCTACCTAGAGCCCATCAGGAAGTTCTCTCTGGGACTTCCCTGGTGGTCCAGTGGTTAAGAATCCATCTTGCAATGCAGGGGGCGCCGGTTCAGGGAACTAAGATCCCACATTCTGCGGGGCAACTAAGCCCGCACACCACAACTAAGACCCGACGCAGCCAAATAATAAATAAATAAATACTTTTTTTTAAAAAAAGAAAGTTCTCTCTTGTCTGAATTTTTTCATAAACACTAGCTGATAATCTGCCTTTCACACTAGTCAGAGAGTTTGGACTGGCTGATAATTGTCAGAATGTTATATGTGAACTTCCTCAACCCATGTATAGAGGATTTATATCTCTTTCTTTCCTGGTTAATTTCAAATTTTGGCTTTGTTTTATTGAAATGAGGGTAAATTTCTCATTATAATTAGAATTTTATATTTTTGTAAAATGCTTGTAAAAGCCAATCTAATAAGTATTTTCATTAGTCTGAAACTTCTATTTAACCAGAATTTTGCTAGGCATTCATAATGACAACTCTAAAGTTTGCATTGTTTTGAAATGCATTCTGAATTATCAAGGACTTAATTATATTTAATACAGGCTTATACATTATATTCAAATAATTTGAAAATTGACATTGCATGCACAATCAGCAATAATTTTAGAACAATAGTTGATTTTAGAGATTATCAAATTCAACTGCATCATTGTACAGATAAGAAAAGTAAGGATCCAGATAGGTGAAGTCACTTGTCCAAAGCCACACAGCTGGTTAATGTCACAATGCAGCTGGATCCCAAATCTATTGAGTTCGAGCCAATTACCGTATCCATTTATTGGCCAGGTTGACTAACAGAATACTTTTTTCTTCAATTGATCATATTCCTTACCTAGAGAAAAGTGAGATTTTTCTGTAATAATATACAAAAGAATAATGGGGCCATTGGCCAACCACACAAAAGACATCAGATCTCTATAATGAAGAAAAATTAAGTCAATATCCTAAGGTCTGAATATTTTGAAATGGAATCTCTCAGAATTAATTCTTCAGCCTAGAATCCTCCTTATCTTTTTATATCTCTAGTTTGGGCACATAGGTAAGCATCTGGTACCTACCTGTTAGCTAATAATGAAGAATGATAAGAATTAACAAGAAGCAACTCAATCCTTATTCTTCTCCCCCTAATGATCAAGCTGAGCATCTTTATCTCATTAATATCTGACTGTGAAATCTCTTGACACCTGAAAAGACTAGCAATTTATTTATCAGGATATGGTACCTGATTGTGAGGCTTTCTGCTGGCAGAGATTTTTTTCAAAGATTCATCTTCCTCCTGGAGTAAATATCATATTTTTAATTATTCATAATGTTTCTCCTGTTTTACCACAAGCTTCCTCAGAGGACAGAAGTGCATTAAGGCTCTTATGTTTCTATAAGAGTGTGAAGGGTGAATAGGAAAAAAAAATTATATATGTATAGCATTTCGTTGTTCTTCTGGGCAAACAAAATTAAACGTGATTTGCAAATGGTGCAGTCAGAAATAACAAAAGGTGTAAAGTGACGCAACAAAATTTATACTGCTTGCACACCAGAAAATGCAAATGAAAAATGCTCATAGCTGAAGTGGAAACTGGGAAGATTTCACATTCTTAACAGCTATATTAGGGAGGTAAAAATGTGAGCATGCCCATAAATATGAACGGAAAAGCGTTATTTAGATTAATGCTAGAGAGATACTCTACAATTGTAAGCATCTTTTATACAAGCTAACTTTGGTAACCTTCCTTTTCTCATATTGAAAACTTAATAATTAATCCAAAAAAAGGGAGAGACTTTCTCCATATGGTAAGGTTACCTGGAACCATTAGGTTACTATCTTATAAATGCTAAAGTTGAAAGTAGTCCTATATTGCGTTCAGGTTCATTGGGGAATAATTTACATGCAGTAGAATTCGTCATGTTTAGTGTACAGTGTACAGTCCTGTGAGTTTTGACAAACATTCACAGTTCATCACCACCACCACACCCAAGATACAGAACATCTCCCTCTCCCCAGAAGTTTCCTCATGCTTCTTTCTATTCAACCTCTTCCCCCAAGTTCAACCCACCACTGCACTAATCTTTTTTCTGTGTTTTGCCTTTTTAAGAACATCACATAAATGGACTCGTACAGTGTTAGACCTTTTGAGGCTGGTTTCCTTCACTTAGCATAATGCATTTGAGATTTACTCATGTTGTCATGTTTGTCTGCAGTCTGTTCCTTTTAATGGCTGAATACTCTTCCACAGTGTGGGTGTACCAGTTTCTGTACCCTTGTACCAGTGGACGAGCTTTTGGTTTGTTCCCAGTTTGGGACGATTATAAATAAAACAGCTATAAGCATTCATATACAATTTTGTGTGTGTGAACATAAGTTTTTACGTCTCTTGGATAAATACCTTGGAGTGGGACTTCTGGATCTTATAGGAAGTATATGTTTAACTTTATTAACAGTTTATTAACTGCCAAACTGTTTTCCACAAAGCTTGTAACATTTCTCATTCCCACTAGCAATGTATGGAAGGTCAAGGTGCTTTGCATCCTTGTCAGCATTTGTTATCAAAAGAAGTTTGTTTTTTTTTTTAATTAATTAATTTATTTTTGACTGTGTTGGGTCTGTTGGGTCTTCATTTCTGTGCGAGGGCTTTCTCCAGCTGTGGAGAGCAGGAGCCACTCTT
This sequence comes from Balaenoptera acutorostrata, assembly GCF_949987535.1. Classification (NCBI taxonomy): domain Eukaryota; kingdom Metazoa; phylum Chordata; class Mammalia; order Artiodactyla; family Balaenopteridae; genus Balaenoptera; species Balaenoptera acutorostrata. Next base: position 154,076,902 of record NC_080064.1, on the reverse strand, counting down.
CATCGCGGTGCGCGGCCTCTCATGTTGCGGAGCACAGGCTCCAGACACGCAGGCTCAGTAATCGTGGCTCACGGGCCTAGTCGCTCTGCGGCATGTGGGATCCTCCCAGACCAGGGCTCGAACCCGTGTCCCCTGCATTAGCAGGCAGATTCTCAACCACTGCGCCACCAGGGAAGCCCCAAAAGAAGTTTTTATTTTGGTTTTTAATGTTAGCCATTACCTACGTTACACACCTATTAGATGTGTAATGGTAACACACTGTGATGTGAATTTGCATTTCCCTAATGACCGGTAGTGTTGAGCATCTTTTCATGTACTTATTTGCCATCTGTATATCTTCTTTGGTGTGGTATATGTTTAAACACTTTGCCCATTTTCACATTGGGTTGTTTGTTTTTTCATTATTGTTTTTTAAAGTTCTTTATGTATGTAATGTGGTTACCAGTTCTTTAGGAGGTAAGTGTTTTGCAAATATTTTCTCCCAGTCTGTGACTTTCTTTTCATTTTCTTAACAGTGTTTTTGAAGAGCAGAGGTATTTAGTTTTGTTTTGTTTAGTTTTTGTGGGGTTTTTTTGCATATGGGTGTCGAATTTCTAGCACTGTTTCTTAAAAAGACTGTCTTTTCTGTATTAAGTTGCCTTGGCATCTCTGTCAAATATCAATTGACTGCACAAAGCGGGTCTATTTCTGGACTCTCTATTCTGTTCCATTTATCCATATGTCCATTCTTTCACCAAACACCAGAGTCTTGACTACTATAGCTTGATGGTAGGTCTTGAAATCAGATAGTGTGAGTCCTCCAGCTTTGTTCTTGTGTAAGTCAATGGGGAGTGATAAGAAATGCAGGTAAAGTGGAGAATGCATGACCAATCTATAAACACTCTAATTTTTAAAAACTTGTGTAGGCCAACAATACATATCTGTAGGCTGAATTCAATCTGTAGACTGCCAGTTTGTCTAGAAGGAAAAGACTTCCTGGTGGGTCTCTTGTAGAGCACCAGCCCTTGCAGGAGTCCTCTGCAGTCCCCATGACAACGAGGCTTGAGCTCAGGACCCTTTAACAGCTGACCCCAAGGAGGGAGGAGCTGTGTGGCACAGGGAGCCACGGCTGTCTTCAGTGAGGGCCCGGGGCACTCTGCAAAGCATCCTTAAAGAATGAAGTCAGAGACTTCCCTGGTGGCGCAGTGGTTAAGAATCCGCCTGCCAATGCAGGGGACATGGGTTCGAGCTCCGGTCCGGTAAGATCCTGGATGCTGCAGAGCAACTGGGCCCGTGCACCAGAACTACTGAGCCTGCACTCTAGAGCCCCCGAGCCACAGCTGCTGAGCCCACATACGACTACTGAGACCTGCATGCCTAGAGCCTGTGCTCTGCAACAAGAGAAGCCACCGAGATGAGAAGCCCACGCATCGCGACAAAGAGTGGCCCCTGCTCACCATAGCTGGAGAGAGCCCGCGCACAGCAACGAAGACCTAACGCAGCCAAAAATAAATAAATAAATGTGTTTTTAAAATTATAAAAAAAAGAGAGAGAATGAAGTCAGAGTTCCCATTGCTTACTGATGGTTGAAATTCCTTTAATTGAGGGAAAAGACTTGAAATTCACATTCAGAGTTGAGGCTTAAAATGCAACTAGCTGTTTCTTAAAAAGTTAACCATAAACTTACCATATGACCCAGCAATTCTACTCCTAGATACCTATCCAAGGGACATGGAAACATATGTCTGCACAAAGACCAGCATGCAAATGTTCACAGCAGCATTCTTCATAATAGCCAAAAATTGGAAACAACCCAAATGTCCAGTGAAGGTCTAGTAAACACCTAAGCAAAATGTAGTATATCTACAGAATGGAATACTATTCCGTAATAAAAAAGAATGAGTTGATGCGTACTACAGCATCTCAAAAATGCTATGCTAAGTAAAAGAAGCTAAACACAGAAGACCACATACAGTATGCTTTCATTTATATGAAATGTCTTGAAAAGGCAAATCTATAGAGACAGAAAGTAGATTAGTGGTTGTCTGGGGTTGAGGGTGGCTACAGGGATATACTGTAAATGGACATAAGAGAATTTGAGGGGGTGAAGAAGATATTCTAAAACTGGATTATAGGTATGGTTGCACAGCTCAGCAAGCTTACTAAAAATTGCTGAATTGGACACTTACAATGAGTGAGTTTTACAATATGTAGAAGATACCTCAATAAAGTTAAAAAATAACTGAGTGCCTGTTTGAGGTAACAGTTTAGTGTGAATGAGTCTCAAGTACACTGCAGTTAGTCAAACTCTGAACTAATATGGGTGGTTAGTTATAGAGCTTAGCCTCTTTTGTTTGGGGAGAGGTTGAGGAGAGCAGAAAGTCTTTTGGGGAGGGTGGAAGGGAAGAGGAGGGGCACAGGAGAGAGGCAGCACTGCAGAGGGATTCAGAGCTTGGCGAGCTAGAGCTTGGTCCCTATCCTGTTTCCACCACTTACTAACAAGTCATCGTGGGCAAGGTACTTATCTTTAAACTCCACTGCCCCTCAGTGAAATAGTGTCTCTTTTAGGACTACTGTGAAAAAACAATGAGATAATCCATGTAGCATACTTAGCATAGTGTCCAACCCATAAAAAGAGCTTTTATAATTACCTATTATTATTATTATTAAAATAGCAGTTTGTGAATAGAAGACCAAGTTGCAAGGTGTCACTCATTTGCAGATGGTGTTCCTTATTTATTCTCAAGTGGGAATAGATTAAGCCTTATCCTTCATAGCCCAAAGTGCAAGCTTGGATATTACCAGAGTCTCCCTCAATCCATCTGAAGTTTCTCTGATCTCACATGCACACCCTCACCCTTAAGCACAGGAGTATGATTGCTGGATCCTTTCTCAGGAATCTCCTGGCTTCTCCACCCTAATCTTGCGCCTTCTGAATCTTCCTCCTTCCACCCACTCCATCCTTCAGCTGGAAATGCCATCCATTTCCTTTCCAGGCAAGGAGATGTTGCTTTATTTCATATTCCAAGTTCTCTTATGCAGAACTTTATGTTCAGATCTTTGAGCTTTGGTTTTGGTAAGTAAAGGGAAGGCTTGACATTTTCTCTCTCAACCAAGCCTGGCTTTTAAGACTTTTCTCTTATTCAGATGCAAAAAAAAAAAAAAAAATGGCAGTCAGAACTGAACAATAACTTTGTTTTTCTAGCTGGTATCTGCCCTCTCTCTAAAACAATGAAATACTGATTCAGTGAGTAAAGACATCATCCAGTGAGCTTCACATTTTTAAATGAAATTTAAGACTACATTGGTTTAAATTCTTCAAAATTATTATATCTATTACAAATGTACAGAGAAAAAACCCATTTTAAATACAAAGAATCAAGGAATTTTAAATTATTTTAGATTATCGGTGAGAGTGAGGAGAAGCAGACATTTTCATACATTGTTTTCACACATTTCTGGTGGCTGATGAGTATAAATTTGCTGATGAATGAATCTAAAGGTCCAAGTGGTCACCTACTACAGCTTGTAACCTGTTCCCCTCTGCTCATCTCTACCAAACCCCATTCTCTCTTTCTCTGAAATTTTAGAGAAGTGACAATAGATAGAAAATCTCTAAACATGGAGAATATTAAGAAAGAAAGAAATTAATTAGTTAATTTTCTTTTTTATAAATAATTTAGGTTGCAAACCAATTTAGATACATGAAGGGCATAACTTTCTGTTTCCAATTATCTTTCGAGATTTGGGATAGATTATCCAGTCCATTCATATCAAGAAGCATGTTATCGTGGAATGTATAGACTGCTTTTAATTTTGGCCATCTTGATTATATTTTTAATCTATTAATCTTGATTGTATTTTTTAATCTATTAATTTAGTAAATTCCTAATATGCTGGAAATGTTGATGCTTGCGGTCTGAAAGGTCTATATTCATGTAGGATATCCTGATTCAAATTTTCTGTTCTCCCAGTAGTAAGCTTTGCATTTAGAAAATGTGGCCTTTTCATCTAGGTCAACCCTACAGGCCTAATGGGAGAACTTTTTTCCTATTCCATATCTCTTAGAATGAAGCTTTTTTTTTTTTTTTTTTTTTTAGTTTATTTATTTATTTTTGGCTGTGTTGGGTCTTCGTTTCTGTGCGAGGGCTTTCTCTAGTTGCAGCAAGCGGGGGCCACTCTTCATCGCGGTGCGCGGGCCTCTCACTATCGCGGCCTCTCTTGTTGCGGAGCACAGGCTCCAGACGCGCAGGCTCAGTAGCTGTGGCTCACGGGCCCAGTTGCTCCACGGCATGTGGGACCTTCCCAGACCAGGGCTCGAACCCGTGTTCCCTGCATTGGCAGGCGGATTCTCAACCACTGCGCCACCAGGGAAGCCCAGAATGAAGCTTTTTAAAAAATAAATTTATTTATTTTATTTATTTATGTTTGGCTGAGTTGGGTCTTCGTTGCTGCGTGTGGGCTTTAGTTGCTGCATGGACTTCTCATTGCGATGCCTTCTCTTGTTGCGGGGCACAGGCTCTAGGCATGTGGGCCTCAGTAGTTGTGGCTCACGGGCTCTAGAGTGCAGACTCAGTAGTTGTGGTGCACGGACTTTGTTGCTCCGTGGCATGTAGGATCTTCTCGGACCAGGGCTCAAACCCATGTCCCCTGCATTGGCAGGCGGATTTTTAACCACTGCGCCACCAGGGAAGTCCTAGAATGAAGCTTTAAGAAGCAAAAGAGACTTCTGATCAAACATGACAGATTAAGCACATATGTTTACCTCCACTTCCTTCCAGAACCTCACGACATGAAATAGATTTCCTACAAGACATAAACCAAGAAAGGCCATGAGAAAGAGAAAGGAGATGACAGCATAACATGTTAGAATTTTGAAAGTAAATAGATGAGTGGTAAATGACTTATTAGATAAAAGAATGCTGAAATTTAAGCCAGCAGCGAGGCAAAGTAGGGTTATCCAGAATCAAAACAATGAACTTCACAGAACCTCAAAAAGGCTCAGAAATTATGGGTACCGTATACCTCAAAGTGCTGGTCAGGTGGGGCTAAAAACAGGACAGGGTAAATCTGTGTAGGAAATAAAGCTCTCAAATCCCTTCTTCCACCTCACATAGTGACTACCTTTTCAACATCCCAGTAGAAGACTGGTTTACTCTCTGAAGGAGCTGCACCAGGTGGCTTAGGACATAGGACATCAGGAAGCCAAAGACAGGGATACACTGCTGGTAATGAAAGTCTGCATATGAAAGGTGAGAATCTCATTGCCTTTCTTTAATCTGATGCCCAAGAATGCTGGCATCCAGGCTGATACCCCCAAGTAGAAAATGAGAAGATTCTTCTCTGGGAAAATTGACCAACCCGAGAGACTCACAGACACTGACTGCAGAGGATACTTATGACACTGTCCACCCCAGTCACCCTGTGATGAAGATCACCATTCCAGAAGCATCACCACCACTCACACAAGGACTTGAATATAGTTTCTTAGTGCCTCACTCCTCAAGTAAAACACACAATAGCAGAGAAAGATTGTGAGATAGAGCTGAATCACTCTCACAGAAGGAAAAAAAGGCAGAGGTGGAATAAGAGAGAGAAAATTAGAGGACCACTGTGGACTAACCAATAATCCATGTAATAGGTATTGTGGAAAGAATGAGTAGAGAAAATGAACAGGAGGGTGTTATTATAGAAATAATCCAAGAGAATGTCCTAGAACTCAATGACATGAGGTTTCGGATTATGCCCAACACCTTACCATGCCATGATATGTCATAAAATTTCAGAACCCTGGTAATAAAGATAAGATCCTAAAAGCTTCCACAGATTTTTCAAAATATCATATACAACAGATCAGGAACCTGAAGAGCATCAAACTTCTCCATAATAACAATGGAAGGTAGAAAAAATGTAACAGTATTCAAAATTCTAAGGAAAATTATTTTCAACCCAGAATTCTCTACCTAACCAAGTAATCAAATAAGAGGATAAGGACATTTTTAGATGTGTCAAGTGGGTATTCTGACTGGAACAAGGAAAATTTATTATGAAGAATTATTAATTAGTAGAAGATGCTTAACTAATAAATGTGGTAAAAAACAAACAAACAAAAAAAAACACAAAAAAGAAAAGAAAAGAACCCTAGGGGAGAAGGGATAAATTAGGAGTTTGGGGTTAACATATATACATTGCTATATGTAAAATAAATAACCAACAAGGACCTACTGTATAGCACAGGGAACTATACTCAATATTTTGTAATAACCTATAAGGGAAAAGAATTGGGAAAAGAATATATATATATATATAACAGAAACACTGTGCTGTACACCTGAAACTAACAACATTGTAAATCGACTATACTTCAATTTAAAAAAAAAGAAAAATAGATTCCTTGAAAAAGAACCCTAAAGCATACAGGAGTACCAGGTGTAGGCAGCAGTTACTTCTTCTAGGGCTGAGGCAGAGTACCCCAAACCAAGGAAGGAATAAACTCAGAAGAGCCTCCTCTCCCTAAGGCTGAGATTCAGATCTCATCATAGAGGGTGCTGCTGAGACCCATTAGTTGGTGGAGATGTTCACTAGGGTACCGTGGGCCACAGCTGGTCCACAGGAAGCTGCCCACTGGGGTGTGGTGAACTGCAGCCAGTGTGCAGGAGACCACTCCCTGGAGCGAGCGGGAGGTGGCTCACTAGAAGTCACTTGTTGGAGAACTGGAGGAACTCACTGGAGGTGAGTGGAGAAACTTGTTGGAGGGCAAGAGCCACTGAGTTCCCTGCACACCTGTTGGCAGCTGCATGTGGGACCTAGAAGGAGACGCCCTTTCCTCTGCCATGCCTTGCAATGTCCTTCCAGAACCTGGTTATTGACCAAACCTAACACTGCTGGGAAAGGAGACATGTTCACAAGGTCCACCTCTACTTCCATTAAGAAGGACAATGGAGCCGAGAGGCAGTAATTGATAACTGGCACACAAAGTCTCAGAATCTCCCAAGTGCCTTTTCTCAGGAGGCTACTAAAAATGTGATGCCCCAAAAGAAAGTAAATTAGGAAAGAAGAATATAGGAAATCCAAGAAACAAGAGATAGGGGATTGATCACAGGAATGAGGTAAAGGGAATTCCAGAATGATGATAAGGAAAGACCCAGAATGAGAGCTAAAGGCAGCAGCCTAGGGAGCAAACAGGATCTCTGATTGGAGCAGGAAGATACAGGGCTCCAGGAGGGATGCATCAAAAGACAGAAAGTGTGTGTGTGTGTGTGTGAGAGAGAGAGAGAAGAGTCGGGGGAGCGCTTGAGGGAGGGGGCAGTGAAGAGGAGGAAGGAAGGAAAGAAAAGAAAAGAAAAGAAAAGAAAAAGGTTTGAACTACTGATGAACTATTGAAAGGAAATTTATGCTCGGGCAGTGAGTTTGGAGGTGAATTAATGATAGATATATCAAAAACTAAGCAAAAGAGAGAGAAAGAAAGAAAGGAAGGAAGGAAGAAATGAAGGAAGAAAGAAAGAAAGAAACCCAACCCTGACAATTATTAATACAAGAGGGAGAAAAAAAACCTATTTTACAAAAAAGGTTCACTACATGGCTAGTTGTGCAAAGTATTTACATAGTCATAAGAATCTAAACAAATATTCAACTAACCAAAAATCACAATATAACTATTGGGCTGGCCAAAAAGTTCGTTTGGGTTTTTCTGTAGCATCTTACAGAAAAACCCAAACGAACTTTTTGGCCAACTCATGTATTAGGAAGATGAAGTGAGAAGAGGGAAGAATAAAAAGAGATATGAGAGTATTAGAGCCCCTTCTTACACAGAAATCAATGATACATGATAATCAAAATGAAAAACACAAGGAAGAAACATTATAAAAATGCTCTTCAGAAATATGAAGGTAAATACCAAAAGAAAGACCTAAAAGTGTTACCAGGGGGTGTTTCTGGGTAGCGATAATTTGGGATGGGGAGAGGTGGGGTAGGGATTGTCAATTTTAGTTATAAGACTTACAGAATTTTGACATTTTAAACTATGTATATAAGTATCTTCAATAGAAATTGGGGGAAAAATAAGTAGTAAAGGGAAAGTTCTTCCTTAAGTTTGATTTGGAACTTAAGTCCGGGTTAAACACGTTCCTTCAAATTATTTCAACCAAAGACTTATCAAGGGTCTATCTCACTGCTTTGGACATAATTCTCAGGAACATAAAGTCCTTAGGCAGTTAGGATACCCTCCTCAAATTGTGTGATAGTCAAAACCAGTATGTTCCTGAGAGAATGAGAAACTACAGTGTAAGCATGACCCATCTTTACAGTAGAGAGTCAAGATTACCCAGGTGGAACTCATGGAAATCTTCTTTGTATGTATTAGAAAACATACGTATGTTATGGAGGATGGTGGAACATTCAAATACATTTCTGGAAAAATTTCCATGTGTTCATTCTTTGGTGTTACAGATACTTCAGAATTAAAATTAAGAACAGCCATTAGAAGTTACTTTAAGGAAGGATAGAGATTTGGATTACTTCGGCTGCTAAGATATATACATGGTTACACTATCATCAGAGGTTTTGAGAAGTGTCTCCTCCCAAGTACATGCCCCTCTAGCTCTTCACAAGTATATTACGTTTCAGTTCAGTGTGTCAGATATATATTGAACACTCCATTGTATGTTATGGGTTGAATTGTGTCCCCACCGCCAGCATTCATAGGTTGAAGTCCTAACCCCCAGTATCTCAGAATGTGGCCTTATTTGAAAATATCGTCATTCCAGATATAATTAGTTAAGGTAAGGTCATTAGAGTGGGCCCTAGTCCAACATAACTGGTGTCCTTATTAAAAGAGGAAATTTGGGGCTTCCCTGGTGGTGCAGTGGTTGAGAATCTGCCTGCCAATGCAGGGGACACGGGTTCGAGCCCTGGTCTGGGAAGATCCCACATACCACGGAGTAACTGGGCCCGTGAGCCACAATTACTGAGCCTGCGCGTCTGGAGCCTGTGCTCCGCAACGGGAGAGGCCTCAACGGGAGAGGCCGCGATGGTGAGAGGCCTGCGCACCGTGATGAAGAGTGGCCCCCGCTTGCCACAACTAGAGAAAGCCCGCCCTCGCACAGAAACAAAGACCCAACACAGCCAAAAATAAAAATAAATTAATTAATTAAAATAAATAAATAATTAAAAAAAAAAAAAAAAAAAAAAAAGAGGAAATTTGGACATAGAGACACACACATAGTGAGAATGCCTTGTCAGGATGAAGGCAGAGATCTTGGTGATGCTTCTACAAGCCAAGGAATGCTAACGATTGCCAGCCAACCACCAGAAGCTAAGGGCTTGGTATGGAACAGATTCTCCCTCACAGTCCTCAGAAGGAACGAACCCTGCCAACACCTTGATCTAGACTTCTAGCCTCTAGAACTGTAAGAAATTAAATTTCAATTGCTTAAGCCACACAATTGGTGTTACTTCATTATGGCCACCCTGGCAAACTAACACGGTATGTAATATGCTTTCTCTATTAAGTGAAGGTCTAATTCCCAGATGATTTTCTTTTTGCTGCAAATCTTTTCCAAAGAGTCAATATAGGTATAATGTATCTTCTCAACATAAATGCATCATCAACTGAATTAGATTCCTTTTTAGAGTTACATTTGTATAGTTGTGTATGAGAAGCTGGGGGGGTGAGATAGCAGAGAAAGAAAATGTAATTACTAATTTCTTTAAACTGAACAAATGCATTTATTTTTACATCGGGGTGGAAGGTATCAGATTCATTAAGACTTTCCAGTTGCGTTCTTTTTTTTTTTTTTTTTTAACTTTGGGTTTATTTATTTATTTTATTTATGGCTGTGTTGGGTCTTCATTTCTATGCGAGGGCTTTCTCCAGTTGCGGCAAGTGGGGACCACTCTTCATTGCGGTGCGCGGGCCTCTCACTCTCGCGGCCTCTCTTGTTGCAGAGCACAGGCTCCAGATGCGCAGGCTCAGTAATTGTGGCTCACGGGCCCAGTTGCTCCGCGGCATGTGGGATCTTCCCAGGCCAGGGCTCGAACCTGTGTCCCCTGCATTGGCAGGCAGATTCTCAACCACTGCGCCACCAGGGAAGCCCCCTCCAGTTGCATTCTTTATTTGATTTTCTACCTAATCCAATTCCTGTCAGTTTACATTTCATTTGTAAGTTTTCTTAAAAGATGAATGCACATAGTTGTGTGTAGAATGCTTAATATCTATACAATGTAAGGCAAGAGTAAGCCTGCCTTTCCATTTAAAATATTCTCTGATGGCAAAATACTGTGGGTCTAACTGGACTACACTGTCCTGAGACATATGCATTACACAGAAGTTCAAGTGGCTTAGGGATCTGTGAAAACAAATGGAATTGAAAATGTTGCCTAACACAGAAGAAATTTCTAATTAATGATATATACGTGTTTCAGTGCACAGTCAACCACTTATGTCTTTAGAACACATGGTCTATCTCAATGTGCACAACTGGAGTATCTCTAGAATAAAGGCCTGAAAAGATTCTATTCCTCTTAGTATTAAGAACTTCAATTCTGGCACTTGAGTCTATACATTCAAAGAAGAGTTGAGAATTGTGATATAGCTATGCTGATAATTCCAGTTAAAATCACATTTTCTTTGATTATCTGGATGTTGCAGGCAAATGTAGGAAACTATTAGCATGAATTATTATCCAGAGAATTGAATCAATTTTCCATTTCACTTTACTCATGTTAAGCATGGCCTAAATCATTGGGTTAGAAGTATTCCTAGCAATGAACTGCATTTAAAACCTCAATAAAAAGTCATTTTTATCTAATGGCCAAACATAACATAACAATAATAACAATGATTCCTTATATGTACATGGGTTTGCAATTTACAAGCATCTCCCTATTTGTTAAAAAAATTTGATCTGCTCAATTTTTCCCCCAAGGTGGGAACCGGTCAGAAAAATGAGGAACCTAGAGGTCAAAGGATTTGATGGAGACTACGCAGTTTAGGACTCATGAGTGTTTATTCCATTACATCAAGTGTTAATCTTTTTGTGCCATGAGCCTCTTAGGGAATTTGCAGAAGCCTTTGGACCCCTTCGCAGAAAAATGTTTTTAATTGCATTTTAGAAGCACCATATGATTACAAAGGAAACCAATTATATTAAAATACAATTATCAATTATCAAAATATTTTTAAATGTTTGATACAGTGATACATGGGCTTTTTATTAATGCATTAAATATCAATATACAGTAGCAAACCTAATAACTACCACAATTTCAAAGATATTGAAATTGATATATCTGCAACAACTGTACTGTGATATGCAAAAGGTTGTGATTCCTACTGGTGACAACGTAACTGGCACTGCTACATATGAGACCTTGGATGTCTCCAATAAATAGTAAGCCAAACAGGATGTGGTATTAGAGTTTTGAATGGAAATAGTTATTTGATCGGTTTCTGGAGTGGTTCAACAACTCTTGCTGGGTTGTGAAGAATGAGACAGAGACCTTGGAGTAGCTACATGTTGGACTGGGGTGCAGGGTACCATCATTGGAAGGTCTGGAACCCAAGCTAAGTTATATGCATCCTAGAGCCAGAAAAGCTCCTTCAGTGTATGTGGCAGTGGCATTTATTCATTCAACAAGGATTATCTGCTGGGAACCAGGAACTGAGTGGACCTTCCTCAGCAGCTTGATCCTATCTTCAGTTATTCAAAAGCCAGTCATAGGGCTTCCCTGGTGGTGCAGGGGTTAAGAATCCTCCTGCCAATGCAGGGGACACAGGTTCGATCCCTGGTCCGGGAAGATCCCACATGCTGTGGAGCAACTAAGCCTGTGCGCCACAACTACTGATCCTGTACCCTAGAGCCCATGTGCCACAACTACTGAAGCCTGCGTACCTAGAGCCCGTGCTCCGCAACAAGAGAAGCCACCACAATGAGAAGCCCGCGCACCGCAACAAAGAGTAGCCCCCGCTCGCCACAACTAGAGAAAGCCCACATGCAGCAATGAAGACCCAACGCAGCCAAAAATAAAATAAATACATTTAAAAAAAAAAAAAAAGCCAGTCATAAAAATCCAGGAAACACGCATCCTGATTATTGGGTTAGGCTTTCAGGACAGGGACATATATTCTACTTCTACTCACACCATTTCTTCTCCCAAAAATCTTGGTCAATTCACGTGCGTGTGCGTGTGTGTGTGAAAATATTTTTATAGATTTTGTTTTTTAGAAGTTATAGATTTACCAAAAAATGAGAAGATAGTACTAAGAGTTCCTGCACTTAGTCTCCCCTATTATTGACACTTACGTTAGTGTGGTACATTATTACAATTAATGAACTCACACTGACACATTACAATTAACTAAAGTCCATCATTTAATCAGATTTCCTTAGTGTCCACTTAACGTGCTTTCCTGATCCAGGACAGCACAGTACATTTAGTCATCCTGGCTCCTCAGGTTCCTCTTGACTGTGATAGTTTTTTAGACTTTCCTTGTTTTTGATGACCTTGACAGTTTCAAGGAATACTGGTGAGGCAGTTTTAGAATCCCTCAGTTGGGATTTGTCTGATATTTTTTCATGATTGGACGGTAGTGATGAGTTTGGGGGCAGAAGACTACAGAGATAAAGTGCCATTTTTATCACATCGTATCAAGGGTACATACTATCAGCGTGATTTATCACTTTTGATGTTGACCTTGATCACCTGGCTGAAGTAGTTTTTGTCAGGTTTACATCATGGTAAAGTTACTCTTTTTTCCTCCTAACAACTCAATTTTTACATTTCTGTAATTAATTACTAAAGAAAAAAAAATAATTCCCATACAGCATGTTAATCTAGTCCTTTATAGAAGCATAGACATAGAGGAGATTTGGGGAGATTAGTTAGCTCAGTTTCTGGGCCCAAGCCATCCTGCACAGATGGGTTTCTGGCTGGCCTACTTTTAAAGATAAAAAAGGAAGGGAACTCCACAGTGAAAGAATTCTGAACTCTTGACAGTTGATGTTCTACAGCTCAATCAACAAATAAGTAGAATGTCCTCACCATGTGCAAGCTGCCTAGATATGTGTGTAGCTCCAAGGCCTTTACACCATCTTAAATCTTTCCTGGAACAAGTTGGTATATATGTAAATAAATATATGAGTGGAGAGACAAATGACTGAATAAAACAGAATGCAATATAACATAGTGGGAGTCAGGATGAAAAAACTCTAGTGAGCAGTTTTAGACTCATAAAATCTAAATTTACGCTCTGGGCCCACCAGATTGAGGCATACAACTTTAGACAAGTCACTTGGCCTTTCTAAACCTCAGTTTCCTTAACTGTAAGGTGGAGATAATCACACCCGCTATTAACATACAGAAAGCATTGGGCACGTAGTAGACCCTCAGTATACTGTGGCTATTCTTATTATACAAGGAATAAGTAAGTGATCCCACTTCAGAGTCGCTCTAAATTAAATGGGATCTGTTTTAGGGGGATTTTCCTCTGCTGAAATTGAGTTTAAGGGATGCGCACTGTATATTCTTCTTAGTTTTCTTCTTGATTTCCACCTTCCTCCACTCCTTTCTTTCTCCCTTTTTTTTTTTTTTTTTTTTTTTCAGATTTCATTACCTCTCTGCTGCTGCCTTAGACTGCTGGAGGCCCCATATCATTTCCCACTGCCAAGCCCCCATTACACTGGTATTTCTGAAGCAGCAGAGCTTCTTAGTGCCTGGTAAGAACTGCTTCTCCCCCAGGTAGTCAGAGAGAGGCAGAAAGCTGGAGAGAAGGGGGGAAATGTTTCTGTGCCTCGGAATCCTGTGTGTGTTTATTTTGTTTTAAGTGGTCGCTTTGCTGATCCTATTACTGTAAAGGGTAATGATATTTGGGAATAAAAGTCTATGAATAAGTAATGATAATAGAAGTAAGAACCAGAACTGTGGGATATAAAGCGTGTGTTTAAAATAGTCTGTCATTTTCAACTCTGCCTACTAAGCTTTTTCCTAGACTGAAAGACACAGACCTTCGGGGAGAGAAACAGGCAGCCTGGGACCCAGTCCACAACCAAAGGGCAACCGCCGCTCCACAACAAACCAGCTTCTCTGTTGTGGTCAAGCTCTATCTCCACCACCACCACTGGGTTTCTCTGATGCAGGCAATGAAACTTTTTTTTCAAAGTTAAATAACCAGAGTAATAAATGTAAAATGTATTGATTTAAGAATGGAAACTACAGAATGAGAACATTTGAGGGTCTGCTTTGAGAACTTTATGCTTCTTGAGACACAGTTATTCTTCTCGCAGAGCATCTGTGGTTGTGTACACTGCTGTAACAGGAAGGCCACCCAGGGATCCAATTAAAGCGCCGAAATGAGCCAGGCTGAACCATAAGGAAATATGAGGAGAAGAGACTGCGGCTCAGGATGAGGATTCAAACCCTAGCATCTGAGACATCATGCATTTCATTATCTGGAAGACTGGTCAAACCGGCGTCCTGAAACTCAGCACAAATGGCTGCCAAATCCTGGTTCTAGTGAGCTAAGAGAAAACAGATAACTATATAAGAAACAAGGGCCCTGTGCTCAAAACACTCAGCCTACCGTCCACGAAGACCAGATCCTCAGCCTGCAAGCCAAGGCATTACAACCGATGGGAGCGATTGCTCTGGTGCCAATCATGGCCTCGGATTTATTGCTTTCGAGGCTAAGGTCACAGGCTAAGGCATTCTCCAGATTCTGCAACTGAGCACAGACACGCCACCCTTCCTGCTTCCCCCCATCAAACGCCAGGAGTCTGTTAGGGCAGAACTGCACAAATGGGAAACACCCATCAAATGCAGCAGGAATATTAACTTCACTAGGAAGCCTTTATATGCCATTACTTTAGAAAGGATTCCTTGTTAGTCCTACCATTAAACAATTAAATTGTCAGAGATGAATTCTGTGCATGTGTGTGCAGAGCGGGCGTGTGCGTGCAGGATGTGTAATTTCCCACTCAGGTGATGGCTGCTGCAGGTCTCTCTGTCTCTCTGTCTCTCTCTCTCTCCACCTCAATTGTATGCTTTTCCCTTTACATTATTGAAAATAAATACATCTTCTTGGTGGCATAAGCAGTTTTTGTTATGACCTTTGATATGCCTACGTATTTTATATCACTCAGGAACTAGGAATACAAAACGAAATGCTCAAAGACAAATTTGTCTTCAACTATCCCCCGGTGAAATATGATTCCTTATTCCCGTTTCCTGACACTAGTTATTGATACAGTTGGTTTACTCTCTTGTGTACATGGACATTATATGAAGTAGATCGAAATCAAGCTAATGCCTACAGATGGGCAGAATGATAACCACATATTTCCCTTACATTTTCATCCTAATTAGAGCTTTATGCCTTCACAATACTGTTTTCCTTCTCCTAGTCTCTGTTATAGAATGTTTGACCTGTGGAAATCAAACATGCTTGTGAAAAGCACACATATTTCACTTAAACCCAGTATTGATTCGTTCAGTAAAGAGAGAGCATACCACTTAAAACAAATTGGGTAATATTTAATAAATGTAATTACGGTCACACTTAAATCTCTATAATTTTATATAGCTTAAAATTTTACTTAATCAGATTACATCCTTGCCTTCATCAGCTACCAAAACTCTTCTCTGAGGCTTTAATCTTTTAAAAACTGCAGAAAAAAAAAAAATTGAATAGCTAGACACCAAGATGAAAAGACGTCTAGAAATTACACATATATAAGACAAAAGGCGAGCCCAAGAAAATACTGCCAACTCCTCAAGCTCCTGAAAGAACCATGTTGTATTAATTCTCTATGTGCCAATGCAATTATTAGTGACTTAATAAATGCTTCTTGATATGATGACATAGTATCATAAATATATCCTGCTGTTCTGATGTTAAGCCTCATAAAATGTTTAGCTTATCTGTTTTACAACAATGTACTTATCTGTAAATAAAGTAGGAAAGGGATTTTGAAATCAAATTGCAAGTAGCTACAGTTTCTCCACAGACTGCCCCCTTTTGGGGTCTCATTCCCCTTGGCTTATGTCTTTTTTTAAAAGGATGACAAAATTGTGAGTTTTGGATCCTACCCTTGTTTATGTGGTGAGATTTCTATTCAGGCTTAAGATTAACTGGGGTCCACTCTGCTGGCCAGCTCTGCATCCCCTCCTGCAACTCTGCCTAGCCTCTCCCTGGCCTCGCCAAAATCTGTCTTCAGGATTTAGATGAAACACTACACCTCTTTATTCAGTAACTCAAGACTTCTGAACTAGTGCTCTGGCACAGGTGAACACATGTGTTTAAGTTTTTGGTCAAGAAAAAATCTGTACAGGCCCTTGATCCCAAAGGAAGGAAAGGAATATGGGTGGGGAAATCTCCTTGGAAGAAGAAAAGGAAAATAGTTTAACAGAAAAAGGTGATATACACAGAAAGTATTCATATCACATTTTTCATTTATTTATTTCCTAAATGAATATTGTAAAAAGTTCATATTGTGAAAACTTTAAACCCACCCCACCCCCAATACACACACACACACACACACACACACACACTTTGACCATTTCTTGCTCACATAATTCTTCTTTCTGACAATAGCACAGCCATCTTTCCAAATATGAAGATCTAAACCTTAGAGTTGGCTTCTATCCATCCAGTCTCTCATCCCTGGATCACACCATGTAAGCACTTGCCCTTAATCCTCATGGGGGGTTCCTCCCTCCCTCCCCATCTCTGGTTATCCAGGTCCCCCCCAACTTTCATGCTTCACATCGATCCATCTTCTCCCTGAAGACTTGGGTTGAATAGTAATTTTGATGTACACCCAAGCACCACACTCTTGTAGCTAATACAAGATTAACAGCATTAAAAGTGTTTTAATAGAAATTTTTAAATGGCAAAAATTACCAAGTAGGTTGGAAGAACATCTCTTTACAAATAATTGGTATGTTTACTGTAAGCCATTCCTACCTATTCAGTAATATAGGTGCCCCCAAAGAGTACCCTGAACAAGGGATCATATATGTTGTGTGATTTCCATTCAGAAATAATACTTATTGGCTTGTGTTATACCTGAAATCATGTCATTAATTATTAATTACTTTGATTAAAATTTGTGTGGTATTTAGGAGACTCCTATTAAAATACAAATATCCCTGAGAGACATAACACTCCAAGCTTGTTATCAATGATTTACATCTTTTCAGGGATTTTCTCAAGATTCTTTGATGAAATATCAAATCCCTTTCCACCTGTGATGGCAAATCAGTAGACTCAGTCACACGAGGAAGCACAGCATATAACCACTTCCGTGTTGTGATGTCAGGATAGTCAGGAAAGATTGCCTGCTACCCCCCATCCACCAACCCATCCCAAATTTCTTCTTTTAAATTTAAGCCAAATGGGTCTTAGTACACCATTAAATACAAATATCCCTGAAAGAGGTCACACATTTGTCCAAAACATTATTTTAACCTCTGAATAAACGCATTTATCAGATTCTTCAAGGTGCTGACCCAAGCTTTTCACTCTTAAATTCTCTGTAATGTCTTCAATTACCTCATCATGTCCTAAGACTGCCACCTCCATAGTTATTGAAATCATCCTAAATTTTTATAATTTGCTCTCAAATTCTATCCTCAGCTAGACCAGAATATTCAGATGTCTGTCTGTTGGACATCTCCATCTGTCTGTTCCCTGAACATCTCATACGCAACGTAAGCAGAAGCAACACATTCTATTCCCTTCAAACTTGCCTCTTCTCATTTGTTGTGAGTTCACTTAACCACACGGTAACTCAAGCAGAAACCTCAGAGTCATCTTTCACTCCTCCCTTCCCCACAACCAATCAATGATAATATCCTAAAGATTCCAACACTGCAACATCTCGTACCTGTCTCCTTCCTCCTCTCCAGGGACCCCCACTGTAACAAGGACTCCCATTTCCCTTCACCTGGGCTGCTGAAACACCACTCTGCACTGTACACTACTCTTCCTAAAGCTGGGCTTTGATTGTGTCATTCTCCAATTCAAAACCCTTTATTGCTCCCCATCGCCCATTAAATTAAAATCATACTCATCTTGGTTTTCAATGTTTATTAACCTATGGCCTCATCTACCTTCCACTTTCACATGCTTTTTTTTACCCCTCTAGTAAAACTGGAATACTCACTGTTGTCTGAAAATGCCTTTAGCTTTCCAACCTATGTGCCTCAAATGGTTTCCTCCACTCGAAATACTTTCATCCATTTTCCATTTCCACCCATTAAGAGCCTATCCTTCAAGGTCAACTTCAAATTTTGCTTTCTTCAATAAGTCTTTCTGGAGTTCCCCACTGCTGGATGTGATCTGTCCCACCATTGAACTCCCATGGCAGCTACTATGCCCTGAATTACTAAATAGTATCATTATTTTTATGCCTGACTTATGCTATTCACTACACTGACAACTCTCTAAGCCTAGGAACAGTGTCTTATTCATCTCTACCTCACCTGCAGTTCCTAGCTCAATGCTCGCATATAAAATGCACATAATTATTGAAGGTTTCTTAGCAAGTTTTGATGGAGGATGAAAAAGACAGTAGAGGAGTTCCTGGCTTCTGAAAGGGTGGCTTTGCCAAGAAGTGACTTTACAGGGTTCTGGAGAGCAACTTTACATACTTTGTAACCTGAAGACTACAGCGTAGGACAAGCATCTTGGCAATGGATGGAAATCTGCTTTGGTGGAAAGGAGGGCTGGTCCAGAGCACCAGCACCCACCTGGATGAAAACATGGTACTGGGGACTTTCAATGAAGGCAGGACAGCATGAAACAATTTGGATGCTTGGGGATCTTGGGAGTGTCTTCAGGTCCTGGAATGCTGCAGGGCAGATAGGAGCACTGGGTCAGAGAATTCTAGAATAGGCAAATGAGTAGGTGATAAAATGAACTGCCTGTTTTACCACTCTACATACACTAGACTAAAGTAGCTCTATTTTAGCCTTGTTTCGGTTTCTGTACACATGTGAAACTGTCAGTTAATTGCTCAGTTAATCAGTACATAATTATTGAGTGCTTTCAGTATGCCAAGCACTGTGCTAGATGCTGGAGATATAGGGGTGAATAAAAAAGACAAAAATCCCTGCCCTCAAGGACCTTTTTAGTGAGAAGAGATAAGTGATAAATAGAATAAATATATAAAATATAGAACTTATTAGAAGGTGATAAATTCTCTGGATAAAAATAAAATAAGATATGGAGATTAAGTGTTAGAATTTTGAGCAGAGTGGTCAGGGTTTGTTAGGAAGGTGATATGTGAGCAAAGACTTGGAAGAGGTGGAGCACTGATCTGTGCATCTACCTGGGTAAAGAGCATTCAGACAGAGGGAATAGCCAGTGCAAATGTCCTGAAGTAAGCACAGGCCCAACATACTGGAGGAACAGAAAGAATTGGAGGTAAGCAGAGATAATGAGAAGTGATCAGAGTCTAGAAAAACGTTAAAGGTAGAGCCTTAAGGATTTTTGGATGTATTAGATGTAGGGTGTAAAGGAAAAAAAGAGTCAAGGATGACTCCAAAGCTATAGTGTGGTTTATTAACTGGAGTGGAGAATATTAAGGAAGGGGGAACAGAGACAATCGGGAATTTGGTTTTGGATCTGTAAATCCTCTGATGTCTATTAAGCATCTAAGTGGAGTCTGGAGATCAAGAGAAAAATCTCGACTGGAGATCTAAATTTGGGAGTCATCAGAATATACACAGTATTTGAAGCTATGAGACTGAGTGATTTCCACGAGAGAGTGGTTAAAAGGAAGAGACAAGGTTCAATGACTGCGCTTGAGGCACTATAGCTTTCAGAGGTCACAGAGAATCAGTAAAGGAGACTGAAAAGGAAGAACCAGTAGGGTGGGAGGCAAACCAGGTGTGTATGTTGTCCTGGAAACAGGATATAAGTTTTCAAGGAAGAGAGAGTGATCAACCTGGTCAAATGCTGCTTACAGGTCAAGAAAGATGAGAACCAAGAAAAGCCCTTTGGATTTAGCAACCCAGAGGTCACTGGTGTCATTGACAGTAACAGTTTCAATGGAGTGATGGGATAAGAAAGCCTGATTAGAGAAGGTTTGAGAATAAGAGAAGAGGAATTGGAGAGATTTAATATTAGATATCTCTTTTTGCTGTTAAAAAAGGTTGCACTTTTTAAAAAATGCCAGTAATTCCGACTTTTTATAACCCAAATGGGCACTGTGTCCACAGTAATCTGAATACATCAAATTTTACTTGAGAAATCCCCCTTTCAAATGATAACAAGTTTTTGAGAAATGGGTTTCAGCAGTTTTAAGTCTGGCACTCTCTTTGTTCACTGAAGAGAAACAATCACGGTCTTCAGTGAATTTGCAGCTCAAGATATTTTAAGTTTCATAATCAAACTTTTGTCTTGGAACTTCAAACACACACGCACACACATCCAAGAATGATGACATCAGAGCCCTCAGGTTGACTATTGCAACTCATAAATTACATTCATTCATTCCAAATATTTCATTATTGATGTATAGTGAGTCCTTTCCTTGTGCCATAACCACCACTTACTCACTTTAAATTTTTAAATGATGTTTCTCATTCCACGGACATTTGACTGCCTCCTCTGCCTGTAGACATTAGCTCGTGTTGTCAACAGTTGGGCCCTGAATTTCTGCAAACATTAAGCTTGAGATTAAAAGTAGGCCAGGGAAAGCTTTAGGTAAAACATGCTAACCTAACATATCTGAACAGGACAGGGTCAAGTTCTTACTCAGAACCACAAGGGTGCTGTGAAGTAGAATGATTTCATACTTCTGTTATGATGTCATTTTCTCGTAACATTAAAGCCAAGAGTCCTCCCCACCCAAGGGCAATGCCAGTTTCCCAGAAGGCTCATTTCTCAGAGCCAAGGCTCCAAAGATGCCAATGCAACCCATGCTGATACTTAAGTCTCATGTTTTTCTCAATTTTATGCTTAATTTGCTCCTTTTGGTTTTATGTATTTTGACACAGCTAAGGGTATGTGGGGATTTCCCCACAGTCCTTTAAATGCTATAAAACTTTAATACAGGGAGATAAAAACAATAATAAGCCATGCCTCCAAGCCCTCACATTTAGCTCTTTATTTGAGTTAGACACTAACCAGTTTTAGACACTTAGATTTTCAAGTACTTGCACTGCTTCAAATGCCCTTGTGCCTTTCCTTACCCCACCTAAATGAAAATTACATTCTATCCATAACCTGGGTAGAATCTTTACAATTCTTAAATTATCATCATAATGGCCTATATATCGTGCATGAGCCAATGCAATTTAATCTGGTTCAGAATAAAGCCAAGATGGATGCCCAATTCCCAATCCTAGGCATGCAACCCTGAAATGCCTTTAGGAAAAAATGAAATAGTGCTCCTGGAAGTCTGTTGAGTTGGTCTGTTTTCAGCATAATTGCCTTCTCTCAGCTTCCTAATACCCTTAAAACCTCTGAGAGTCTTCAATGTACAAAGTTCAGCAAAAATACCTTCAAAGCAGATTAGTTCTAATTATGTTTAATATTTGTTTGCTGCCTTATTGGATAAACTACATTTGTTTTAAAAAAAAAAGAAATTCACTTAACTGCATGTCAGTCACCCAAATTTTAAGCGTACAAATGAAATGGAAAACATTTATTACAGAAATTTAATTACAATTCTAAGAAATAAACATGCAAATTAGATAGGGCTCAATTTGCTGATGCTAATCCTCATCCTTGATCTTGTTCCTTTTCTCCCTGATTTTCAGTCTGTGCCTCCTCTTGATTCCTAGGGAGCCAGGCAGCAAGAGGTTTGGTTTTTCACAGTCGGAGGATCTCTGTTTTAAAGAAGTGTTATATTTAGCACATCTGGCATAGTAGCAGTAAACAAACATTACAGTCTTTGTAACACTTTTGTGCAGGTGCCTTCCCCCCATTTTATTAGGTCTATGCCTTCCAAGCCTCTGTGTTCATTACACCTGAAATGACCCATCTCGACTATGGAGGGGTCCCTAGACAGAAGTTATGAATTAATGTTTCAAAACACAAACTCCAGTTGAGCCCAATATAGGGAAAAATTACTATTTGCAAAATAATGTGATTCCGGGGCTTAAATTACATTCTTTTGACCAAGGACAGCCTCCTTTATTACTTTTTTATTTCCTGGAGGTTTTCCCTTGAGGCTCCCCACCCAGAAGGAGTTGCCAATTCAAGTTGCAGTCTGACCAAGGTTGCTTTTTTATACATATACAGCTCCAGAGGGGCGGGGGCGGGGGCGGGCGGCGAGGGGAGAATAACTGCTTGGTCCTGCAAAGGCATCTGTTTCTCATCTCCGTTTGCTGTGGCAAAGGAGAAGAAAGTCTTTTGCAAAGGGTGGGAAAGGCACAGATTTCTTTCTTTCTTTCTCTTTTAAATCACACGCACGCACAACAAAAAAGTAAACCAAATAAAAAAAGAGAAGACATCTCAGAAGGTTGCAGAGTGAATACATTATTCGGCTGGAGCCGAGCCCCCAGGGCTGGGGCGGGAGCCCGGGAGCGCGTGGGGTCTGGGCTGCGGGCTGGAGCTGGGCCCGCGTGTCCCCGGGCACCGGGAGGGGAGGGGAGGGGAGGGGAGGAGAGAAGGAGGGAGGACGGGAAGGAGGGAAGAAGGCAGGGGGCGGGCTGGGGTGAGGGGAAGGCGCCCCGTGTGCTGCCTGAGGAGCGGCGGCGGCGGCGGCGGGAGCGGAGGGAGCAGAGGGAGGGAGGGAGGGAGAGCGGGCGCGCTTGTCATGTTCCTTTTCTCACCCTGGGGGCATCCTGCAGAACCTCTCCGCGGAAATCCACGGGGAAATGGCAAACAGGATTGACGGGTTTCACACGCTCCTCGCTAGACAGAGCCGCTCATTACCATAACCGTCTGCAGCGACGGCGGCGCAGCGCCCCAGTCGCGGCGGCGGGACCTGCCGGGACCCTCGCCCGCCGCGCTCCAGCGGCCACCGCCGACCGGGCCGCCGGGCCGGGACCCGCGCGAGTGTGCACCGGCGGCCGGGCTGGCGCCGAGCCCGGAGAGGGCCAGCAGCAGCTCGAGCGCCGCGGCCGCCGCCTCCCGGCTGACCCCGCGGTAAGAGCCGGGCTGGGCGCGGGCGGCGGGGGCGGAGAGGCCGGGCCGGGTGGAGCGCGACAGCCGGTCCCCTCGGGCGTCTGCTGGGGCTGACTGGCTCCCGCGCGCCCTTCCGGCCCCGGGGCTGCTCCGGGGTCACCGAGTGGACGCGCACCGGCCGGAGCGGGACCCGGGGCGGCTGGGGGGCCGGGGCGCTGCTGGGCGCGGAGGCGGCGCGGGCTTTTTTCCCGGGGCTGGCGAGCGCCGCGGAGCCCTTACCCGGGCGGGAACCGCCGCCGCCTCTAGGGCTGCTCGCGCTGCAGCCCGCGCGCACCGAGGCGAGTCTAGGGGCGGGTGGGGACCGCGGCTCTGGTGAGACCCCAGGGTCCTCGGTAGCCGCTTCTTCCCTTGTCCTGGGGGACGGGGGTCAGTAGGAGGGATGCCACCAGGTCTGGACGCCGCGGCGCTTGGCAGGTGGGGAGGGAGGGATGGTGGATGTCAGGAGCGCGCGTTTGCAAGAAAAAGGAATAGCTGCAGGAGCTGACACCTTCTGTCCCCCCCCGCCACCTCCGCCCCCGCACTCTCCTCCCAGGCAGCCGAGCCGCGCTGCGGGCGGCGGCGGCTCCTCTGTCCTCAGCTCACCTCCCCGGCGGGCTCGGCTGCTGCCCGCCTGGTCCACGCCTCCGCCTCTCTCCTCCCTGCCTCCCCTCCCGCCTCCACTGCCCTAGCAACTTTCCGGAGTGCCCGGCCGGGACCACAGAGGCGGGGGGAGAGGCGGCCCCGCGGCCGAGGGTGTCGCGGACACGGCGGGCGCCTGCGGGAGGCACGGGCAGAGTCCTGGCCGCCCGGGTCCAACGGATGCGCAGGGCGATTCCGCAGGCGCGGGCTCCGAGTGGGTTTGGCCGGCGAAGGGGGGAGGGCCGGGCAGGCATCTGCTGCGGGCTGGAGCGCGGGCCGGGGCCAGCCTCTCTAGAGCCCTGCCAACCGCCGTGAGTCATTTCCTTGGAATCCTACCTTTGGTGTTTATTGCCCTTAGAAGGAAACTTGGTTTAAAAAAAAAAAAAAGAAGAAGAAAAGGAAGAATAATCACAGCTCTTATTCTTCAGGAGAGGCGCACGGCTCCAGCACCGTGGAAAGACAACTTGCCTTTGTTCCCAGACACTTGGGGTGTTGTTTACTTTCTCCTTCGGTCGGCGGCCTGCAGGGCTCTGCCCGCTTCCCCGGAGAGGGGCTTGGGTTGCGGCACCGACACCCGAGGGTGTGTCAGTGTGGGAACTCGGACGTGGTGTCTGCTGCCCGCCTGCAGGGAGTGGGTCTCTAAACCTCGGACCCCAGCCTTAGGCCTGGGATGGGGAGACCTGGCGCCCGGGCTCGGACACCCGGGCACCCCCTCGTCTCCCTCCTGCTCAGCACCCGCATTCCAGCCCCAGGACCCGACCTAAAGATCTTGGCCTTTCAGAGCTGCAGCTGAGGAAATGCATTTCCCAGGGCAGACAGGTGTGCTGCAGGGACTGGTAGAAAAGTAGTTATCTGTCTATTTAGAAGGGTTGAAGGATTTCATTCCACCCACCCAGCCCCTTCCACCACCACCACTACCACGAGCTGGACAAGCTGTTGAGGTCTTGTTAGGAACAGTGTCAGGTCAAGGGCTTGATTCCACCTGGGCAGGACAGCTAAGACCGGCAGTGTCAAAGGTGTATCGAAAATACCAGCCCTTTACTTCCTTGCTTTTCAGTATTGGAATCAGACCTCTAACTTCTATAATGCTCTTAATAAAATGTTTTCTAATGATGGATGAGGGGGAGGGGTGGGCAAAGAGTGACCAGTATCGCCTGTTGGATGGAAGGCATCACTGAATCTGCAGCTACCCAGTTATGTGTGCCACTTCTATTAGCATCATCATGGCTCCAAGGAAAGAAGAAGCCCAACTCATCTGGAAAAAACAAATTGTATAGAAATGCCTGGTAACTTTACTGTGAACATTTGCTGGAAAAACTTGACATTTTAGCCCTTGGCCTTCTGGGAATGCTTGAGGTGTCATTCTACTACATTCCCTTGGCTGACGAAACAGACATGCGGGAGCCTGAGGATAAAAGGTTAGGACCTTTCTAGTTTTTATTTTTTTAAACACTTGTGTAGACGAAACACACTTTAACACCCTTCTTTTGAATTCACTCACCGCTGATGTTAAAAAAAAACAAAATTTACTATACATGTACATCTTTGTGACTCTAGTATTAACAGCACATAAATTTGTGAATTTCAACTTCTGAACTCAGTAGCAGAATTATAATGTAAATCTCATTGTACTGAGAAAAAATGACACTTTGGATCTGTACATATAATACAAATAAAAAGAATCATGGCTTCGTGCCCCATACTCCAATATTTCATGAATGTTAAACTTGCCTTCTTAATTTCCTAACATCCCAGTGTAAGTTCTGGATAGACTAGGAAGACTCAATTGCAAAATCTCCTCCCCACTCCCAAATAATCCCAACTCATTTATTTTTTATTCGGACTTACATAAATCACTCTTGGAACTCACCTCTCCAGTTTAGGAATTTGTGTGTAAAAGTTTCCCATTCAAAAAAAGAAAAACTTACTGAAACTAGATATCATAAAAGGAAAGAAACAGCCAAGATAAAAACTATTGTGCCATGTTTCAAATTCAAATGCATGAGTAGAATTTTGTGCCGGAAACAATACTAACAAATAGAAACGCTGAAATCCTTAACAACCAAAAAGCTACAAGGATAAGTCCTTAAAATATAAACAAACTCTTACTAACATAAAATAGCACAGGGCCCATATAATGTCCTTTTAAACAAAGGTAATTGCTGCTAGGGGCCTGCAAATGCTTCTCTGTCTTATGGGATATGGATTTGTCAACGTGCCTTGGTTTATATGTAATAAAATTTCCATGTAGGCAAAAAGCTTGGATCTTATTCCCAGAATCCAGCACAAAGTGAGTGTAAATTTCAAGCGAGAAAATACTGTTGCAGTCAATGAGACAGGGCTACTGACTCTGAGAAAAAGCTATATAATTCATGTGCTCCTGGCAATAGCACTTCCTGATATAGTTGTCTCTTAGATAAGTTAAGAAATTGGACCATTTCATGAGAGTCTTCCAGGAAATAAATACCTTGTTTGCATGTCGAGTTTGAGGGGTGATAGAATGGCTTAGTTTGTGAAATCAGTGTGGTCTAAATTTCTTGATTGATGACTCAAAGGACAGAATAAATGGCATGTCCGACCATTTCTTTTTAGAGAATTAATTGAACCTTTTTTATTCTCTTGAAATAAGGTTTTCAAATAAGTCCTTGCTGCTGCCTCTTTGGAGGGCATTTTAAAAGAAAGGGGGTAGGTAGTTTAGCAGCCCAAATCAGCTGGGTCCTAATTCCAGCCACTGACCTGGACACCTCCCCTGTATGTCAGAAGGCCTGGCTTACGTCTTCAGTGAGGTTGGGACAGAATTTCAGGTCTCAGAGAGAAGTCTGGGTGACGGAGTCATTGCTGCCAAGAGCTGCTCTGTTAGCCAGAAGGACATTGTCACTTAATGAAGCTATTTCCCCTTCCCCTTGTGCCTTTCCTCCTTTTACCTGGAAGTGGACCCTTGTTATAACATGTAGGTAATAATAGTCTCCCACGAGACAATAGTAGATTCACTCTTTCCCCCAAACATTACAAGCTGTATAATTTGGAGAAGAAAGCAAGAACTAGACCCTTAGCATCTATTTGAAAGACAATCAATCTTCAAGAAAGCAGGCCTGTCATCTCTCTTTGTGACAGTTCTTTAAACGGCAAAGTGAGAGAGTGGAGGTTTGGGTCTCGTAAAGGAATTGGTGGATAATAAGGCACTGAGGCTGATCTGCAGTCACCACTGATCTATGGCCCCCAGGTCTTTTGGCTTTAGATCCTCTTCTCCCTGGCACTCACTCTGGACCCCACTTTGAGCCCTACTTAGGACCAGGTGAAGACACTGAGCCCCCAGGGAAAGGCCCCCACCACCCAAGGTGCCGAGGAGCCCAGGGCGCATCCCAAGAGTAGAGAGGCTTCCAGTTTCCCCGCAGACCCTAGGGAAGGGCGTGAACTGTACAGAAGGGCAGTGGTGTTTTGCCTCTTGGAAAGTTTCTGCCTCGCCTCTGGGCTTTGCGGTGTAGAGTTGTCCGCTGCCTCTGGCCCTGAAGCCCTGGCTCCTGTTTAATATTCCGCCTGCTCCGTTGATGTTGTGCTTGGCTCCTGTGGGACTGCAGCTCACGGCTGGAAACTGGAGCCAATTTTCTGTCTTCATCTCTCAGTGTTTTGACTGGAGGCAGATCCAGTTCAGGCCAATCAGGGCTGGTGGAAACAACTACCAAGTGTGTCTCTGTCTGCTTCGCTTTGGGAGAAGAAAGTGGAGAGAGCCCCAGAATGTTGTAGAGGAACTGGCCCTGCAGAAACAGAGGAAGAGGGGGCAGCGGGCAGCGGAACAGACTGAACCTGAGAGCATCAGTAGGGATTCCGGGGAAGACTTCTGTCTCCTCCTTCCTTTTCTTTTGATTGATTAGCGGATTTCATCAAAGGAGACTCTCAGGGGATTGACTAGAAAATTGATTTTGCCTTATTAATAGAAAGGAAGCGGCAAGGGTTTTGGCCTTGCCTCTTAGCGGTACATTTTCTGCGGAAAGGTCAGGAGGAAAATGTGTTTAGGAGGCAAAGCAGCTGTCTGGAAGAGGGCTGAGGGGAATCTGAGAACAATAAGAAATGGGGTTTTTAAAGATCCGCCCATGAAATGCAGATTGCTGAACACAGAGGCTGAGCTAATAGCAGCAAGAGAGTTTGCTGAGGTTTTCTTTGAAAAAATAATAAAATGTTTCAGGGCAAAGGGGAGGACTGAGACGTAAAAGTTTCCCAAAGCAAAGGAAGGAGGAGCCAAGGCCATCCCCTGGCTTGCTCTTGATTAGGGCTGTTTTCTTTTTTTTTTCCAGATCTGAGGCTGTCAGAGATGACTCTGGTTCTGTCCATGAATAGATTCTGCGAGCCCATTGTCTCGGAAGGAGCTGCTGAAATTGCCGGGTACCAGACACTATGGGAGGCTGACAGCTACGGAGGCCCAAGCCCCCCAGGGCCAGCACAGGCTCCTCTGCAGGGAGACCGGGGAGCTGGTCTCCCGCTGGCAGGTACTGCCCTTGACCTTCCCCTGCTGCCTTCTGCGGCCAGACTGATGGGCAATGGTGGTGTCTGGGGTGCCCTTCTGAGCGGAGAGAGCTCGTGCTCCAGGGACGTCCCAGGCTGCCTGTGTACCGCTCATAAGTGAGCCCAAGGCTCCAGGGAAAGGACCAGGAGTGATGTTAATTGCATTCAAACCTGAGTTTCCATGTGCTGCTGCTTCGGGTAAAAGTCAGGCATCTGTATTTTTAAGAGAACCAAACCAGATCTTGAAACTTCAGTTTGAGTTTCAGTTTTCTACCTTCTGGAACTATATGGTTCTCTCAGAGCTACACAAGCCCTGGTGGGCTTGACAATGAAATCTTTATCCCATGAGACATAAGGGAATCTGCACTTTGGGCCGGCAGCTATGTGGCTCTTCTTTTTATTAAGCGCGCAATAGGCTTTGGTATTATAGGAAAAAAAAATTTTTAAGACCAGAAAAAAATATGTTCTCCCTGATTCTTTATTCTTATACTTTAAGGTGAGTTCCTTTGGATTTTTGTGTAGTACCAGTGATTGGGAAAAAACCAAAAACCTAAAATGTAAAATGAGTACTTGTTGAAGTCAGATTTGCTAAAAAGGATTAAAAGCTTGGTCTTTAAAAATTAGACCCTATTTTTATTCATGGTTGATATGTTACATTTTTGAGAGCAAAAGGACTTTTGTTACCCTGAATTTTAATTTTAAATTTAAAAAATTTAAATTTTATATTTTAAAAGAAGGAATATTATGACTCCAGTGTGCAGATAATAATTTGCTTACTTACTGAGAGCCCGTAATATTTAAATGTTATTTGGTTATTACTGTTTACAGTTAAAGATATATACATCTGAACAGTGGTGTTATATTATGATGGGTTTAATTAAATAATTGGAATAAATACTAATATTATTTCGGAATTATTACACTACTCCCCTTTATGAATGTTGCTGTTTGCCTGTGCATAGAGTTAAGATTCTGAGTATTTAGTAAATGCTGAAATATGTCATTTTCCTCTATAATTGTCTAGAAATCCTTGCCTAGCCTGGGTCACAGGATTCTGTATGATAGCAACTATTAAGACTAATGTTTATTTTTAATCACCACATGTACAGACAAATACGTAGCCAAGTTATCTTCTAAAAGGCAAGGCAAGGAAAGTATTTTGTTTGGAGAACCTCTGGCAAACCGCATGTCATTTGTCGTATCTGATTTATTACCACAGGATCACATTACAGGGGAATTTCAAATCCTATAACAACATCCAAGATCACATACTTTAAGAGGAAGTATGTGGAAGAAGAGGATTTTCACCCACCACTCAGCAGCTGTAGCCATAAAGTATGTTTTTTTAAATAGTCATTATTTTTATTAAGAGTTTAAGATACTTAGTAACAGTTGCTTGATCCATTTCCAGAAATTAAAGTGTTCCACCCAAGCAAGGAAAATGAGCCACTTCTCAGAAGAGCCATGTTAATCGTTGTCACTTTTTTGGGTCCTGTGTTATTTTTCACAAGTATTTGAAGAAAGAGCCAGCAAGAGCTCCTCTGCCCAGAAATAACAAAATTATATAATCTGAAGAATGTCTTTTTTACTAATGATTTCATTTTCCTCAAGTTGCATTAAGGGTCATGGCGACTGGTGCTTTCACATGTGCAGAAATGCACCTGTTCTTTCCTGACCTGTTCCCTGTATCTGAGCTCCAGCTACCATGGCCAATACCACACGTATGTGCCTACACGGGGGTGGTCACCCAGGGCTTTTCCTGACCTCTCAGCAGGGGACTCACCACCCTTTGAATGTGTGCATGAAAGTAGAAACGTCCTTCATGGTGCATTCATTACACATGTTTCATTTGTTAAAATATATAATTCATTCCCAGGAAAAGAGCAAAGCTAACTTTTTTGCATGTATAAGAAGAAAATAACAGGATTGGGAAAGTGCACAGAAGTATGAAACTGGCTATCTAAGCTTTTGAAATACCAGTTCCTTTTCCTTATGGCTACCTTCCTTCAAAAACAATCTGCTAATTTAATCGAGGAGAGGATAACCCAGACCAGAGTTTTTTGAAACGCAGAGAAGATTTTTAATTTTTTAATCATCTTCCTCACTTCTTACTCCCTCTCCCCCACCCCACCCCTTTAGATGTTGCTTTGACTCTGCTCATAAAAAGTCATCAGCATGCATTGGCAGGTGTTGGGCTTTCCCCTGCATTTGTAGTTCCTCCGTTAGGTCAGCTTGGGCTGGTTTAATTCACAGCTCCTCAGGTTGGCGCTTTTTTTTTTTATGACCTGGAAGAGCTGATCCCCAGGTGACAAGCATTTTAAGTCCTTTTTGGTTTCTGTGTTGTGGCTTATAGCAGTTTTCCAAATTGCCACTGGGTTTGTAGCAATGATCACACAGTGATGGTATCACACAGCTCAGGAGTGAGTCCTCTGACTCCCTCTCTGCATCTTTCCTCCTGCCCAACACCAGAAAAAGCCTACTTTGGCCCTTCAACCAACAGTTCCTTTTAGGGTTTGAGCCTCATTCATTATTTTTGTCCCCCTATGAAGCAAACATAATTGCAAGAATGAAACCCAGAAGAACAGCCAGAGAGAGCCATGAGATCTGACAGCCAGATCTCATGCTCCTTGATGGCTAGGCCAGGGTTTGAAGTATACTTATGATGACCTGCATGTTGGCATCTTAAAAAGCATATATTGACATATATATGTGTCACATAAAGGCCCAAGTGTCATAAGAGTCCAGCTTGATGAATTTCACAAAGTGTGAAATAGCCATATAACTAACATCCAGATAAAGAAACAACATAACCAGCAACCCAGAACCTCTCCTGTGTCCCCTTGTAGTCACTACCTCTCTGCCCTCCAAAGAACCCCCTCTCCCGACTTCTAACAGCATAGATCAGTTTTGTGCATTTCGGCATCCCCCTCACTGAGCCGTAAAAGAGCAGACATCCTGCCCTGTCCCTGCCGAGGTCTGCACTGTGGCTAGATTCCCCGATGCCCGACATCACCAGTGAGTCTGCTGGGAAGGGGAGACATTAGCAGCCCCTGGGACAGCATCTCTAAATGAACCTGGGGAAACAAGATCACAACATTCCCAGACTCAGAAACTGCCAAGAGAGAAATGTGCTGTGATGATATTTTAATATAAACCATTTCCTAAGCTTTCTCTTCCTTTTTTTGATTTTTAGACCATCTCAATCTTTGAGGAACGAGCCCACATCCTTTATATGTCCTTAGAAAAGCTAAAGTTTATCGATGATCCTGAAGTGTACCTCCGAAGATCTGTCCTTATAAACAATTTGATGAAAAGGATCCATGGAGAAATTATCATGCAGAATAACTGGTGCTTTCCTGCCTGTTCTTTCAATGGCACCTCTGCCCAGGAGTGGTTTATGGCTCAAGACTGTCCTTACCGGAAACGACCTCGGATGGCCAAAGAGGAGTGTGAAAAGTTTCATGCCTGCTGCTTGTACCAAGAATGTGGTGGTCACTACCTAAATTTACCCCTTTCTGTCAATGCTAATGTCGGAAATGCCTCCACCACTGCCTCTTCCTCCTCCTCCTCCTCCTCCTCCTCCTCATCTTCCTCTTCCTCTCCCCCTCTGCCTTTACCGAGTTGTTCCCACCAGGTGGATTTTGATGTAGGCAGTGCACCCATTTACAAGGGTGATGGCCAGATACCTGCCAATGAAATCTTTGTTACTAATGTGAGGTCACTTGGTGTTCAGGAAAAGGCCAAATTGAATGAGAAAGCAAATGATGACACCAACAGGGATGGTGGCCCCCTAAGCCATGAACCTGTGGGAAATGACCTTGCTTTTGAGTGCAAAGGCCAATTTTATGATTATTTTGAGACTGGATATAATGAAAAAAGCAATGTAAGTGAGTCGTGGAAAAAATCCTTAAGGAAAAAGGAGCCTTCACCAAGTAACAAACTGTGCTGCAGCAAAGGAAGTAAAATATGAGCCACCTTCTCACCGAAACTTTGAAGCATGCACAGCATGATCAATTAGCTCTCATGAATTTTATTTTGAATGGATTTTATAGTTTTGTACAACTGATACAATTATGCCATGAACATGCCATGTCATTTTAATGCCTGGAGAGCAGATTGCATATAACATCTGTATAGTAGGCATCAGCGAGCTACTTATAAATGTGGTGACGTTACCGAGAAAACAGTTGACGCTTAAAAGTATATCTTAGTTTTCTTACAGAAAAGATCAGTAGATTAGAACGGGGGGCAATGTGCCCTTGTGATATTTCCGTGACCTCCAGGAGCCTGTCACTAGCGAAGAACCTTCCACCTGTTTGCCACTTAATTAGGTAGTTATTTGGTAAGCAAATCAATATAACCAGCAAGGAATGTCTGCTTCTTCTTTATGATACAGTATTTTTTTCTGACTAAAAGACTGAAGACAGGGAGCTAGGTGAAATGGCTTCCTGGTGCTGTTAAGTATTTGGATTCAACAGTCTTGTGTGACAGATGAAAATAGGATAGAACGTAATGAAGCACACCTGTCTAGGGGCAGCAATCAACAATATGAGTAGAGGCTAATCCCTGCAAGTTCCCAGCTTGCCTGTGATGGGTGATGAGGCTTTTAGAGATATATTATACAGGGCGATTTTTGGTGCCTTACTTTATCTTAATTTTTGCCAGTGTGAAAATTAAGGATAAATCAGAGTACAGCAGGGATTTAACAAACAGGAAAACAAAAAAACACAGGGTGGATCAATATTGTTTGGAAACCGTTAATGTCGAACTATTGCGTTCAACTTTTGATTCAACATCTCTATTCTTCCTTTGTTTTTGATGCCCAATTGCTTTCAGATTTGGCATTTTTAGAAAGGGATGGAGGAAACAATAGACAGAGCTGTTAGAAACCAGCACTGGCTGCTCGAGCTTTTCTATGGCAACGGTCTGTTGCTGGGGTTTGGGTTTTCTGGGTTTTGGGTTGTTTTGTTTTGTTTTCTTGTCCAATGAAGTTCATGAACCAGTGGCATGCATCATACTTTAATCTGTTTTGCATCATTTCACTCGTTTAGATTATAAAAGCATGTGGTTTTTTATATATGACTTTTGCTGTTGATTACGAAGCACAATGTTGATAAATGATGTGGTGATCAATAAGGTTTTATCTTAAAGAATGTAAAGATTTTAGTTTGGGGAAAGTTATTTTGGAGAAATGGGACTCAGTCGGCAAAAGCTCCTATGTATTTGGTCGTTTTTCTCAATCATTTCTTTCATTTGTGCATTGGCAAGGTGCCAGAGTACCCCTCTGACCATCCTTCCTTCCACACCAGCCAACTCCTCCTGCTAAACTGTATTCCCATTTCCAAGGTTACTGGCTGACTTGGGCCTCCTTACACAATACTTCACAGGAACCAAATGCCAAACGGAGGAAATAAGTAAGTCCTCCCAGTTTCTCCAAGATAAAGCTTTTTTATTATTGCTATTAATATTAAATATAGGTCTCATTCATACAGTGTATGAGTAGGATCATCATTTGGACAATGTCCACAAGGACCAATTTTTAAAACCTGTTCTTGTGTTATGGCTGAATAGTCTAGTGATGTTTTGTCCTTTATTTTCAATATTTGATAAACATTTGATGTTGAAAACTTAGATGATAGATGCTTGTATATGAATGTGTTGTTGTAATAAAGTGAAGTTTTCTTGATATATATTTATTAAAATGATCAAAATTCATTCAGATTTTCTTACTTTAATGACTGTTGGCTATGTTTCTCTATTCCGTTGCTCTTTCTCCTTTAAAAAACTCAAAATGTCTAGAAACTGTCATGGGCAGTGGCCACACAGGCGTTTTCAAAGTTAAAGTGTACTTTGAGAGGCCCATCTAACAGGTGTTTCAGAATGCTCCTAGTTTGTAGGTTTAGATTTCTGTTGATTAAGAGCACAGTGTTAGTAAATGATGTGCTTTGTGATCGATAAGGTTTTATCTGAAAGGATCCGAAGGTTTTCATTTTTATAAAGTTTCTCAAAAAAATAGCATAACATGAAGCCATAAATACTGAATCCTAGCTGACTCCTTTATGAAATGTCAAATTGTCAAGAAGATGGCCCATATGTAAACGGTTAAAATAGCTACAGAGGTTATTGCCGGTAGTAGTCCGTGCAATTCGGTATTGTTGTTATTCTTAGAGGCTAATATTTCATTTGATAAAAGGGGCAAATTAGTTGGAAGCTAGTTAATTTGCCAAAAGTAGCATTCTTATTGTGAGCGTAATACATCATGGACATTTAAATATGAAAGAAAGGACTTACATTTTTGCTTTTTAAAAGCCCCCAGCATTACTCGATAATGGTGGCCAAAGCTGTAAAATGATGGAGTTGGTGATTTTCCACAGAACCCACTAGCGCTTCTTTGCAGGATGACGGGTGTCTTTGAATCCAGCAGCATTAAAATGTGTAATATTTAGTAATCAGGTTTTTGTTTCTAGGACATTTCCAGCATACTTTTTCTTTACTAAAAAATAATCCCTAAACACCCATCCAAGTAACAAAAATGTTTCTGGTGTTGGTATGAAAGCGTTAGAGCCTCCTCTGTGCCTACCTTGTGATTTCTACTCAAGAGATATTAAGTTAGATTTTGCAGAGTTGTCAAGGCTCCCCTTCATAGTTAAGTCTATGAATTGGGTTCTGTAGTTATATCCTCAGAGATGGGAAAAGCTAAGACCGCCCTCCACAGCACACTGCTGTCTCTCCAGCTGGAAGTAACACCTTTTCTTATTGCTCTGCCTTCTTTGCTTTAAGGAAAACCTCATATGGCCGAATCCAGACTTTTAAAAGTTGAATGAGGGGAAATCTTCACTTAAGAAAATGGCCCAGCTCCCCAAATGTGCCTTTAATTGCTACTCCCCTAGGCATCTAGGTGCATGTCTGTAACCAAATCATTAACCTCTGCCTCTGGTCGTTCCTCTCTTAAAGTATGTGATTTGTAGAGGATAGCCTGGCAAAGGCCCTTTAAAAGGGCAAAGGTATCATTATATGCTTCCACTCTTAAAATCCTATTATTCTATAGTTCACCTTGAAGGTGTCCTAGGGACAGGGACCTGGGAGGAAGGTAGGTAGGAAAAACTTAAACCTAGTGGCAGTGACTATTTGACAACAATCAATAATTAGGGTAAAGCATCTTCGGCCTGATCTTTTAAGACAAT
Organism: Balaenoptera acutorostrata; assembly: GCF_949987535.1. Taxonomy (NCBI): domain Eukaryota; kingdom Metazoa; phylum Chordata; class Mammalia; order Artiodactyla; family Balaenopteridae; genus Balaenoptera; species Balaenoptera acutorostrata. Next base: position 154,041,481 of record NC_080064.1, on the reverse strand, counting down.
GGAAATGTTGAACATTTTACCTGCTACTTTGTTAAATAGATGCTGAAGCGGGTGAATGTAAGGTATTTGCTTTTAGAGCTCATAGATTGTAACTCCATCAAAGCATGGCTACCCATCCCTCCAAACGTGAACTTGCACTACAGCTTCCCTTGAGTACTTCCTTTCTGTGTATCAAGAAGAGAGCCAAGAACAACTTGCAGAAGACATGGGTGTTAAGAGGTGGCAGCCTCACAATAAATATCAGACAGGGATATGAGGATTTGTTTGCAATGCAGCTAAGCTTTTATATCCCTCAAACAAATTATGAGCAGAAAACGTTTTTGAAGATAATTAGTTGTTCAAATCCACTTTTATGACAGTCCCTGAAATTTGTAGTCATTGTATTTGTAGTGAAATCACATTCTTGCCAGTTTTACTAGGCCTTTTCAAAAACAAGGATTCAACATGGCATCAATAATGATGGTTTAAACTAGACACAGAAATGTCCTGTGAAGAGAAGAATGAAATCAATATTTAAATAATAAAAGAGACAATGTATGTTTTCTAGGAATTGATTTTAAGATTGTTTTGCTCTGATTCTGTGGTTTAAAATAAATGCATTAAGGATCTTTTAAGTTAACTGCACGATGCCTCCAGTACTTTCTTAGTTATAGTATAGTGAATAAGCAAGGTATATTCTCTTCACTTGGCTAAAACTTCTCCATTTTATGTGACGTAGCTACATGACCTGGAGTAAATCAGTTACTAGTTTAGAGATTATTTCCAGCCCTGTGTACTTGCCATATTTTAGCTGGGAGAATTCACTTAGGAAAAGCACTTGCAAAGATGTAAGTTATGAACACTTGAATCTCACATCCTGCCATAAAGTGCATCAGCAAGTGAGTTTAATAAAACATGCTGTTTAAAATAGTCTGTAATTTCCTGTTTCTGCATTTCCCTTCAGTATCTGTGACAGGCTGAAGAACGATGACTAAACGAAGGGAATTTACACAAGCTAGTCTGGTGGTGTTTGCAAACCATCACCATGAGCTTCATCTTCTTTGGTAAACAATTCTCTGGTGGGCTGTCTATTGCTGTTTCTTTTTCCTTGGTGTTGGTCCAATTTGTTAATTTTTAAAATGCAAACTACTTATTCATAGCCTGGAAACACCTGCTTTTGACCACAATGAGATTGATGGAACGTATGGAGATGAATTAGTCGTTTCTCATGAAATTTCCCGTATTTCTCAACCCCATTCAATGGAACTGTTCCCTTCATTTAACATTATGAAATCTTATAAAATGCCATATCTTGGGGGGAGAACACACACAGAAAAGAACTGCAGAGATGTAAGTTGTGATCTTGCTTCCTGCTGAGATCCCAAGACAGTGGGTAAATAGCAGAACTTCGGGGAGGGGGGGATGGGTTTCAGCAGGAGTTGCCTCCAATCAGGTCATTCCATGGGAGCAGCTGAGTCCAGGCATCAGGTGTGTGATCCTTCACCACCCCATCTGATTGGTCAGCTCACACATGAACCCAACCCGGATACTTCTAGACACGGTACTTTTCTGCAGATGTTTTCTGAGGCAACTGCAATGAGCTAAGCTCAGATGTGACGTATCCCTTGTATTCTGTCAATTAAGAAGTGAGCAGATCTCTCTGAAACGCATCTGGCACAGTGCTCAGGCATCTATACCATCCTCAAACTCACACAACCCCTGTGTGCATAATAAGGAAAAGATGGAGAATGACAGCCTTCAAGGCAAGGGATTTCAGCAAAAGTTTGCGGAGTTGATTTCTGATGGAGTGGAGGGGAAGAAGTCTGGGAAATACAGCACTCCACGTGCACAGAGGAGTGTATTCACTTTCTTTACGGAGAAGTCTAAAGATTAAAAAGGAAAGAAGGCAATTTTTTGGTCAAACCTCTTTATGAAGACAAGAAAAACCATTTCAGGTACTAAAAGAGAGAAATGGCTTGTCCGTCCTTTCTGGGAGCTGGGAGGGGTTCTCGTTGTTCTTCAAGTCCTTAGATGCTGTGCTTTTCAATAAACCAACCAAACTGTCTTTGTGACTAAGTATAGGCATTAGCTCATCTCTCCTATTCAGTTCAGGCACAGTGGTTGTGGGTTTCTTGTGAAACTGGAATATAGCAGAGGGTTAAGAGTGCGGGACTTGGGAGTCAAACTGCCTGGATGCAAATTCCAGCTCTGCCAGTGTAGCTGTGCAAACTTGGCCTTGGCCAGCAAGCCACTTCACTTCCTAGCACCTCAGTTTCCTTGTCTGTAAAATGGGGTGGCATACCATACCCACCTTGTCAGTTTGTCAGGATTAAAGACTTTAATATTGGGGAAGTGGCTTGACCTTGCCTGGGCACACATTATGGGTGTGAAATAGCAGTGAGCCTCCATGACTTTTCTGCTAATGTCCCTGGACCCCCTGAAAGCTGGAGCTGACAGTACCAGATCCTTTTCGGGGAAAGTATTCAGCCTCCTGGGTTTTGTACAGCAGGTTTGAAATTAAATAGAGGGATGGTGTCAAACCTGGGGACCCAGGACCCTTAGACAGCTATGAAAGTAGTCACTGGTGTTCCTGAGATATGTTTAATATTTCAAAAGCTTATTGGAAATCATAAAATGTCCTGAAAGCAGTTGTGCAGGAAATTGTCAGATTTCTTTACATTGTCAGATTTCTTTACCCTTGGCTGGAATTAAATCAGCTCTGGGTTAACACAGCACAAACTGAGAAGAAATTCTGGGAAAATGAAGGCATTTTTCCTAATAAATAAATTTATTTTGAGGATAGTATCTTTCAGAACATTGGCTACCTGAAAGGCATAAGAGGTGTCCTTCACAAATGAAAAGATTAAAAACCACTGACCTCTGATTCATCCCTAGGATTTGCCAAAGTTCAAGTTTATCCAATTACTATATTGAATGATTCTCTTAGACCTAGTTTTTCCTCAGAAAAAAATACAATATGGAGTAAATAAATACAGACCAAGCATTATTCCTTATGTCGCTATATCTGATAATGGAGGCCAAAGCAGAATTTTCTGTATAATTATAACTTCGAGGACATAGCCTCAAAGTAGTTATAAAATAACTTCGATACAGTTTCCACTTAGAAGATCTAAGTTTGAAAGCAGCTCAACTAGGGAGTGGTTGTCCCTACTTCAAGAGCTCATTTCTTTCTATGTTGCCTTTAAACTCAGAGCCCAATTGATGACTTCAAAATAGGATTTCATTTTTAAAATTACATTTCTGTCTCTCTCGATGTTCCAAGAGTATATATTTTTCCATAAGCTGAGGTACATCACCTGTAGTGATGCTTGCTGATTGTTAGGACTGAAATGAGGACAAAACTGAACCATATAGTTTGAGAATGAGAAATTGGTGCCAGAGTGAGAGAAAATGCAGTGTTGTGCCGTGATGGTTCCAGAACTTCTCTGGGACAGGTTCTCCTTCCCAACCGAGCTCTAGGATCTCATAAGTGACACAGTAGTTGCCATTTGAGCTAGCAGAACAGCTGAGAGGGGCATAGGGGTGGGGGAGGACACCTCAACCTGCCCAGGGAGATCCAGGCTGGCCATCTCCAGACTCTTGTTCTCCCCTTACTTGGAAACTCAGCAGCTGGAGCAGATTTTTTTTAAAAATAAATTTATTTATTTGGCTGCGTTGGGTCTTCCTTGCTGCGCCCGTGCTTTCTCTAGTTGCGGAGAGCGGGGGCTACTCCTCTTTGCGGTGTGCTGTCTTCTCATTGCGGTGGCTTCTCTTTGTTGTGGAGCACCAGCTCTAGATGCGTGGGCTTCCGTAGGTGTGGCATGCAGGCTCAGTAGTTGTGGTTTGTGGGCTCTAGAGCGCATGCTCAGTAGCTGTGGCGCACGGGCTTAGTTGCTCCGCGGCATGTGGGATCTTCGCAAACCGGGACTCTGAACCCGTGTCCCCTGCATTGGCAGGCGGATTCTTAACCACTGCGCACCACGGCAGTCCCCTGGAGTAGATTTTTTATTTTCCAGTGGGTAGTATTCCAACCAGTAAGCATTCTCAGTTAGAATTCTTAACCAGTCTAGCCTTAACCTAGCTGATATTAGCCAAGATGACTTAATGTGCAAGGGACATGAGGCATTGGCGGGTGTGTGTGTCGGGGGGGGAATCTCTCTGGAAAAGGTATTAGTCTGCACAGAAAGGACCCATAAAGAAACCCTGGGACCATCTGTATATCTGGGTGCTGCAATGGATGAATGAATAGATAAATGTTAGGAAGAACCCTGGGGTGGAGTTTGCAAGAATTGATTGATTTCCAATCCTTATGCTCATTATAGAGCAGACACGGTTTAACTCATTCTAAAATTTTCTAACTTTTTACCTATAGTCTATTGCATTGGTTTCTGATCAAATGACTTCTGTTTCTTAACCATAGAATTATAACTAAGTATGTTGAGAGCTCTAGATTAGGAGTTAGGAGACAGGTTCTTGCCTGGCTCTACCACTCACTAGCCGTCTAACCATCAACAAGCCCTTAACTTCTCTGAGTCTTAATTTCCCATCTGTCAAATGATGAAGTTTCACTCAAAGGGCCTTGGTCTCTTCTGGCCCTGACATTTGTGATTCAAACAACCGGAAATCTTTCTGAAGATTTTCACTTGAATTTTCTACACGTGTCACTCCTTCCTTTACTTCCCCAGTATGTCTTTATTATTTTCCCCCCAGTGAAACCGAGATACTGCTTCTGGATGTTTCTTAAAGAATAAATCTCTGAGTTTTCGTCCAGATGATTGTATTCTGCACATGGCTGCTAACCAATTGCCTGAAATGCATTCCTCCAGATAAACCACGCTCCCCCACGGTGTCTCAGTACCGTTACCCTCCCCCTCCCCGGAGAGGGCTCCCCCCATCCATTAGCCCATTAGCTCCACACATTCGGAGCCAGCCAGGCGCAGCGCCACTCCTCCTGACACAAGATTGTCCTCCCCTTCAAGCAACCAGCCTGCCTGTCCTACGCAGGCAGGAGATCCGAGAACCCTCTTCTCTCTCAGGTTTATGAGTAATGAAATAGCGGACTTTCCCCCTTCTTTTTGTGAAGACAGTCCTTGCAGCTGTGACTGTAACTTATTCTTTTTTTTCATATGAGCCAAGATTATGGTCCCGTAACCCAATTAGTGTCATTTGGTGGTGGTCCAAGTGCTTCCCCTGCACAAGTTTTAATTTGGGGATCCCCGGAGGCTGCACTCCACATCTGTAGCCGGCCTGTCCTTCCTCTCCCCTTATTTGCTCGAGGTTTATGGGAGGATTAGCTGTGTGGTCTGGGAGGCGGCTGCTTCTCTTTCATCCGCACTGCTCTCGAGCCGCCGAGGAGCCTTTTACTTTTCATCAAGCCCTGGCACCTGGAAGGCAGGCAGCCGGGGTGACTGGAATGAATCAGTGGATGCCCTGCAGGCCCCGAGGGGCGCGGCCCTGCTAGCGTGGGGGAGGGGAGGACGGGGGAAAGCTGCGTTCGAGGGGAGCAGCCCACCACCCCGCCAGGCTGGGCCAAGCTGGGATCCAGAGCGCAGGTCGCAGAGCAACCCCACACCCCGCCCCCACTCCCTGGCTGGCGAGGACTGGAGAGGGCTCGGGGCGCTCATTGTGCAGGCAGCTGGCACCAGCTGGGAAGGGGAATTAGCATAACAAAGAGCCGGAGCGAGCGCCGCGCGGCCCGGCTGGGGCTCTGCCGAGAGCCCCGGGCTCGGAGAAGCCGCGCTGTCATCAGCAGCGCACCCCGGGCCGCGGGACCGGCGACCCTCGGAGCTGCAGGGCGGGACCCCATTGCAGACGTCCGCGCCAGCGCGAGATCGGCCAGAGTCCCGGCCGCCGGGCTCGCCCGGAGAAAATAGTGCGTGTGGGTGTGAGTGCCCGTGACAACGTGAGTGGGCGTGTGTGTGTGTGTGCGCGCGCGCGCCTGTGTAGGGATGCTGTGGGTCCCTCTGAGTGTGCGTGAGTGTGTGCATGGGCGTGCATGTGACTGTGGCCGTGGGCATGTGAAGAGGCCACCTGCAGACTGGAGGGGACCCACTAGCTCCCTTCGCTCCCTCCCCACCTAGGCCTCTTTGTTTATTCCTTCCCTGGAGAGGAAAGGAATCACCGGTTCTTAACTCTGGCGGCCCCGTGGAACCCCCTGGGGAGCTTTTACAAAGCCCCCGGCCCCCGACTAGCTAATAACAGGCCCCTGCGGGGGTCTCCAGCGCGGTGTCTCCTAATCCTCCCTCGCGGATTCCGACCCGCCCCTGGGGTGAGAACAGGTGAGAACTGGCTGACCCGGCCGCCAGCCAGCGACCGCGGAGGCAAGGACCTCCGAGCCCTGCGTTTAGGGCCTCGAAGCTTTGCCTTCGCCTTCACTGGCTGAGGTCAAGTGCACATTCCTCCCACACTAGCGCTTGGGTCTGAAGCTTCCGACTGGGCAACTTCATCTCAGTGTTTGCATATAATCCTTAGAGCTGCCCGTGGGAAGAAAGCGGTCGGGAAACTAAGGCTCTGTTAAGTATCACAAAAGGTCACAAAGCAGTAATTCGGCCGACCGAATTGGAGCCCAGGGCTGTGGGACTCGAAGCCCACGTTCTTTCCACTGTGACATTAAACAACAACAAAAACAAACACCGCTGTTTAATGCGCAGCAGACCTCAAGCTGACCAGGTCCCTGGAAGGACCCACGGCCCGAGAAGGCAGACACAGACCAGACGACGTCCCTAGAAAATGCCCAGGGCCTCTCCTCCAGCCCCGATTTCTGCGCCACCTTCGACCTGATCGCCCCTTCCCCGCTCTGCCCGGCTCTCGGTACAGTCCCCAGCAGACTCCGGCCCCCAGCCCCCTCCCTACAGGAAGGGAAAATGACGGCACAAGCCATTCGCCGCCATCCGGGAGCTGTCGGCAACTGCGCAGCCAGGGGCGGGGTGGGGGCTGGAGAGAGACAGCGCTGCAGCCGGGGACCCGGGGACCGGGGGACCAGGGAGCTACACCTCCGTGCCTCGGGCCCAGCGCCTGGGTCTCGCCTCGCTGCACCGCGCCCGCTTCTTCCTTGCGGGCGCCGGGCGCCTTTGAGGCTCCTCACGCGTTCCGTGACAGGAGTCCCTGGCCTCGGCTGCCTGCACAGCCCTCCCGGAGAGGGAGGGGAGGAGAACTGAACGAGCTGCGGGGCTCTGCCAGTCCCAAGCTTCCCCACTACCCGGAGGTCTGCATTTCCACACGCGCAGCCTGCATCAGGTGCCTTAGCATCGCCAAGCTCTAGAACCGAAGAGGCCTCCCACTCAGGCCACCGGGGCCCACTCACCCTTCTCACCGTCTGGGAGACCAAGGCCCCTGGGAGATGAAGTAAATCTTCAAGTTTCACCGTCCTCTGTCTGCCTGCCCAGCTTTGCTCAGCTGCACAGACTCTTTGATAGGCAAACCCCGGTGCTTACTTACCAGGGCCATAGTCTATAGTAAGAACCCCAGTGCCGAGGAAAGGAGCCGCACTAGGAATGCAGGCAGCAGCTGCTCTTGGAGGTGTCCTGGAGACGAAGAGGGTTGAAACCCTGGGCCCCTAGCCTGAGTGCCACCCCACCGGAGTTAAGGAGTGCGGCAGGTGAACCGGTGGTCTAAAGGGGATGGTGGTGGCTGCTGTTATTATTAAGAGTTCAGAATTCTCCTACGTTCTGTCAACTGCGTTCATTCTCAGTAAATGGTTTCTTAATAATCATTTTAATTAGAAAAAAAGCTGTCTTATTAAAGCTAATTAAAGGCAATTTGGGAACCTTATTTTCATACAATCATAAAATTAGAGAAACAAGAGGCTGGAGAAATGGGGACTGTCTCAGCCTTTCTGCAGAAGGGGGCGGGGAGGAGCTGGGAAGGGAGATGCTAGCTCCAAGCCAGGCCTGCAGAACAGGAGTGTCGGGGGGATGCACAGGAGACCCCAGATTTGGGTGGCCTCATATTGTGCTGGGGGACAGCTGTGGGGAGGGATCCTCTGTCCACATTCTCCAGCTGGAGTCTCAGAGTCCCCTGAACTTCTCCCTCTGTCCCATAATTGGCCAGTTTTCTCCCTCTAGTTATCTTTACATTGGAAATGAACTACCATGACAGCCCTGATTTACCCCAGACCTCACCTCTTCTCAAAAGCTCCCCATCTGTCTCCAGGCATTCCTTCCTTCCCCATCCATTCTATGGCTGATTGTCAAAAATCACCAGGCTAGCAGTTTTCCTCACCTCTCAGGCCTCTCAGTGCCCTCCAGACTTCTAGCCCAGGCTATTTGCCCAACCCCACCTCCTGCTCCCTGGAGGGAAGCATCTGCTCCAGCCACTTTTGTCTTCTCAGTATCCTCTCCTGCTGATCCGCTCCTTCCCATCTCCCAGCCCTCACCCCTGCTTCTCCCTTAGCCTGGGATAACCTTGCCCTGTCCTCGCTTATGCAAAGAGTAACTTCCCCTCAAGGCCAATTCAAGGTACACTTTTTTTTTTTTGATTTTTGAATTTTATTTTATTTTATTTTTATACAGCAGGTTCTTATTAGTCATTAATTTTATACACATCAGTGTATACATGTTAATCCCAATCGCCCAGTTCAGCACACCACCACCCCCACCCCACCCCCGCCGCTTTCCCCCCTTGGTGTCCATACGTTTGTTCTCTACATCTGTGTCTCAATTTCTGCCCTGCAAACTGGTTCATCTGTACCATTTTTCTAGGTTCCACATATATGTGTTAATAAACGATATTTGTTTTTCTCTTTCTGACTTACTTCACTCTGTATGACAGTCTCTAGGTCCATCCACGTCTCAACAAATGACCCAATTTTGTTCCTTTTTATGGCTGAGTAATATTCCATTGTATATATGTACCACATCTTCTTTATCCATTCGTCTGCTGATGGGCGTTTAGGTTGCTTCCATGACCTGGCTATTGTAAATAGTGTTGCAATGAACACTGGGGTGCATGTGTCTATTTGAATTCTGGTTTTCTCTGGGTATATGCCCAGTAGTGGGATTGCTGGATCATATGGTAATTCTATTTTTAGTTTTTTAAGGAACCTCCATACTGTTCTCCATAGTGGCTGTATCAATTTACATTCCTACCAACAGTGCAAGAGGGTTCCCTTTTCTCCACACCCTCTCCAGCATTTGTTGTTTGTAGATTTTCTGATGATGCCCATTCTAACTGGTGTGAGGTGATACCTCATTGTAGTTTTGATTTGCATTTCTCTAATAATTAGTGATGTTGAGCAGCTTGTCATGTGCTTCTTGGCCATCTGTATGTCTTCTTTGGAGAAATGTCTATTTAGGTCTTCTGCCCACTTTTGGATTGGGTTGTTTGTTTTTTAATATTGAGCTGCATGAGCTGTTTGTATATTTTGGAGATTAATCCTTTGTCCGTTGATTCGTTTGCAAATATTTTCTCCCATTCTGAGGGTTGTCTTTTTGTCTTGTTTATGGTTTCCTTTGCTGTGCAAAAGCTTTGAAGTTTCATTAGGTCCCATTTGTTTATTTTTGTTTTTTGTTTTTTTTTTTTTAAAGATTTATTTTATTGATTGATTGATTGCTATGTTGGGTCTTCGTTTCTGTGCTAGGGCTTTCTCTAGTTGCGGCAAGCGGGGGCCACTCTTCATTGCGGTGCGCGGGCCTCTCACTATCGTGGCCTCTCTTGTTGCGGAGCACAGGCTCCAGATGCGCAGGCTCAGTAGTTGTGGCTCACGGGCCCAGTTGCTCTGCGGCATGTGGGATCTTCCCAGACCAGGGCGCGAACCCGTGTCCCCTGCATTAGCAGGCAGATTCTCAACCACTGCACCACCAGGGAAGCCCTATTTTTGTTTTTATTTCCATTACTCTAGGAGGTGGATCATAAAAGATCTTGATGTGATCTATATCAAAGAGTGTTCTTCCTATGTTTTCCTCTAGGAGTTTTAAAGTGTCCAGTCTTACATTTAGGTCTCGAATCCATTTTGAGTTTATTTTTGTGTATGGTGTTAGGGAGTATTCTAATTTCATTCTTTTACATGTAGTTGTCCAGTTTTCCCAGCACCACTTATTGAAGAGACTGTCTTTTCTCCATTGTATATCCTTGCCTCCTTTGTCATAGATTAGTTGACCATATGTGCGTGGGTTTATCTCTGGGCTTTCTATCTTTTTCCATTGGTCTATGTTTCTGTTTTTGTGCCAGTACCATATTGTCTTGATTACTGTAGCTTTGTAGTATAGTCTGAAGTCAGGGAGTCTGATTCCTCCAGCTCCGTTTTTTTCCCTCAAGACTGCTTTGGCTATTCGGGGTCTTTTGTGTCTCCATACAAATTTTAAGATTTTTTGTTCTAGTTCTGTAAAAAATGTCATTGGTAATTTGATAGGGATTGCATTGAATCTGTAGATTGCTTTGGGTAGTATAGTCATTTTCACAATATTGATTCTTCCAATCCAAGAACATGGTATATCTCTCCATCTGTTGGTATCATCTTTAATTTCTTTCATCAGTGTCTTGTAGTTCTCTGCACACAGGTCTTTTGTCTCCCTAGGTAGGTTTATTCCTAGATATTTTATTCTTTTTGTTGCAATGGCAAATGGGAGTGTTTCCTTAATTTCTCTTTCAGATTTTTCATCATTAGTGTATAGGAATGCAAGAGATTTCTGTGCATTAATTTTGTATCCTGCAACTTTACCAAATACATTGATTAGCTCTAGTAGCTTTCTGGTGGCATCTTTAGGATTCTCTGTGTATAGTATCATGTCATCTGCAAACAGTGACAGTTTTATTTCTTCTTTTCCAATTTGTACTCCTTTTATTTCTTTTTCTTCTCTGATTGCCGTGACTAGGACTTCCAAAACTATGTTGAATAATAGTGGTGAGAGTGGACATCCTTGTCTTGTTCCTGATCTTAGAGGAAATGCTTTCAGTTTTTCACCATTGAGAATGATGTTTGCTGTGGGTTTGTTGTATATGGCCTTTATTATGTTGAGGTAAGTTCCCTCTATGCCTACTTTCTGGAGGTTTTTTTTTTTATCATAAATGGGTGTTGAATTTTGTCAAAAGCTTTTTCTGCATCTATTGAGATGATCATATGGTTTTTATTCTTCAATATGTTAATATAGTTTATCACATTGATTGATTTACGTATATTGAAGAATCCTTGCATCCCTGAGATAAATCCCACTTGATCATGGTGTATGATCCTTTTAATGGATCTCTTTGGATTGGATTGATTGGATTCTCTTTGCTAGTATTTTGTTGAGGATTTTGCATCTGCATTCATCAGTGATATTAGTCTGTAATTTTCTTTTTTTGTAGTATCTTTGTCTGGTTTTGGTATCAGAGTGATGGTGGCCTCATAGAATGAGTTTGGGAGTGCTCCTTCCCCTGCAATTTTTTGGACGAGTTTTAGGAGGATGGGTGTTAGCTCTTCTCTAAATGTTTGATAGAATTCACCTGTGAAGCCATCTGGTCCTGGACTTTTGTTTGTTGGAAGATTTTTAATCACAGTTTCAATTTCATTACTTGTGATTGGTCTGTTCATATTTTCTATTCTTCCGGGTTCAGTCTTGGAAGGTTATACCTTTCTAAGAATTTGTCCATTTCTCCCAGGTTGTCCATTTTATTGACATAGAGTTGCTTGTAGTAGTCTCTTAGGATGCTTTGTATTTCTGCAGTGTCTGTTGTAACTTCTCCTTTTTCATTTCTAGTTTTATTGATTTGAGTCCTCTCCCTCTTTTTCTTGATGAGTCTGGCTAATGGCTTATCAATTTTGTTTATCTTCTCAAAGAACCAACTTTTAGTTTTATTGATCTTTGCTATTGTTTTTTTGTTTCTATTTCATTTATTTCTGCTCTGATCTTTATGATTTTTTTCTTCCTGCTAACTTTAGGTTTTGTTTGTTCTTCTTTCTCTAGTTCCCTTAGGTGTAAGGTTAGATTGTTTATTTGAGATTTTTCTTGTTTCTTGAGGCAGGCTTGTGTAGCTATAAACTTCCCTCTTAGAAGTGCTTTTGCTGCATTCCATAGGTTTTGGATTGTCGTGTTTTCATTGTCATTTGTCTCTAGGTATTTTTTGATTTCCTCTTTGATTTCTTCAGTGATCTCTTGGTTATTTAGTAACGTATTGTTTAGCCTCCATGTGTTTGTCTTTTTTATGTTTTTTCCCCTGTAATTCATTCTAATCTCATAGTGTTGTGGTCAGAAAAGATGCTTGATATGGTTTCAAGTTTCTTAAATTTACTGAGGCTTGATTTGTGACCCAAGATGTGATCTATCCTGGAGAATGTTCCGTGCCCACTTGAGAAGAAAGTGTAATCTGCTGTTTCTGGATGAAAAGTCCTATAAATATCAATTAAATCTATCTGGTCTATTGTGTCATTTAAAGCTTCTGTTTCCTTATTTATTTTCATTTTGGATGATCTGTCCATTGGTGTAAGTGAGGTGTTAAAATACCCCACTATTATTGTGTTGCTGTCGGTTTCCTCTTTTATAGCTGTTAGCAGTTGCCTTATGTATTGAGGTGCTCCTATGTTGGGCGCATATACTTATAATTGTTATATCTCCTTCTTGGATTGATCCCTTGATCATTACATAGTGTCCTTCCTTGTCTCTTGTAACATTCTTTATTTGAAAGTCTATTTTATCTGATATGAGTATTGCTACTCCAGCTTTCTTTTGATTTCCATTTCATGGAATATCTTTTTCCATCCCCCTCACTTTCAGTCTGTACGTGTCCCTAAGTCTGAAGTGGGTGTCTTCTAGACAGCATATATATGGGTCTTGTTTTTGTATCCATTCAGCAAGCCTGTGTCTTTTGGTTGGAGGATTTAATCCATTCACATTTAAGGTAATTATCGATATGTATGTTCCTATGACCATTTTCTTAATTGTTTTGGGTTTGATTTTGTAGGTCCTTTTCTTCTCTTGTGTTTACCACTTAGAGAAGTTCCTTTGGCATTGTTGTAGAGCTGGTTTGGTGGTGCTGAATTCTCTTAGCTTTTGCTTGTCTGTAAAGCTTTTGATTTCTCCATCGAATCTGAATGAGATGCTTGCCAGATAGAGTAATCTTGGTTGTAGGTTCTTCCCTTTCATCACTTTAAGTATATCATGCCACTCCCTTCTGGCTGGTAGAGTTTCTGCTGAGAAATCAGCTATTAACCTTATCGGAGTTCCCTTGTATGTTATTTGTCGTTTTTCCCTTGCTGCGTTCAATAATTTTTCTTTGTCTTTAATTTTTGCCAATTTGATTACTATGTGTCTCAGCGTGTTTCTCCTTGGGTTTATCCTGTATGGGACTCTCTGAGCTTCCTGGACTTGGGTGGCTATTTCCTTTCCCATGTTAGGGAAGTTTTCGACTATAATCTCTTCAAATATTTTCTCAGGTCCTTTCTCTCTCTCTTCTCCTTCTGGGACCCCTATAATGCGAATGTTGTTGCATTTAATGTTGTCCTAGAGGTCTCTTAGGCTGTCTTCATTTCTTTTCATTCCTTTTTTTTTTTATTCTGTTCCACAGCTGTGAATTCCACCATTCTATCTTCCAGGTCACTTATCCATTCTTCTGTCTCAGTTATTCTGCTATTGATTCCTTCAAGTGTAGTTCATTTCAGTTACTGTATTGTTCCTCTCTGTTTGTTTGTTCTTTAATTCTTCTAGGTCTTTGTTAAACATTTCTTGCATATTCTTGATCTTTGCCTCCATTCTTTTTCAGAGGTCCTGGATCATCTTCACTATCGTTATTCTGAATTCTTTTTCTGGAAGATTGCCTATCTCCACGTCATTTAGTTGTTTTTCTGGGGTTTTATCTTGTTCCTTCATCTGGTACATAGCCCTCTGCCTTTTCATCTTGTCTCTGTTTCTGTGAATGTGGTTTTTGTTCCACAGGCTGCAGGATTATAGTTCTTCTTGCTTCTGCTGTCTGCCCTCTGGTATATTTGTTTTTTTAAACTCTTATCCTTTATGCCTGCACAGTCCAAAGCCCATCTCTGGACCCAGGTTGGAGTTGTAACAGACTGTGCTGGCAATGGATTGGATCCTGTGGCTGATGAGCTGGTGGAAAACAGCTTTCTGGGCCAGCTGGGAAGTTCTGAACGCTGGGAAGTCCAAGATCAAGATGCTGGCTGATTGGTCTCTAGTGAGAGCACCCTTCCTAGCTTGCAGCCAAGGTCCACATTTTGTATGAACCCTTCCCAGGCTATTATAGGCTGGTCCATGACTTATAAAATGTAATATTCACGCCCCCATCTATAATGCTTTTCAGCTAGAATCTTTTATATATATATATATATAATTATAAAGTCGGAATTAAACATGGGTTTTAGCATCAGAGACCTTAGTTACAATCCTGGCTTTCCATAAATTTGTGAAGTGATTTATGGGCACCTCCTTGCTATAAATATCTCATGTCTAGCAAATGGCTTGACTTCCCTAAGCTCTGGTTTCCTCATGAGTAAGTGAGGCTAATGATAATACCTACATCACTAAGTTATTAGTATGTGTAAATAGATAATGCATGTAAGTCATTTTACACAGTGCAGGCATATGATACTAATAGCTCTGTGCTCATTGTCATTGTTGATGTGGGGCACCATTCAGGGGGTATGAACAAGTACACCAGGATGAGAGAGCCCACAGTCAAAGGGATTCCCTGGCTACCTGAACTCCTGCTAGCCACACCTCTAGGGGTTTCAGTGCCTCAGTCAGTGCCTCCCCTTCATCCCTTCTCTCCAGGGTTCCTCCCAAACCCTGGGATAGGACTCTTCTCTTGGGACCACAGGGCAGTGTTTTATGGGCACATACTTACTACTGTCAGAACTCAGCAGAAGAAAGACACTGGACAGTGGGTGTCAACTCCTTGCCTTCTTGCTTTAAGTTTCTCAGCCTCCATCCTCAGCAACCCTTCCTGTAAATGAACACATTCTGGCAGGGATCTAACAGTTAAAAAGAGCTCTCCAGTAAATCCTACCATAACACCGAGCATTCTTGCCTGCACTTGAAAACATAGCTTGGGACATCTAATATTTTTGCACCGCAGACCTTGCACCTCTCCTTATCTGTTGCTTAGGCCACGAGACAGTGAGTGGCCATCAATGAGCAGGAGCCTTCCCTGCTGTTCACCCCTGAGCATCCTTTAGATGAAGTCTTAACCGTGGTAGAACTGACCACAGAGGAAGGACAATGAACAGATCACAATGCACTAGTGTTTAGCTGCCTATTCTCCAAGTAATTGTTTAAATAGGGCCTCTGCCTTGAAAATAACTATTATCACAAGACCTTATGTTTATTAGAGTCTCCTCATCAGAAGGAAATGCAAACCTATGACATTCTGATTCTGATAAGCAGCACACTTTCACCTACCAGGGGCTGTAATCAAAACAGAAGTGGCACACAAATTAACCAGCAGTCCCCCGCATATCAGACACAGTGTACATTTTCTTCATCTCAGCCAAGAAAAGGACTCATTTCCCATCCCTGAACATCAGCGACTGTGTGAGCCTCACCACAGCTTCCGATGGGGCTGGGACTAGCCTGACATATATGATTAAAGCTCTGTGTTATACAGCAGCGGCTGTGTTTTCAAGGAGATGGAGGAAACCTCACAGGACCCCTGGGGCAGGACACAACACTGCTCCTCAGAAAATTCCCTTTAAA
Source organism: Balaenoptera acutorostrata (assembly GCF_949987535.1). Classification (NCBI taxonomy): domain Eukaryota; kingdom Metazoa; phylum Chordata; class Mammalia; order Artiodactyla; family Balaenopteridae; genus Balaenoptera; species Balaenoptera acutorostrata. The sequence continues at coordinate 154,025,888 of NC_080064.1, read as the reverse complement.
AAAGTTGTCATGAAATCCAATTAACCAGCTGGAAGGCCGGCGTGGGCAGCCCTCCTCGGGGTTAATAAATAATAGAACATGCCCTCCTGTGTTGGAAGGGGTCTCTCTCTTCTCTGAGCTCAGAGGCTGTGACAAGCCCTCCCAGCAGGAAGAAATGGGTACCATCCCCACCACTACTCCCTCCCCTGGTCCCTGAAACCTCAGTGGGTCCAGCAGGTGTGTTCCCCTAGACAGAGGCCACAGCATCCCGGGGGCATCTCCTCCATCCCCTCCACCGCAAGCCACAAGTTCATCAACCCAGCCGTGAGAGTAAGGGAATGATGGGGGCTTGTCTTGAGGGAATCCAGCATAGGAATGGGTGTCAGGAGCTCTGGTTTTAGTTCCAGGTCTGGCCCATTCTCAGATAAGCTCTGCGGAGGCTCCTAACCCCAGATGAACTTCATAGTGAGGCCTGTGAGGAGGGCATAGCAGGCCCTTCCTTGCTGGTCCTCTCTCCAAAGCTGACCACCCTGAGTGGGCTCTTTGCTTCACTTTTGCAGGACCAGCACTGTTCAGTAGAAATAGAGTGCAAACCAGGTATGTGATTTTAAATTTTCTAGTAGCTACATTTTTTAATTTCAAAGAAATGAGTGACATTAATTTTAATAATATAGTTTATTTAACCCAATATGTACAAAACATTATCACTCCAACGTGTAATCCATAGAAAAATAATGAATGAAATAGTTCATATTCTTTTTTTTTTTTTTTCCACACACACACACTGTATTTTATTTTTACAAGAGATAAATAGACTGACACCAAGCATTGTACATGGATGACCACAACAAAAGCAACAATGATTGCAATTACCAAACATGAAACACACTCATACTATGTCATAATATTGACATTCAGTCCAGTAATCCTCCACTGTAACAGCTCCTTTACTTTGCAGTGAAAATTGATTTGTATATTCTTTGCCTCTGAGTCCTTGTTCATATTCTTTTTTGTTGTATATTAAGTCTTTGAAGTCTGGTGTGTATTTTACACAACACATACCACTTAGGACAAGATACATTTCAAGTGCTCAATAGCCACATGTGTCTAGTGGCTACCATACCGGACAGTGTAGTTCTGGACCCTTTGGGCCAAGGCCTGGCTATGGGTCTAAGCCTGGATCCCCATGATCCCTTGTACAGGGAGACATGAAGCTCCCACCTGGCTCACAATCACATCCCTTCTCCTCCCTGCTGTCCGGGCACCATGTTCATGCTTCTTGGGGACCCTCAGGCCCAGCCCTCTAGTTCAAGGCCATGGGACCAGAGAAAGGCATCAAAAGCTCTGCCACTCCCAGCGATTTCCAATGAAAACTCCCAGCACCAGGGGGTTAACATCTTGGGCTGGCCTGGCTCTGGTCCATTCTCTCCTCACATCATCCCCACTCCCCAGGAGGGGACGTGTGGGGGCCATTCTAGCACGAGTAGAGCCAGGACTGGGCAGCCAGGGGGTGGGAAGGGGCTGCAGACAGCCGTGTTCCCAGGGTGGCAAAGGCCTCTGTTAGAAGCAGAGCAGTCTTTAATCCTCTGTGCTACCAGAGAGGCAGCAAGTAAAGTCTTGTCGGGGAAAATACTGGCAGGAAGGTGAGCCACATGCCCGGGTAACTGCCAACTCCACCACGCCCCTCCTTTGATGTCGTGCCTTGGTGCCATGCAGGCCAGGTCAAGCCTGTGACAGACACAGCCCACCCCGGGTGAGTGTGACTGGGTGTGTGAGTGTGTGTCCCAGCCTCTAATCAGGCTGCACCTGCCTGTCTCTGCATCCCTCCAGTCTGAGAGTATCCCGGGGGAATGAGTCCTGGGTTCATGTATTGACCCCCAAATTCAGACATGAGAAATGGGAGTGTGATGGAGAGGACCACAGGACTGGGACAGATGGCACTGTACTCATCAAGTCCGTCCTTCCTCCCGGACTGCTCGTTGCCACCTTGTGGAATAGAAGTGGGTGGGTGACCACGTGACTGTCCCCACCATCAGTATGTTGAGTAGAGGAAGACGGGGGTTACAAGGAGCAGAGAGCTTTGATGGAAATGATGTTCACAGGCCTGGACTGTGGAAAGTGGTACAGCCTCAGTGAGGCCCTGGGAGTGGGGAGAGGACCACCTGTCAGTAAGAGAGGTTCAGCTCTCATACCAGGAATTCGGTGGGGTTCAGTTCTCATACCAGGAATTCGGTGAGCTCTGGCTGGATGTCACCACCAGCCCCCAGATGTTGGAAAAGGAAAAAGTAAGCTGGCTAATTGAGCTCTCATATTATAAAATACTTTTTGGCTTATAAAACCTTTTACCTCGATTGTGGTATAATTCTCCTAACAATCCTATAACGTTGCCAGGGCAGGTATTATTATCTTTATTTTACAGATGAGAAAACTGTGTGGCTCAATGAAGCAAAAGACTCCTTCAAAGGGCAGCACCAAGATAAGCAGGCAGACAGGCCTTTCCAGCATCAAATTCTCCAAAATCATCGCCCACGGAGACCTGAGAGCAAATTTCTTAAAATTTGGGGGTTTTAGTTTTTTGGGGGAGTCTGGTTAAAACTTTGAATCCCCTCACTGAAAACCTGGACTTCAAATGGTCTACAACCCCCTTGAAATTTTACAGAACGTATTATGTGTCCATTTTTTGGGGGTGGGGAGTAGAGACAAGGAGAAAGAGGATCAGACTTTTAACAGAGTCTATGACATCCAAAAGGTTAAGAATTAGAGAGCTGTTCCAACGCCTTCACTGAACAGATAAGGAAACTGAAGCTCAAAGAGGGCTAGTGATATACCCAGCATTACTCGGCCTCAGGGCAGAGGTGGGACATCTGAGTCAGGCTGCTCCTTTCACTGTTCACCAAGCTAATGAGGTCTGCAGGGGCCTGAGCTAGCTGCTCATGGATCCAGGGAATCACAGCTTCAGAAGCAAGATAGAGAGTAAGAATGGGTGTGCCGTCTCAGCTCTACGCTTCGCCACTGCACAACCATGGCCACGACTCTGCTCTCTCTGGACCTCACTTTCCCTTCCTGAACCATAGAGAGAAGTAGCCCCTGACTCCTTACTTCTGAGGATCAGTGTGAGGATTCAAAGGCAGGAAAGGCTATGGAACTCCAGAGACGCAGGACAGTGGAGGGAAGAACAGAGGGAAGCAAGTGGATGTGGACCCCAGTTGAAGAGGCCAGGGCTGGGCACTCGATAAATGAGATAGGTTAGTTTTAGAGTCCCACTTCATTCCCTGGGACTAAATTTCCCCTGGGATGAGCCCCTTCCTTTGCACTGTGTAGCAAAATTCTCCTCAAACTTTGCCCCTGAATCATCTGTACTATCGGAGTCCTTCTTTGTAAAACAAAACAAAACAAAAAAGCGGGAATCTTCTCCAGCTGGTTTAAGTATAATGAGATTTTTTAAGGATATTGGGAGGACTGAAAAAATAAGACTCCAGCTGAGTTTCTAGGACAACTCCCAGAGCCACACTGCAGATCTGGCTGCCACGGGAGCTGCTGCCTCTGTCAGGAGCAAGAAGCTGCTAGCTCCCACCCATACTGTGCCTGTTGCAATCTGGTGCCAGCAAACAAGGATGAGCCCTGCTACATCCCTGCCTTTAGGTAACTCTGTTCTCAGTCAGAAGCGCATCTGACTGGTAGAACTTAAAGCCCTTATGTGCCCCCTCACAGCAAGGGAAACTGGAAAACCTGGGCAGTTTCATTTTGTTTTACTTTTCTTGGGAAAGTGGGATGTATGCTCTGAAGAACTATTAAAATATCGAGAGGGTGTCTAAAAGATTTGGGCAACCACAAATAACATATATCTATGATAGTGCCCCTTGGGATGCTGGGGACATAGTCCCAAGAGGTTTGCTACAAGAATTAAGGTTTTTGAGGTCTCTCATTTTAATTTAAATATTTTTTGAAAATTCATGGAAATTCTGTATTATATGTGTATATATCTCAATCTATCTACCTATATAGACATAGGTATGTATATATGTCTACCACAGCACACACATATACTACTCATAAGTACACACACACACACATACTCTATATGTATATATATATGTATGTATATATGTGTACATATATATGTTTTATTTAGCATAGTAATCATATTTCTCCTAAAATCTTCAAATAGAATTGAGGTGCTGAGGGCGATATTTGAAGCTAATTTTCTGGTTGCCTAAAACCTCAGCTGCACACACACCTAGGCCCTGAAAGATTTTAGGAAGGGAGGATAGTAAAATGTCCTGGTGTATCTGGAACAGTCCTGGTTTATGCTTGTGGGCCGGCATAATTATTAATAACATCCCTTTCCCTCTCCCAAATGTCCCCATTTCGATGAGAAATGGTATGGTCATTTTACTCTTGAGGGACACCTGACAGGTCCTTGGCCTCTTGGATGTGCTGGCAGAGATGTCACTGCAGCCTGACCCAGCAATCCCAGCGGCTGGGTTTGAATCCCTTGGGGAAAACTTAGCAGTCCGTCGATTTGTCTTTATTCTCCTACTATCAGATGTTGGAGATCCAGGCCCTGCCTCACCACCCTGGATCAGTCAAACTGAGACCTCTGGGGACGTGGGCTTCTAACTCCTGCTCCCTAAGAGCTAAGAATGTGCAGCTCATAGACTCTCATACTCAGCCTGTTGTCCTATTGTCCTTGCCAAGCCATGGCCGTCCAGCTGCTCAGAACTGCCCTTTTATTGGAAACATCCTTAACCCCATCCCACTGTAAATATAATTCCTTTGTGTCCTCACTTTGCATGAAATTCAGCGGAGCCTCTTTTCATGCTAATTTGGTATGAGTTTCGTGTCTGTTTCATTTACTACAGTCCTGCCTTCCCTATCAGACTGGAGACCCCAGGGTCAGGAGATGTCTATCGGGGATCCCTAAATGCAGGGATTGGATTTCCCCCATGAAACTGGGGTTCTCTAAGGGCAGAGAACTGTCTCTTCTATCAGATGGGGGCTCCCAAAGATGGGACTCCTGTAATCTGAAAGACAAATATTTCAGCTCATCCTGGTACTGTCTTTGCCTTCTGTGTCCGAAGTTCGCCCCCAAGGTTCAAGGGAAGTTATAGGCGTGAGGCGCATTCTCCTAACTCCTCACCCACTTGGGCTGCGCGAAGGGGTGAGATTTGTCCCTGTGGTTCCCCCTCAGAGCAGTTCTGATTTTTCCAGTCTGCCTGGGCCTCCAGGCTGCAGAGTGGACTCCTTGCTTAATGAAGCGCATTCTCCATCTGTGGTCTGGGCCTCCTGGCAGCCCCAGCTGCCGGGGGGCCTAGCTTTGGGGAAAGCAGTAAAGAAGTTCCCTCATCCCTGGCCCCCGCCCCTCAAGTACACACCAGGGGATCCACTCCCTCACGGCCAGCCCTGCCCCACCCATTTTACGCTAATGAGATCCAGACCCCACACCAGAGCTGCTCTGACTGGCTTGACCTATTTAATTAAAACAGCAGCTTCCAAAAATGGAGGTTCTGCTCCCAAGGCTCTGGCCCTGTCCACAGAGACAGACTCTGGCCGTCTCCGGCCAGCTTGGACTTTGGCATTCCTTCATCAGCCCCTGACTTTCTTGTCTCCCTCCCTCCTTCCCTCTCCTCCATTTTCCAACATCTGTGTCCAGAAAGGAAGAAAAACCCTGTTTGGACTGGCCTCCTTCCATCTGTCATTTTTTTCCCCTTTCAAACGTCTTGTCTAAAGCAGAGTCAGTTACATAAACATTCCACCTCTTTCCATAAATTGGCCGCAGTTTCTGAACAATAGAGTTACTGTGAAGGGGAAGAGAGCCCAAGGCCACACCCCGTGAGGGCTGGTCCCCCAGCCAAATAGAACCAGAGACTTATTTTCTTTGAAAGAACCAAAGAGGAAATCCAGAATCTTCAGGCGAGACCTTTTCTGTTGTGCTTGGAACCGTTTCTTCACCAAACCCCCTCTTGCTCTGCCCCTCCCGCTGCCGTCCTTCCATCCCTTTAGCTTCAAGCTGTTTGAGCTGATGCCCAACTTCTGTTTTTTCCTCAGCTGCCTGACAGTGTATGTCAGTGTTCATCCCAGTCCCTAGGGCAGAGGGTGTGAATGATGGAGTTGGTGGCTGCGGGGGCGGGGTGTGTGTGTGTGTGTGTGTGTGTGTGTGTGTGTGTGTGTGTGTGTCTTCTGGCATGATTTTTGGAGGCACACCCTGAAGATTTTGTTGCCTTTTTCTTTAAATAGAAACAGTTGGACCTCACTAATTCAGACCAGTTGGAGAACAGTCCAGAGGGGAAGAAAAAATCCGACTTAACAGAATACGTTGAAATGTAGGCCTTCTTATTCCCCCCAAGTTCATCGAGTTACTGGAAATGGACTAACCACACTGGCAGATGTGGTCCTGCCAGGCCTGCTTCATGTATAGATGAAGTGTGTTATTAGCAACCTCTCGAATACCTAGTTAAATGTGAGGGCTCCTCAGCGTGTGAAAATACATTATTTCATAATAGGTCAGATACCTTCAACATTAGTAGCACTTCTCATTGGCTTAGCAAACTGTCTTCTTAGCCAGGCTGTATGCTCTTTAAGGACAAATTCCGCATCTTATCCATTTGCTAACCAGTGCCTATTGTAGCTCCTACTAAGTGGGCAAAATATGTGTTGAATAGTGGAGGGAGGGATAGGTTCATAAGATGAATGAGGTAGGAATGGGGGCATGCGGAAAGAGTCTTGGTAGGGGGAGGTGGGAAGGAAGCTTTCAGTGACCTCACCTGACGTGGGGAGAAGGAGCAGAGGTCTGCGGCGGCAGAGCAAGAGCGTGTAACTGAGAGCATCCCCCTCAGCACGGGGCAGGAGACGGCAAAGGAGAGATGGCTGGGGATGTGGCTGCAGGAGAGAGTTAGCTTCGAGAGCTCCGGTGAAGCAGAGGTAAGGAAGGCTGGGATGGAAGGTGATTGGTGGGACAGTGTAATCATGTGAAGGGATCTGTGAGCAGGTCTGGGGCTGGAGGAAGATGTGGGTGGGCAAAGGTAAAAACAGATTAGTCTGTTTTGAGTAAACAAAGTTCAGTGAATGCTTAAGGTGCTTTTTTTTTTTTTTTTTCTTTTTTTAAGATGCTTTTGACAACAAGTAGCAAATAGTTTAGTTCGGTTGGCTTGCACCAGTGGTTCTCAATGGGGGATGATCTGATCCCCCTAGGGGGCATTTGGCAATATTTGGAGACATTTTTGGTTTTCACAACTGGGATGGGGGATCTCTACTATTATTATCTAGAGGGTAGAGGCCAGGGACGCTGCTCAATATCCTACAATGTATAGGATGGCTACCCACGATAAAAGATTATGTAGCCCACAATGAAGGATTATGTAGTCCAAGATGGCAGTAGTGATGTTGTTGACAAACTCTGGCTTAAACCAGTAAGGAACAATTTATTGTCCCGTACCACAAACAGTTCTATGGTTGGGTATTCTGTTTGCTAATTGAAGAGCTAGGTTCTCTCCATCCGTAGGCTTTGCCTCTGCCCTTTATGGGCCCTGTGTTCTCTCAGGGCCACAAGAGACTACAATGACTCCAACACTACATCTTAACCCGAGAGCCTCCTTCTGTCCCTTTTTAAAGCTCAACTTCCCTTCCTGTCTCACAAGCCTTGTATCCCGTGCCGACTCCTAAATCAGTCCTGGGCAAGGGGAGTCCCATGACTGGTTTTAAATTGTGATTCCTCACCTCCCCCACCCCCCTGGGGTCTGAAACCTGAAGGCAATTTATATTTTGTTAGAAAAATATGTGCCTTCCAGAGAGGAGAAAGTGCACTGTGTAGTTCATGACAAAATCTCTCTGGCTTACTGGGCTCATAAAACCGAGAGATGTGCTCCTGGCCCTCAAGACTGGAGCTTGCCGCTCACCTATCCACTTTGGATCCAGCCCTCCTTAAGTCATTCATTTCATGAGCAACAGCTATTACAGAAAGCCTTCTCCCTGTGCTAGGGGTGAAACAGACATGGCTGCTGCCGACCTGAAGCTTTTGCTCTTGTAGGGGAGATATTATTCAAACAATCTCATGGATGATATGCAATTATAGACAGAGATATGCTGTGGCTTAAAAGTACCTGGAGCTGTGACAGCATATGACAGAATCTTACAGGGAGGATGGAGGAGAGTCAGATCTGAAGAATGAATAAAAATTAATTAGGTAAAAGATGGGGAACAGAGGAGATTTTCCTGGGAGGATGGGCACTTGTGCACATCCCTCTGAAGGGAGGAGCACAGCTCAATCCAGGAATTGGCAAATGGCAGTGGAGTGCAGAGCAGAGATCCAGAGGAGGACGGCCCAGATTTTGAGAAGTTAGACAAGGGCTAGATCTCCTATGGCCTTGTAGCACATGCTAAGGATTCTAATCTTGATCTTAAGAGCATGGAAAAATCATTCAAGTGTTCTACACAGATCACGTTGTTGGCAGTGTGAAGAACAAATTGGAGAGAATCAGGTGAGATTTGGGAAGATGGGGAATGCCAGGGCTAGAGGCCTGTGAGGAGCGATGGTGGTTTGACTCAGGCTGGTAGTGAGAATGAAGAGAGGCTCTTAGATTAGAGAGATATTTAAGAGAGAAAACTGACAGAATTTGCTGTGGATCAGGGGAAAGAAGAAAGGGTTACGGACGAGTAAGCCTGAGTTCTAAGTTTCTGGATTGTGAAAATGGGAGGAAGGTGGAGCCATTTCTGAGAAAGAAAACACTGGAAAAGGAGCAGACTTGTGGGAAAATTAGAGTTTAGCTTTGGACACGGTGAGATGGCAGTTCTTTTGAGACCTCCAAGTGGAGACGATGAGTAGGCATTTGGAATATGGCTCTAGAGATCAAAGGAGAAGACTGGCGTGGAAATATAAATGTAGGAGATATCAGCATACAGATAGTGTAGTGGTTGTCTACTGCCGAGTAACAAATTACCTCAACGCTTAGTGACTTAGAACAACAACAATCATTTATTATCTCTTATGGTTTGGGTCTGTTGGGACTTTGGACAGGGTACAGAGGGGATGACTTAACTCCGCTCTACAATGTCTGAGGTCTCAGCTGGAAGACTCAATGGCTGGGAGCTGGAATTATCTGATGTTGATGTTGGCCGTTGGCTGAGACCTTAGCTTAACTGCTTAGTTGTTGGCTGCAACACCCACATGTGGCCTCTCCATGTGGCCTGGGCTTCTTCACAATTGGATGGATTGGTCCCCAAAGGAAAAATCCCAAGAGAGAGAGCCAGGTGGAAACTGTATCCTTTACATGACCTAACCTCAGAAGTCATATAGTGCCACTTCCACCATACTTTATTGGCCAAGGAAGGCATAAGCTGCAACCCAGAGTCAAGGGGAGGGAACTCAGACCCCACTTTTTTGGTGGAAGTGTCAGTTACATTGTAAGAAGAATACGTGGGATGGAATAAATATATAGCTGTGGCTATCCTTGGGCAATACAATCTGTCACAGATGGTAATTGAAGGTAATGGATAAGATCTCCCGAGGAAAGAGAATCTAGATGAGAAAAGAGCCTAGAATGGAGGCTTGGAGTCATCCCACATGGCAGGATGAAGGAGATGAGTCTACAAGGGAGACAGAGAAGGAGCAGGCAAGGAGAGAGGAGAAAACTGGAGAGTATGGCATCACAGAAGCCATTGGAAGACAGTTCATTCATTCATTCACCAAAATTTATCAAGGATCGTCTATGCCAGCCTGTTCTAGGTACTGGGACTATAGTAGTAAATGCAAAATTCCCTGACTTCATGATGGTTATATTCTAGGAGAAAAATATCTAGTTAGGTGAGGACCAAAAAAAAATGTGCCTGGATGTAGTGGCATGAAGGTCAGTGGTGATTCTTATAAAAACGGCTTTATTTGGAAGCCAGATTGGGGCTGGTTGAGGAACAAATGTAATAAATGGATTGGGGAGGTGAAGACAGCTCTGGCTTTCTGGCAATAAAGATGGCCACCATAGAACCCCCGCCTGGGCATTGCATCCCCTCTATAGCATGTCCTGTTGTCAGTCTGGACATCTGTGTTGGCTCTTCAAGCCCAGGGATTCAGAAGTTGGGAGGAGTTGAAGCCCCATTGAAACTGGAAAGGAACCTGGATGAATTTTTCCCGGGCTCCACACGGTGTTGTTCGGGAGGGAACTGAGAGAATGTGCTGCCTTCTGCAGCCCCTCCTCCAAACCTTAGCCAACAGCTCTGTTGTCTCCCCTCCTGTCATGGATTTTTCCCTGAATGGTTTTCGGTTACTGCCCAGCTCTATCCTGAACCTGCAGCCCAGACTCCAGCCACATTGGTTTCCTCACAGGCTACACCTGGTCCTACCCTGTTGATGCCTGGACTCACTCCTCCCTTCCTTCCTTCCTCCCTCCCTCCCTTCCTTTCTTCCATTCCACTCACCACTTGAGGCCCAGTTCAAGACTCCTTCTCTGTGAAGAAACACCCACTCCAGCCTTCATGGATCCCCTTACCCACTGCCCCAAGCTTGATCCTGCACCTGGTGTGGTTCTGACCAGCCCATGACCTGTACGTCCTATTTAGTCTCCCCAGACCCCATGCAACCTCCTTGAAAGAGGAGCAGGATTAAAATGTTTCCTATATCTTCACAGTTACCCTGAGCAGAGTTCAACATTGAGCTAAGCAAACAGCAGGAGACCAATATTTGTTGCATCCATTGAATGAATCAGCATAGAGTCTCCCTGTAGCCTCCCACACCTGCCCAGACTACATGTCCTTTGAGCTTGTAGCAATAGCTGAATCCAGGAGAGGGATGGGGATGATTTTTCAAGAACCTGCTTGCTCCCTGGGGAATAAACAGCAGAAGAGACCCTTTCTATACTCAGGAAACTTCCATATGGGGACAGGGGAAAGAGGCTATGGTTCCCCATCCCCAGAAGCATTCCCAAATCAGGTAGGCAGAATACATGAACTCACAGCAACAGCTGAGCAAGTCCACTTAGGTACAGTGAATAAATACAGGATAAAGAATTGACTGAGGCAGAGTGGTCCTCTCTGGTAGTATTTTTTCCAAGTGAAATGTCTTAAATTTGATGTGGGAGAAATACAAAGCATCACTTGCTAGCTGTATCACATTGTGCAAATTGCATAACCTCTCCGAGCCTCAGTTTTCCCATCTTTAAAATGGGAATAACAATTCCCACCACATGAGGTTGCTAGAAAAAGTGAGTGAGATAATGCACAGTCAGCCCTCATTATTTGTGGGGTTCTATCTTTGCAAATTCACCTACTAACTCAAGTGTATTTGTAAATCTGAAATCAATATTTGCTGTGCATCCAGGATCGTTCCTGGACGTGCACGAAGAATGCAGAAAGTTTGAGTCACCTGGTATGCACGTTTCCAGCTGAGGTCAAATAAGACACGCTCTGCCTTCTTGTTTCTGCTCTCATACTATAAACAAGTGTCCACTTTATGGTTTATTTAGTGCCACGTTTTGGGCATTTTTGTTGACAATGTCGCTGTTTAAAAGGCCCCCCCCCCAGCACAGTGCTGATGTGCTATCTATTGTTCCCGAGCACAAGAAGGCAGTGATGTGCCTCGTGGAGAAAATGCGTGGGTTACATGAACTTCATTCAGGCGTGAGTTATAGTGCTGTTGGCTGTGAGTTCAATGTTAATGAATCAAAAATATATATTAAATAAACACATAAAACAAGGTTGTGTGTTGACTGGTTGATGAAAACGTTGTGACCAGAGACTCACAGGAGCCTAACCCCATATTTTCCCCAAAAGCAATGGTTCAGCAATGGTTTGCTAATTCAGGGTTCACAGCGACTTTACAAATAAAACCGCCATGAATAATGAGAACGGACGATGTGGAAGCACCTACACAGCACCTGGTGTAGATAAGCGTTTGGGAGCGTTGACTCCGAATCTCAGTGAGAAGAAGGCAGGAAGCCCTCCAGCCAGTTTATTGCCATAATTGTTCATGCTTTGCCAGGAATTTGGTTCCTAAAAGAGTCAAAAAAATTCTTTTTGCACGTCCCCACACCATTCTCTCCTGGCAGAACCAGTAATACAACAATGGGGTGTAACCACCCCTTATAGCTCCATCCCGCTGTTACAAATTATGTCTTTGCAAAGACGCTGCTCTCTTATTCCTCTTCTAGCCGTTGGATGCCTCACATTTCTGTCCTCAGACAAGGAGCTCTAGGCACGTGCTAAGTCTCCTCACAGCCTGGGGATGTGAAGGGGGCCGTGACTCTTCCCCTGCCTGTGTTTTCTGCCCTCCTTCCCTCTCAGTCCCAACTATCTTCTGTGTGTTGCTTCCACTTTGATTGTTCTTCCTGGAGGGAAGAAAAAAAGGAACAAAAGCCTTGTGGGTGTCCAGGTTTCCAGGCCGGGTGAGGTCATCTCTAAGCTCCAGCCCTGGGGCAGGACCGGTGGAGAGGGCGGGAGGGACCCTGGCCACCAGCTTTCCCCCAGAGGAAGGCCCTCCCAGATCGGGCCACTCTTGTCTCCTCCCAGGTCGGGTGGAAGCAGCAAGAACAAGGGGAAGGGAAGAGAGGCTTTCTCTACACCTGGGTCTCATTAGACTCCCATTCCTGAGATTCTGGGCTTGAACACTTTCTCTCCAGGCAGCCAATTGGAGAAAATCTGTAAACCTGCGCTGAGGCCAGGCTTCAGGAGGCAGCCCCCGGTGAAATGGGAGGGCTGTGGGTACTTGATCTATATCAGAGCCCTCTCCACCTCCCGGCCTCCTGCCAGCTCCCAGTCGCCCCCAGCCAGGAGTCTTGAGGAATTCAGAGCCTGGGGATTGTATTACCTTCTGAATTCTATTAGCACAGGCTGGCTGGGGCGGGGATGGGGGCGGGTAGCAGTATAAAGGGGAGGGGGGCGTCCAGCAGCCTTTGGTGCCAAGTAGGGCCTTCAGTTGCTTGTCTCTGTTTCTCCAGGTTCCACTCCCCCTCTGCCCCCATCTCTCAAGCTCTCTGCAGGGAAGGATGTGGATTAAGTATATTCGAACTAAGAAAGATATGGCTTTTCAGATGTTCACAGGAGAACAGAAATTAACAATGATAGTAATAATAGCAAAACTGTGTTCCAGGCACTAGTTTAATTGCTATATATACATTGGCACACTTAGTTCTCAAAATATCCCTATTTTACACATGAGGAAACAGGCAGACCTGTATGACCTTCAGGACGTCGACACATCCTTGTTTTGAACTGCAGTTTCCTCATAACTATAAAGAGAGGTTAGATGAGATAAAGCTAAGGTACCTTTCAATACCAAATTTTTTTTTTTCTTTTTGTTGGTCTCTTTTAACAACAAGAAGGAGGAAAAGGAAGGAGAAAGAAGAATTAAGTCCTTACTACAGGGGGTTCTGTTACAGAGTTGGTAAACACTTGTGTAAAGGGCCAGACAATAAATATTTTAGACCTTGAGGTCTGTGCAGTCTTTGTCCTCTGTTGTCACAACTACTCAACTCTACTTTTCATAGTGTGAAAGCAGCCATAGACAATGTGTGAGTCAATGAACACAGCTGTGATTCAACAAAATTTAACCAAATAAGAAGAGGGCTGGATTTGGCCCTTTGGCCAGGTTGCTCTATAAGAAATCTGATTACCCACGCAGGGGCCCTGCCCTCAGAAAGCTTACACTCTGCTCCAGGCTTCATCATGGGATGCATGCGGTGACTGACAGATTCCATTTGTTACCATGCAAACTACATGCATCTGTGGACGCACACACACGCACACACACACACAGTGTTCCCCGGCCTTATGTCCATTTACACTAGCTAAGCTCCCTTTTACATAGTTTGGCAGTTTATATTTCCAGATGGGGTACAGTTGACCCTTGAACAACATGGCTGTGAACTGCCCGAGTCCACTTATACATGGATTTTTTCCACTAAATACATACTACAGTCCTACACGATCCATGGCTGGTTGAAACCGAGGATGCGGAACTGTGGATATGGAGGGTCGACTGTAAAGTTGTATGTGGATTTTCCACTGCTCGGAGGGTGGGTGCCCCTAACTCCCGAGTTGTTCAAGGGTCAACTGTAGTATTAAGCGGCCTTTTACTGGGCATTCACTGTGTGCCAGGCACCGTGTTCGGTGCTTTTCATATATTATCTAAATTCGTCCTCCTAACAATTCCATCAGTAGAAGTTAGGGTCCCTGTGTTAGTTTGCTAGGGCTACCATAACCAAGTACCACAGACTGGGTGGCTTAAACAATAGAAATTTATTTATTTTTCTCACAGTTCTGGAGGCTAGAAGTCCAAGACCAAGGTGTTGGCAGGGTTTGTTTCTTGTAAGGCCTCTCTCCTTGGCTTGTAGATGATCGCTTTCTCCCTGTGTCTTCACATAGTTGTCTCTTTGTGCCTGTCCCTGTCCTAGTCTCCTCTTCTTATAAGGACACTGGTTATATTGGATTAGGGCCCACCCACATGACCTCATTTTACCTTGATTACCTCTTTAAAGGTCCTATCTCCAAATACTCACATTCTGATATACTAGGGTCAGGACTCCAACACATGAATTTCAGGGGCAGGGGTTACTACTCAGCCCACAACAATCCCCAGCTACAGAAAGATAACAGAGACTCTGAGGGGCCAGGTAATCTGCCCAAGGTCACACAAAAGTTTGAATACCTTACTCCAAAGCCCATGTTCTTAATCTCTTGAAGGTAGCTTTTTCATCATGGGAAAATCACAGCATTTTGAAAATCAGAGATAGTAGTTTCATAGAGCTTTATGACTGAAGGTTTCTCTATGGAGAACTCTTAAAGTAATAATCCAACACCAACGTGGCCATTTCCAATACTAGAAATATGGTCACTTTCAAGAGAAAGAAGCTATCCTCCCGCACCAACACCTCCATATTAGGAATTGTCCTGGAGCCCATTGCACACCACCACTGTTTTCCTCCTCTTCCTCTCTCTCTCTCATCCCTTCCTTGTCCTTCTTCCCAATAAAGCATCTTCCCAGGGGTAGAGATTTCATCCTAAGGGCCCAAGAAAAGGCACCAAGTCCCAAGAGAAATAGCCCTGAGACAGAAGAGGACCTTCCTAGGACCACTTAACCATAGCCCTACGGGGAAGTACCCTGCCCTATGAAGCCCAAGTGACCACCAGGTGGTAGGTCTGCAGTGGCCACAGGGCAAATTCAGGGCAGTTGTAGTCACTGAGGTAAGTAAACCAGGAGTTGATTGGGCTAAACATATTTCTTGGATGAGAAAGAATCACTCACAACTCCTCGATGCATAGTACTTTTTCCAGAAGATTCTTTGGAGTTCTCTATAGCCTATTCAATCCTCAGATACCCTGACCACTATCTCAATCTTTCTTTCACTATTGATTAGTTTTTCCTGTTCTAGAACTTCATATTAAAGGAATATAGAGTATATATTCATGTTTGTCTGGTTTCTTTGGCTCAGCATAATGTTTTGGGGATTTATCCATGTTGCTGCTTGTATCAGCAGTTTATTCCTTTCTATTCCACTGAATGCATATATCACTGTTTTCTTATTCATGTTTTTCATTGATGGACATTTGTGTTGTTTCCAGGCTGCTATGAATAAAGCCACTCTGAGCCTTCTTACACAAGTCTTTTTGTGGACATAAGCTCTAATTTCTCTTCACTAAATATGTAGGAGTGGAATTGCTGGGTAATAGGGTAGGTAGAATGTTTAACTTTATAAGAAATTGCCAAACTATTTTCCAAAGTGTTTGTACTATTTTACACTCCCACCAGCAATGGATGAGAATTCTGGTTGTTTGATATCCTCATCAATGTTCGGTTGTATTTTCTCTTTGTTACTGGGTTGTAGGAGTTTTGTTCAGGAGGTTGACTTCTGGCATGACAGAGTGGGGAGCTCTGCAGGACCACTCCCCAGTGAAATTGGTAACAATTCTTTAAAAACAACAACAACATTTAAAGGCTCTGGAAATGACCATAATGGCATATAGCAAATAAAGAAATTTCTACTAAAGAAAAATGGACAAGTATTTGGTGAGAAAAGTGATAGTCTGTGGTATTCAAAACATTACTTCTTTGTAGAAAGTTTCTTTGACAGGATGATTCTAAAATTCTTATGGATTTGCAAGGGACTCAGAATAAACAAAAAAATCTTGAAGAAAAAAGAAAATAAAGTAGGACTCATACGTACCAATTAAAAAACTTACTATAAAGCAACAGTAAACAAACATTGTGGTACTGGCACAGGAAAGACATATAATCACATTTCAAGTAGTTGAAATGTGAATAGCCACATGCAAAAGAATGAGGTTGGATCCTTACTTCACACCATATACAAAAATTAACTTAAAGTGGACCAAAGATATGTATGTAAGACCTAAAACTATAAAACTCTTAAAAAAAAACATAGGGGTAAATATTTATAACCTTGGATTTGGCAAAGGATTCTTAGATATGACACCAAAAGCACCAGCAACAAAAGAAAAATTAGATAATTTGGACTTCATCAAAATGAAAAACTTGTCTGCTTCAAATGACACCATCAAGAGAGTGAAAAGACAACCCACAGAATGGGAAAAAATATTTGCAAATCACATATATATAAAGGGACTGTATCCAGAATATACAAAGAATTCTTACAGCTCAATAATAACACAACAAGTAACCCAAGTTAAAAATGCGGAAAGGGGGGGCTTCCCTGGTGGTACAGTGGTTGAGAATCCGCCTGCCAATGCAGGGGACACGGGTTCGAGCCCTGGTCCAGGAAGATCCCACATGCTGCGGAGCAACTAAGCCCGTGCGCCACAATTAGTGATCCTGTGCTCTAGAGCTCGTGTGCTGCAACTACTGAAGCCCATGCGCCTAGAACCTGTGCTCTGCAACAAGAGAAGTTACCGCAATGAGAAGCCCGCACACGGCAACGAAGAGTAGCCCCTGCTCGCCACAACTAGAGAAAGCCCAGATGCAGCAACGAAGACCCAACGCAGCCAAAAATAAATAACTAAAATAAATAAATTCATTTAAAAATAAAATGGGGAAAGGATCTGAACAGACATTTCTCCAAGGAAGATAAACAAACGGTCAATAAGCACATGGAATGTTGCTTGACATCATTAGTCATTAGGGAAGTACAAAATCAAAATCACCTACTAGGATGGCAAGAATCAGAAAGTCATATGCCTGTGCATTTGAACTTTATAGCAACGGCCTTCAAATGCTAGGTACCTGTCTTCAGAACACAAATGACTATGCACCTGAGAAAGAGTTTGGGCATATTTTGTAGCAACTTCACATGAGGGACTGTGTTTGTCCAATTCTCAGCTAAAGCAGCCTGAATAGTTGGAACCTGGGTGTGATTTTAAGGGAGTTGATAATCTAAACATAGGAAGCAACCAAGAGAGTTTTTCATCTGGGGTCTGGAGACCTCCAAAGGAGTCCATGAGTAGAGCTTTATCTCAATACAATTGTTTTCCCAGGTAATTCCATGTATTTATTTTATATATTTGAAAACACTGTTTGGAGAAGAGGTCTGGAGGCTTCACTAGTTTGTCAAAGTGGTCTATGGTACAAAAAAAATCAAAAGGTTAAGAACCCAGGGCCTCTCTCTCCTGTCTCCTTTCTTTCCTTTTCTCTCCTCTCTATCTCCTTTCTCAGTTTTCCTAGCAGTGCAACTGCAAGACAAAAAATGCCTTCTGATGTTAATACTGATCCCTTCTCATAGCACACTTTTTTTTAATTTAATAAGACTTTTTTTCATTTTTATTTTTTGGCCACACTGCGTGGCATGCGGAACTTCCCCAACCAGGGATGGAACCTGTGCCCCCTGCAGTGGAAGTGCAGAGTCTTAACCACTGGACCACCAGGGAAGTCCTCATAACATACTTCTGATATGTTTGTTTAAAAATGAAACATCCCTATCAGGAGAGAATGGGGAAAAACAAAGGCGCTGACCCCACTCTCACTTTCTAGTGGGGAAGGTATCCATCCAGTGGTTTATTTGTATCCCAGCTCCCTCCAGAAAGGGCTTGCGGCAAATAAAAATATTTCAACATATGCAAACCTATGTCTTAGGTATCAGGCAGCAGGATAGAGAACACAGGAGTGATCCTGGAATGCTGGCAGAGACCTTGCTCAGTGGTTGAAATCAGCATTAGCATTTGGCTCTATTCCAAAAAGCTCCTTCCTCACCTTTACAGCATATCTCAGAATCTAATAATAATCTACGTATTTTTGTCAAACTTAAAAAGCTTGGTATGTTCTGTCCTTTAATAATCCCTTCTCAGAAAAGGTAAGCTACTTAATAAATCTCAGTGGTAATGGATGGAATCAGTCAAGAGGAAGAAAGTTTATTTAACAGTCATTTGACTTAATTAGTCTTCAAAATATTTTCCTGGAGAGGAATCGGACAATTCAAGACTTTTTCTGTCAGTAACAGTGAGAAGTGGCTTTGGTACTTAGGTCGTTGTGGGGTCACTGTAGGAAGTTTCCAGCTTCCAACTCTGTGTACAGTTTGGCCTTTTGAATATTAGTCACAAACAACATGGTACAACTTTGCCAGGTATTTTCAGAAATCATCAGGAATAAAAATTCCACTTAGTTCCTAAAATATGCATTAACCCTATAGCATATTAGTTTGCCCCCAATATCCATTTTCCCTTCCCTTCTTTAGTATAGAATCACCAAGATTTATCTGGGCACATTATTACGTAGCTAAAGACCACATTTCCAGCTCTTTTGCAGCTCAGTGTGGATGTATGACTGAGTCTTGGCCAGTGAGATGTAAGCAGAAGTGATACGTGCACCTTCCATATCATTCCTTTAGGAAAAAGATGCGCCCATCATTACCCCTTCTCCCCTTCCCACTGGCTGGAAGGTAGAAGTTATGGCAGGAGCTGAAGCAGCCGTCTTAGACCAGGAGGTAGAATTGCAAGCAGCAATATAGAAGAAACCTGGCTCTCCAAGAAGATAGAAGAAGCCTGTATCTCCGACAACACAGAACCACCCCCCTAGCCTTAAACCATCTACCCTGATCTTTATGTAAGAGAAATATATGTTGTTAGAGACACCTTAATTTTGGCCTTTAGCATAGTAGCCAAATCTGTGTTCTACCCCATCTTAGTCCCAGCCACATTTCTTCCTGCTCCTAGTTACTTTTATCCTCGTCTAGACTCCATTTCATCCGGCTGGTCAGCCTCTGACATTTTGCCACCATGATCCATTGCCAGTTTCCTCAGTCACTCTCCCTTACTTACTGCAGCTTATATCACTTCCCCATCCAATCCCATCCTCAATTCTCCACCATGGCCCATCTCTAGACAATCTGTGATCTCCAGCTTCTGAAAAGAATCCATCGAAATAAAAGAACAAATACTGACAATATTTATTCAGTGCTTATCATGTGCCACTTTCTGTTCTAAACTAATTACTCATTAAAGTAATATCTAAACTAATTACATTTCATTTTAACCTTTCAACAACACTTTGAGGTAAAAAGTTTTATTCCCTCTATTTTGGAGATGAGGAATCTGAGGCACAAAATAATGAGGGGATGCTCTTACCATTAATCATACAGGGATCCTGACTCTAGAAATCCTAAACAGAGACACACAAGGATAAAGTCCTCGAGGTCACTGAAGAGTGTGAGAGCCAGGCTATATACGACCAAGGAGGTCCCAGGGGCAGCTGTGGGCCCTTCTCTGATGGCCCTGAAACCCACCTGCTGAGGGCAGCCTCTTCTTGCACAAGTCATTCCAGGCGACCAGCAGCAGGTAACGGAGCAGAGCCTGGAGGAGCTGGCACTTCTTGTATTCCAGGTTGTTGAGCTTTATAGGACAAGCTGAAGGGATTCCCTAGGCAGACTTTCCTAAACGTGTAATTCCATATATTCTCCTCCTCCCCCATCACCATCTCCCTAGCTCCTCTTGCTAGACCTTGTTTTGTCATTGACCAAATCAGTCTTCCTCGCCATGGACCACTGGGTCTTTGGCCAGTGTCCTTGAGCGGGTCTTACCTTAGCAGGGGAACAGTCCTGCCATCGATTCACCAGAACTAACATGAGGTGGGCATTCAGAGCCTAGTTTGTTCTGGTACCAGGGATGGTTCTGGGCAGAACCCTACTAGGGGTGTAGAGATAAGCTAAGAAACTTCGGGGTCTCCTCCTGCACATCTGGTTCTCAAGAAGCTACTCAGCTGCTCTCTGGGTTCTGTTGTCATTTACACACTGCCCTGCTCTTCCTCTCCCTCCTTGCTCCCCACACACATAGTTCCACAGTGGTTTTCAATGGTGTTCTCCCCCAGGGCCCTGCAGAATCCTCCAATCCTTACCCTCAGGCCCTCTCCATTTTATCTAATTATTTTTTCTTCGCCAAGCTTCGTGTTTAATTAGAACCACATTCTAGCAGAGAGTAAGTCACCAAGCCAGACCCCCAGAGGGCCCTAGGAGGAGGAACTGGGCCTCTCCCCTCAGCCTGAGGACAGCTGTGTCCTTTCCCCACCCCAGACACTGGCCAGATGAAAGACACCCAGTACAGCCACAGAGAAACCAATCTGAAGTAAAAGATGCCTATTCAAAATGGAAAATTCTTCTCCCTCTCTCATCCTTCCTCTTACCACCCAGAACATCCCTCTGTTTCTTGCACCCCACTTGCAGTTGCAACAAGGATGATGTGTATCCTCAAGTTAATAGAGTGTAATTCCTCCTCCCATTAAAGTATTTGTCCATGGGGGAGTTCCATGCTCTCCTACTAGGGGTGCCACAGACAGTTCTTTGTTCTTTACACTACCATAGAATAAATGCAACGTGTCAGCTGTATTATTGTTATTCTGCCAAAATGGCTGAAAGGACTGCAGTGATGATGGTCGATGGTCACTCAGTATTTGTTCCACCTCCCCAAGTATGACTTCCTGGATTACACAGGCTGGTAAACTAAACTCTCTGTTTCTCAGACTCCCTTGCAGCTAGGATTTTGGATGAGGATTTGGGCTCTGCCAACTCGATGCACTTGAGGCAAGTAGGCAAAGGCCCTCTTCCTGCAGCTTTGGCTGTTGAGCATCTACCTGAGAACCAGGGATTTCAGCTTGTCAGACCTCATGGTCTTGCCCAGAGTAATCCTGGAACCTGCAGCGAGTGTGGCTGTGTAGACACTACGTGTTTCTGCAGCAGCCTTCCAGTGTTCGGTCACCAGTCTTGTAGGTGTCAAGAAGCAGTGGCTGTGGTGGTGGTGGTGGCAGATTCCTGATCCCTGAATCCAGCTATAGCCATGGCCATGTGGGTTTTTTAATTCATCAGCTTCAGATTCACCCACCTAGGCGTCAGCTCCCCTGTTGGGGCAGTTCCGGGGTGCTCTGGGAGTTATTCCAGAGGCACTATCTAGAGCCTCCTGCTTCAGCCCTTCCAACAATTTTTCAGGCACCTAACTCCCAGTAGTAAATAATATTTCTGTTTAACATAGGTATAATGGTTTCTATTTCCTACAAATTAACTCTTTTGAAATAGGAAGATTTGGAAGAAAAGAGAGTTGAGAACTATGGAAAAAAAGTTTTAGTATTTGCCTATGGAAAGAGGAAGTCATTACTCTTCTTGCTGAAATGCCCATAAAAAGCTAGAAAGGTATTTCTTTATGGCAATATTTATTCCAATTTGGAATGAGGACTTAGATTTCAAGCTTGCCCTAGGAAAGTTTAATTCATTCACTCAACAAACATTTATTTTGTACCAGAGACTAGACCAGGCACTGGGGTCAAATGAAGAATAAACCATGATTTTTGCCCTCCAAGTACCTGGGGCAAGCATCCAAAGTTTAAGAAAAAAAAAAAAGAGGTAACTTGGAAGAAAAATTTTAATCAAAGTTTGGGAATAAGACCAAGCTTAAATTGTGATTGACGACAGTTAAAATTAACTGACTCTGTGTAGCTGTTTCCCTGAAATCCTTTTTGGAACTGACATGAGTCAGTAGATAGATATCCTTGCTTATGTGTTTTATTGAAAAGCTTGCTTCCTGAGCATCTTATCCAAACGGTTCATATGTTTTAGCAAAGAATTGTAATTTTCGTTTTTAAAGTATCTGAAAATTTTATCATTCCAAGCTAGATCTTAGGCACAACACACGTAATGTAGTTTGGAAGGTGATAGCAAAGCATCTACCACCAGCTGGGTTCAGAGCGTTCCAATTCTGGGGAAAATAGAGCATCCTGAGTGCTGTATTCGTAAAACTAAAGTTTTAAAAGGACAACAATAAAGGGCCAGTGGCTGATGCTTCATCTCTGTACCCAAAGCTTTTTGGTTATATTGATTGATTAAACTGACTGCTTATTTTAACACGTACAAAACAAAACCCTTCTTCGTTTTCTTCCCCAAACCTTTCCCTCTCGCAGGGCAGGGACCTTATCTATTTTGTTCAGTGCTGAATCCCTAGCAACTAAAATAGACATAGCTGAGCTCAATAAATATTTTTTGAATGTGGAATAAATGTTTTAAAAGGATCCTTCTGGCTACTGGGTGAAGGATAGGCTGTCAGGGGTAAGATGCGAAGTAAGGTGGCCGTTTAGTAGGCTGCTATGGTAATCCAGGTGTGGGATGGTGGTGGCTTGGATTAGGATTGTTGATGGAGATGATAATAAGTAGTCTGATTTGGGATCTCTTTAGAATGTAAACCTGTCAGGACTTGCTAATGGATTGGCTATGGAGTCTGGGGGAAAAAAAGGAGTCAAAGATGACTCAAATCCATGGCCGGAGCAATTGCATGAATCATGGGTCCATTTATGGGAACTGCAGGCCTAGGCAGGTGTGTGCTCAGCCTGTTCAAGGAGGCCAGTGAGTGAGCTGAGGTCACAGAGGTGGCTGGAACCAGATCCCAGAGAGCTTGTCAGCCAAGCGAGACCCTTTTGAGTGTTGTTCTAAGTGATGGGAAGGTCTTGGAGGGTTTTGCACCTTGTTGTAACATGATCTGATTTGCATTTTAAAAGGATCACTCGGGCTGCAAGTGTGGAAAATCAACCATAGAAAACAAGAAACAGAAATTGGGAGACTGGCTAGAGGCTATAGTAGTGAATCAGGTGGGAGACAGTGGGGGCTGACCAGGTTGGTAGCTGTGGTGCGGATGAGACAAACCAGATTGCGTCTCCGCTGTGATGAAAACTTGCTCCTTCTCAAGCACACCAAGCTCACTCGCTCCTCTGGATCTGGACTGTGCTTCACTCTCCAACTCACTTCACTCAGGTCTCTGCCCAAACGCCACCTCCTTGGAAGTCTCAATCCCTTTTTTTGTTTAATTTATTTTTTGAAATATAGTTGATTTACAATGTCATGTTAATTTCTATTGTACAGCAAAGTGATTCAGTTATACATATATATATTCTTTTTCATTATGGTTTATCACAGGATATTGAATATAGGTCCTTGTGCTTTATGGTAGGACCTTGTTGTTTATACATCTATACCTCAATACCTTCTTGCATTTGGTGCCAGATACCCTCTTCTCTTTCACTCCCTTTCCCTGCTTCATTTTTTTTGGCAGGGGTGGGGGAGGGGTGTGGGCTAGGCCGAGAGGCTCGTGGGATCTTAGTTCCCCGACCAGGGATGGAACCCAGGCCCTTGACAGTGAAAGCACAGAGTCCCAACCCCTGGACCGCCAGGGAATTCCCTCCGTGCTTCATTTTTATTCACATTCTGTATCACTCCCTATTCTGTAGTTTCTGTTCTATAGTTTATTTCCTTACTTTTGTCATCTGTCTTCCCCCACTAGAAGGTAAACTCCATGAGGGCAGGGGCTTGGATTTGCCTCTTGGCCAGTGCCTGCAAACAGACCTTTCACAGGTCTTTGGTGAACACAGTGAAGCGCTTGTGTAGAAGCTGGGAAGGTTTTCTTTATATGAGAACAGGGTTTCATATGCAAATGTGTAGTGTAAACATGATTTAAGGGCAGTGGTAATATTCAAACTACCTTAGGGAACTTTCTGTTCTAAATACCTGTTGCCACACAGCCAACTTGTGATGGGAGCACCGTTAGGTTGGTACTTATATGGATGTGAGCAATTTCTTGCATCTCAAAACAGGTTTAAATGAAAAAAATTATTTATTTATTTTAAATAACTTATGACTGATTAATCTAAAAAATAGCGCATATCCATAATACATATCTTTATACAAATGCATGTGTCCAGTGTATACATGCTCTTTTATTATTTTTTTTAATGCAGTCTTTCTTTTCATTTCCTTTTTTTATGGTCAGCCCTAGCTTAATGCCTTCAATATAGAGTATATTTTTCGATATTTTCTCTAGGCTCACATATTCTACATAGAATATATACATATACACATACTGAGGGGAAGCTGTTCATTGGTTCACAAATGTGGATCATTTATACACCTTTTATCCCCATGCCGTACTTTTCTCCCTCAATGACATTTCATAGAAATTCCTCTATGTTATCTGGCACAGCTCTGATTTTTCATGTTCGTTGGTTACGTACTATTTCATGGTGTGGATGTATAGTAATTTATTTAGCTATTCCCTCTTGGAAGGCATTCTCTCTCTGTTTCCTGGCTTTTGCTCCTTTGAACTATGCCACAACACCCATCCTTGAAATGTACAGTTAGTTTCCGAGCCGGAGGTGAAGTTACTTGTTCTTTTATTCAGTCCCATAGTTTTACAATTGAGGCAATGAAGATCAGAAAGGGAAAGCCATGTGTCCAAGATCACACAGTTCTTTAGTATTTGACAAAAATTTGAATAGCCATTATTTCACAGAATCTTCACAAGCAGGGCAAGTGTTATCAAGTCATCCTTAAAGGTACAGAAACTGAAGCCAAAGAGACTAACTGATTTGATTTCATGGCCAGTGAGGGCGAAAGCCAGGGCTTAAAGCCAGGACTTTTGATTCCTGATTCCCAGTAGCTTCTTCCACTCCTAGTTTTATTTTATTTTATTTTATTTTAAATTTTATAGCTACTTTATTTATTTATTTATTTATTTTTGGCTGTGTTGGGTCTTCGGTTCGTGCGAGGGCTTTCTCTAGTTGTGGCAAGTGGGGGCCACTCTTCATCGCGGTGCGGGGACCGCTCTTCATCGCGGTGCGCGGGCCTTTCACTATCGCGGCCCCTCCCGTTGCGGGGCACAGGCTCCAGACGCGCAGGCTCAGTAGTTGTGGCTCACGGGCCCAGCTGCTCCGTGGCATGTGGGATCTTCCCAGACCAGGGCTCGAACCCGTGTCCCCTGCATTAGCAGGCAGATTCTCAACCACTGCGCCACCAGGGAAGCCCTCCACTCCTAGTTTTATTGATGTCATTAACACAAACCATCTACAGGGCAGCCTTTGTTAATTTATTCTGGACTAAATGCACTCTGCCTGCAGAAAAGTTTTGCTGAAAGAATGACGCAGTTCGGATTTGCCCACAATTCAGGACACACGTTCCTTACCCATCAGGTTGAAATCATGGTTGGGGTTGTAAAAAACAGTCTTTGGAATCAGACAGATTTAATTTTGTGTGCTGGCTTGGCTGCTAACTCTGTGACTTTCAGCAGATGACTCAGTATCCCAAAAACCCAGTTTCCTCATCTGTAAACTAGGGATAGGATTGTACTGCACCTACCTTATCAGACATTGTTAGGATTAGATAACACAAGATGCGTGAGCAGATAGGACAGTGCCTGGCCTTAGTAAGCTCTCCATAAATATTAGCTATTATTTTGGATGTTTGGCTCCACCCAACTGACTGGTAGATATCTATCCTTCCTAACTGTCTTTTATCTGGGATAGGAAAAGCCTTTCTCATGGCAGGTCCAGGTCAGTTAGGATGTCCTTGCTGGTTGCCCTGTTGTTTCTTCATAGGCAGAAGGTAAGAGAGAGAAAGACCTGGAAAGAGTTTTCCAGGGGACACGGGTTCGAGCCCTGGTCCCGGAAGATCCCACCTGCCATGGAGCAGGAGCAAGTAAGCCCACAAGCCACAACTACTGAGCCCGTGTGCCACAACTACTGAAGCCTGCGCACCTAGAGCCCGTGCTCCGCAACAAGAGAAGCCACTGCAATGAGAAGTCTGCGCACTGCAAGGGTAGCCCGCGCTCACTGCAACTAGAGAAAACCCCACAGCAACGAAGACCCACTGCAGCCATAAATAAATAAATAAATAAATAAATAAATAAATAGGAAAAAAAAAGGAAAGCAGGAACATTCTGACCTTCCTGAGTGTGCCTGCCTGTGTGAGACACAGCGAGTGCAGACATTTTTCAGCAACAAAGCATAACTGTCAATGGATGTGTTACAGCTATTTTAGTGCCTTCTCCTCTCCAGGAGAAAAGCCATTTTCAAGCCAGTTGCTTGCAATGCATCAAGTGATGAAATACAGATAACAAATTGTGCATTTGTTTGGCTTCATGCTTATTACACCCCGGTTCTGGAAAGCATTGCACTTAGCCCCTTAATAATCCCTCTCGCGAGATCAATTACCGGGATTTATCTGGTTCCTCGATCATAAAAGTGTTTTATTGTTTTTACTTTTGCTCCAAGTGAAGTGTGAGGGGGTAGGCCAGGTTTAAAGGGACTGTCCCAGGCAAGAGTGTGAAGCGGGGATGATTGGCCCTGCTTTCCTGTCTACTAAATCCTCATGAACAGGAAAGTAGGGAACATTTGGAGGCGTCTCCCCTGAGGAGTGACCTGGCCCAGATGTTCTCATCTCTGATTATTTGCACTTAGAATGTAGGTTTGCAGGTGCCTGGGAAGGTGGGTGCTGCTTGAGGGGAGAGGCTGGAAAGCAGAGCTAAGTTACCATTTCAGACCAAATCATTTTTCCTCTAAAGTTTCGCTGTAATCCAAACCAGTTGAGCATTTGAGAAGAAGTAGGTACCATGAAAAGGGGTAATGGAATTAGCTTTCATGTTTTTCCAGGACTCTAAACCATATTTCCTGTCACAACTGTACATTATTAATACAAGGCATCTGTTAGCACAGAACTGCCCGAAAATGTGCACCCAAAACCTTACATCTGGTTTCGATAATTTATTTCTGACATTTGTAGTTGGTGGGGAAGGGCGGGGGGAGGATGGGAAAAAAGGGGGAATTAAACCAAGATGTTGCTTTTAACCCATCAGAAGCTCCTAGTCGGAGCCAAAAGACGGAGTTCTTAACGTGGTTTTTGCATTAGGTAATATAATTATATTAATTTAGCAGCAAATAGCATGACTCCGGGGCTGGTGGGTGTGGGTCCACGTTCGCTTTTATCCTGCCTTCTCTGGCTGCAGCAATTAGCTTCCTCTCGCGAAGGGGATTAGCAGGACCACCCCCCCTGGGGGGCTGGGGGGACTCGCTCAGAGCTGTCAGGTGTCACTCGACTTTCCCGGGCCCCCTCCCCCTCCGCGCCCCCGCAATTAATTCCCTCTCCTACTTTGCCCGTAGACAAAGCGGTCTGTTCCCGAGGTGTCTGACCTCCCGCCCCCTCGGCGGGCCCAGCCCGGGTTCCTCCAGCAGGAATCGCCCCAGGCGCTGAGAGCCCGAGCTGGCCAGGTCTGAGACCCGCCCCAGACTTTCCACGATCAGATTTCAGCTCGACTAAAGAGGAGAAAAGAAAGAAAGAACGCGCGACTTCCGCGAGCCGGAGCCGCTGGGGCCCGAGGGAAACGCGGCCCGGGTGGGAGGGGAGGCCGAGGGGCTCCGGGCTCGGCCTGTGTCTGCCCCGGGCCCGGCGGGAGGATGGGTCCCGCACAGGTGTCCGAGGCGGGCCGCCCTTGACCGGACGCGGACGGGCCCCCTGACCCTCCCTCCCATCGTCTCCCCAGAAATGCCTCTGCTTCTGCCTGGGCGTCAAGGTCGCGGATGCTGTGTGCGACGAATGTCCGCTTAAGCCAGCGGTCCTCAGTTACCCCGCCAGAACTGGGTGGCAGCGCCCGGATTGTCCTCAATAGAACACTCAGAAAACGGGGCGTTAGTGGCCTTTGGGACTTTGGGCACTGTTTTTAAGGCAAGAGATTTACTTGCTAGACTCGTCAGCTTCGAAACACAGTTTTTCTGTTTGTTTAATATTAGAATCTCAAAGATCATCAAGTCCAACAGCCTTCTCCTTTTCCCAGATGAGAGAACTGGAAACCAGAGAGGTTTTGCGTTTTGCTCAAGGTCACACAGGTGAAGTTTGTGGTTGGGCTGGGAGGAACCAAGACTGTTGAGCCCGGCACAGTGCTTTCTGCAGCTACGATAGGAAAAAGAAAAAAGAAAAAACCTTGGCTCTGCGGGAGATGGGAGAGACATCCAGGCCTGACTTGGGCAGCCAGGAGTGAGGCTTAGTCCAGGGTTCAGATTTTCCTGGAGCCAGTCCACTGGTGGTCAGGCCACATGTGAGTAATAAAGGATTGAGTGTTGTATACTTTAGACTGGTCCCCCTCTTCTTGGCCCCCTTCCCCGGCCTTAACTTCCTTTTGGAGTCCCTACTGACTTCTGGGTGTCCACCATGGGCCTTGTTGGAAAAATTTCAGCTCCATCTCAGAATAAAAGGAATGAAAACCTGGGGAAAGAAGCCAAGGAGGAAAGCCACAAATACGCATCTGGCCGCGGCAGACGGAGCAGCTCCGAGTCTGCAGAGTGCACTGTGACGGCTGTTTGCAGATGTCGAGCTGCCAGAGGCTCGGGTGCCCTCCCAGGACGGTTCCTGAGAAGTGAGACCAGCCAAGAGAGGAGGCACATCTTCCCTACCACACTCTTCCTCCTGCCGCCCACCCAAGCCCCGCAAGTTTCTGCAGACAGTGGGGGAATAGCAAGAGCCATGGGAGTCAGACAGCCATGCGCTGGAATCCTAACTCCACAGCCCATTGGCTGGGGCCTTGAGCCAGTGACTTAACCTCTCTGAGCCTCAGTTTCTTTACTGATTACATGGGTAACGAGAGGACTGTACCCAGGGCCATATTGTGACTTTCATGGATCGTAGCCACTTTTACCTTTGTGGCTGTGGGCCCACTCCTCAAACAAAGTTTTCTTTTTTAATAAAAATATATTTTATGATTGCATGGGTATAAAGATGCATATACTCATGTATTAAAACATTTTTTAATCTAAAATTTTATTTTTTCTTCTGTTTCTACAAAGAAAAGATTTTCACGGGCCCCCAAAAGTACTGTGGGCCCTCTGCATGGATAATCGTAACGGTAAGTGGGCCGGCCCTCACCCAGTGAGACTCTAGGCCGTCAGCTCAGAGTCTGCTTTGGGGGCAGCCCAAACTAAGACATACTGCGTTAGAGGAACTCCAGCAGAGAAGCTACTGAGATGGGAGTGTGTTGACTGGGGGCTGGGGGATGGAAAGGAACAGCTTCACAAACTCATCACCCACGGCCCCCTCCCATCCAGTCTCCACTCCATGCGGGTTGTGGTGCCAAACTTCCCTGCAGGATGGGTCAGACCGTGCTTCCTTTACATGTGCCCTCTGCACCTCCACGCCTTCATTTCCACTCCCTCTGCTCATACCCAGGCAAGTAGAGTGAGGCCCAGCCACCCCTCTAGCTCCATTTCCTCGGTCCCTTTTCAGGGACGGGCATCTATTCTGCCCCTCCTGCCAGGGGACATCCCGGGCCCTAGGGCTCTCAGCCGGCCTCCCTCATGCGCGCCTCCTGAGGCCCACATCTGGCATATCTGGCTGTGCCTTCCCCACCCTCTTCCCTTCCTGGAGCAGGCCCCCTCTTCAGCTTCCGAGAGCCTCAAGAGGAGAGAGGACAGGAGAAAAAAAGCCGCTTTTGCATGATATGAGCTTCTTGCCTGTCTGAAGTCACAAGGCTGGATCCTGCCGCCCCTGGGGCCTCAAAGCCCTTATGATTCTCTTCAAGCTACCAGGCAACTGGCGGGAACTAAAGAACTTATGTTTCTAAAGTGGGAGTGGCTGGTGTTTATCAAAGACTGATGGGCTCCAGTGGCCCCTCCAGACGATGGCTGAGGCCTGTCCCGAGCGCTGTGGAAGCAGGAAGTTCCCGGCTAGGCTGGGGCTTGCTGGCTTTGCTGGAGAACTGGCAGGATCTGAGGAAAGCATTCCTCACCAATGTCTCCTTCAGAGGCTGCTGGATTCCTTTAACAGCTAATTAGTGAGAAGTCGCTACTGTGATGGGGGCTGACCTGGGCCTTCCTCCACCTCCTCCTAGGGGTCAAGGCCCCTGGGGAGGCCAGCAGTGCTTTACTATGGCCATATTTCCTCCCAATGTCAGCTGTTTCTTCGGGAATCATCTCTTCAGCTTAAGCCTTTTTTCAGAAACAAGCTTTTCCCTGACAAGTCTGCAGCTCAAAAGAAGCCGGCCCCTCTTAACTGTTGAAATCAGGCGCATCTGGAAGCAGTAAACTTTTCAACAGGCTGAGAGAAAGAAAAGACATATTGTAGGGGATGGATTCACCTCTGGGACTAATTATTCTTTATATTTCACCCGTCACATTTACAATCTTCGTCAGAGCAAAGAGACAATAAATGATCTCATTAAAACCCAGAAAGATGCTTCTCCCCGTCGAGAAGAACCTCCCCTCAACGCCCTGATCTCTGACGAGAGAGAGAGCCATGTCAGTGAGGCGGGCGCTGGGTCCCTGGGACCAGGGATGGGAGGGGCAGGGCTCTGCCAAATGTTTTTCCTTGTCTGAATACAATATCTAATTTTTCCATCACTGGAAATATCCTCATGAGTCTGAAATCAAAGTCTTCTCTGGTCACATTTTCCCCAGAGGCAGGATCTTGTGGCGGAGACAGTAATCAGGGGTGGGTGTTGGACTGTGAGGTTTAAAAAATCATCTGAACCAACAGAAAGAAAGAAAGAAACGAAGATGAAGAAGAAAGAAAAAAAAAGTTATCTGAATCAGCTCTTCTTTCTTTCTCCCCTATCAAAAACCCATCCTGGGCTTCCCTGGTGGCGCAGTGGTTAAGAATCTGCCTGCCAACGCAGGGGACACGGGTTCGAGCCCTGGTCCAGGAAGATCCCACGTGCTGCGGAGCAACTAAGCCCATGCGCCACAACTACTGAGCCTGCGCTCTAGAGCCCGCGAGCCACAACTACTGAGCCCACGTGCCACAACTACTGAAGCCTGTGCGCCTAGAGCCCGTGCTCCACAAGAGAAGTCACCGCAATGAGAACCCTGCACACTGCAGAGAAGAGTAGCCCCCGCTGGCCGCAACTAGAGAAAAACCTGCGCGTGGCAATGAAGACCCAATGCAGCCAAAAATAAAATAAATAAATTAAAAATTAAAAAAAAAAAAAAGGTCAAAAATCCATCCTGGTGAAAAGATTCCAGAGAAGACACTGAATCATATTCTTCCAGGGCTGGGGTGACGCCCACACAGTCATTGATATCAGGATCTGAGGGGGCTCTTGTTACCCCCTTTTCCAACCATACAAAGAGATGGCCCAGATTGGGCACCCTAGAGTCCTCTCAATCCATACCTCCTCATCCTCCACCAGGCACAGTGGCCTTAGGGCAACTTAGAAGCGCCCCCCCACCCAACTCCTACTCGACTCCCCAGTCGCTGGGGTTGTGTGCCAGAGGAGAAATTCTGCAATCTTGTCGGGTGTTGGCCCTGCAGGTGGGAACTCCTTCTGCTGAAGAGGGCTGGTGTTTTCCAGGTCCTTGCTACTTAAAATGTGATCAGAAGCATTCGCATCACTTGGAAACCCCTTCAAAACACAAAATCACCTCACCCCTTCCACCCCACTCCCATCCCAGGCATTTTAACAAGACCTCCAGGTGATCTGTATGAATACTAAAGCTTGAGAAGTAATGCCCTAGACCAGCGGTTCTCAATTTTTTACTTGGCTCAGGTCACCTGGAGGGCTCATTAACACTCGGGATGCAGGACCCAGAGATTCTGATTCAGTAGGTTGGAGCGGCTAAGAATTTGCATTTCGGATACATCTCCAGGTGGTGCAGTTGCTGCTGGTCCAGGGACCACATCAAGCTGATTCCCAAGCCTAACGGGACGCGCTTAAGGAATCATACTTAAAAATACCGATTCCTGGGCTTCCCTGGTGGCGCATTGGTTAAGAATCTGCCTGCCAATGCAGGGGACACGGGTTCGAGCCCTGGTCTGGGAAGATCCCACATGCCGCAGAGCGGCTAGGCCCGTCAGCCACGATTATTGAGCCTGCGCGTCTGGAGCCTGTGCTCCGCAATGGGAGAGGCCGCGACAGTGAGAGGCCCGCGCACCGCGATGAAGAGTGGCCCCCGCTTGCCGGAACTGGAGAAAGCCCTCGCACAGAAACAAAGACCCAACACACCCAAAAATAAATAAATAAATTTAAAAAAAATACCGATTCCTGGGCTCCACTTGAAGAAATTCAGATTCAAAGATCTTGTCATCTAATAACAGTGTCCTTCCAACAATGTATATCTGTCTAGCACAGTTGACAAAGCACCTTGACAATCAATATTCCACTTACTCTTTGGGAATGAGAAACTTCTTACAAAGGATGAGGGAGCTCAGGCTCTGAGAGGTTATGTGAATTATCTAATGTCTCTTAGACAGAGAGTGAGTAACCCAGGATTTGAACCCAGAAATGCCGAAGTCACAACCTATACTTTCCCACCTCAACACAACCTGCCTTAACAAAATCAATTTAAAGACGGTTGAGTCCATTTCAGTTATTTCAGTTTCATGATCATATTTGAGTCAACTGTTCATAGCGTTTCCCAGAGGTGGTTTTATGGTCCTCTGGAGCCTGGTTAATGAACAGGTAAGACTATTTTGTACCGAGCAGCATCCATTGAGATGCTGGTAATATCCTACAATACTTAGAAGCATGCCAAATAGATTGAGCGTACCTTCTCTGATCTTGCCTACCCTTTCTTTTTTTTTTTTTTTTAAAATGTTTTCATCCACTATTTTTTTTTAATAAGCTTTCTTTTTTTTCTCTTTTTTTTTTTTTTTTTTAAATGAGGATCTTGAATCAGATGCGTATGTTTTGATTGATTGATTGATTGATTGATTTTGGCTGTGTTGGGTCTTCGTTTCTGTGCGAGGGCTTTCTCCAGTTGTGGCAAGCGGGGGCCACTCTTCATCGCGATGCGCGGGCCTCTCACCGCCGCGGCCTCTCTCGCCGCGGAGCACAGGCTCCAGACGCGCAGGCTCAGCAGTTGTGGCTCACGGGCCCAGCCGCTCCGCGGCATGTGGGATCTTCCCAGGCCAGGGCTCGAACCCGTGTCCCCTGCATTCGCAGGCAGACTCTCAACCACTGCGCCACCAGGGAAGCCCTGCCTACCCTTTCAATTTACCTTTAGAAACTGGTTTGTTTGTTTGTTTTTAATTTATTTATTTAGTTTATTTATGGCTGCATTGGGTCTTTGTCGCTGTGCACGGGTTTTCTCTAGTTGCGGCAAGCGGGGGCTACTCTTCGTTGCGGTGCGCGGGCCCCTCACCGCGGTGGCTTCCCTTGTTGCAGAGCACGGGCTCCAGAGTGCAGGCTTCAGTAGTTGTGGCACATGGGCTTCAGTAGTTGTGGCGCATGGGCTTAGCTGCTCCGCGGCATGTTGGATCTTCCCGGACCAGGAATTGAACCCGTGTCCCCTGCATTGGCAGACGGACTCAACCGCTGCGCCACCAGGGAAGCCCCTAAGTGAAAGGTGGGGGGCGAAGATGCGACTCATCTTGGAAGCGTGGTCACCTTCACAGTCCAGCTCGTCGTCGCTGGGCTCCATGGTGAACTTCCTCTTGCTGGGACTGATGGGCGGGGGCCCCGTGCGGTGACTAGTGAAGGCCGAGGCCACGGGCAGTGTCTACAGCCGGGGCTCCCGGCTGAGAGTTCATCATCAGCATGTACCAGGGATGCTGCCCTTGACAAGACATCCAATGGCGTCTCCAGTCCGCTGGGCGGCTCTGGGCGTGCCCGCCTCGGGCCGGCCGGGCCCCACTGGGGCAGAAACAGGTTTTTAAGAGAAAGCAAAAAGACCCAACCCTTTCTTCGAAGGTCAAAATGATCGGATTTTGATTTAGCTGTGTCTGAATCGGTGAGTTCACTGGAGTTCACACCTCCAGTGCCCATCGCTGCCACAATGCCCAGTGAAGCTTTTTCAGTCAAAGTAAAGGCATTTGCTTGCATTGTAAATACTAGTTGTTGATTAAAAAACAAAACAAAACTCACACACAACATTGTATGCCTTAGGCCATAGCTATGAAAAGAAAAAAATCTTCCCCTGAGTCTGTCCTCAGATCCTTTTAGAAGTGCAAGTTGAGACGAGGTTTCCAAGCTGGCTGGAACCGAGAACAATGCCCTGTGGGCGTGGGTGTGGGAGTGGGTGCAGCTTGTCATCCGGCAGCTTTTGAACAGGTGTCAAAAAAAGGCCAATTTGAAATAAATGCTCCTGTTGCCTCAAAGAGAGCAGTGCCTAGGTCAGAAATGTCCAGAGGTCTCTTTGAACGAAAAAAAAACAACTTTTCTGCTCCTTCGTGTCTGGAGGGGAGCAGAGCTGGTATTTTCCCATTGACTGAGCACTTTCTCCCAGAGGTGTCTCTGGAAGCACAGAGATCAAATTACTAAACCATTTTCTGCCTCACAATTACTTGGTTGGGTTTTTAACTTGTAAAACTTTCTTCTTTCAAAGTCTAGTGCTACATTTATTTTCCCTTCCCCACCTCTGACAGGGGTGAGAATCAAGGTGTCATTAGCCATCCCAGAAAGTGAACCAAGGGTGCCTCTGCATTAGATCACATGTCGTAACCAGGAAATATTTTTAGAAATTAAAAAAAAAAAAATCTCCTGGGCAAATGGTGTCGATCTTGTGCTGTTTGGGGAAAGTGGCTCATCAGAGTAAATGCTTCTTTCTCTGATGCCTTAAGTATCCTCCCTGCCTCAGATGAGCGGGTTATTAAGGTAATGTTACCCTTTATTGCTGAAAAGCCGTGTAAATAGACACCCAGACTACAGAGATTACCAGCTTTCAAACGGCAGAAATGAGACACTTTCTCTTACAATTTCCTTTTCCTCCAAATAGCATACCCTATTTTCTTAGGGGAATAGTCACCTTCTTATAATGACCACACCCATTCGCTCAGACAGAAAAAGCTGGCGAAGTAAGTGTAGCTATTACGTGGGCAAATCTTTGCGTGTCTTCCCCCTCCTGTGTGCTCTGCTGTGTGCTCACGGCCCCCTGTTCATTTGGTCACGTACAGAAAGTACTGCCTCCTTTCTCCTGAGCCCTCCTTTGACAAGGGTCAGGGAACTCCCAGTCCTAGGACAGAGGATGCCTCTTGACTGATGGGGGAGGAAACCCTGAGACTGGGTGAGGAGACACAGCCATCAGCGGTTGGAGAGCTCCTAGTTGATGGAGCACAGCCCTGACACTGAGGAAACTTACATATATACATATACACACATATTCGTATATATCCACATACACACATTCATGCATATGTGCACAACCATATACATTATATATTTCCACTAAACATTATTATATTTATTAATATATAAATTGTTTTTCTTAGAATGCTTCTAGAAAAGTGGCATTGATGAATTAACGCTGAGACTTGAAAACAAGGACATAATTAGTATCAGCTGACCTAAACTCTGGAGTTAGTGCCGAGGGAAGAGATCTTTACAGGGAGAGAGTGGGGCCGGGGTATACTCTGAGTGCTTAATATTAGGCTAGGAAAGAATGGCAGAAACTCCGCCTGCTCCTTCCCGACGGAGATTCCTTCATAACCAAAGCACAATAGCTTCACCCAGCCCACTGTAACAGGATAAACAAGTTTGATGTAACTTCCAAATCTATTTTCTATTGTAAGTCCCGTTTATTGAATAAAATAGCAATTCAACATGTTTGCAAATCATGGTGCTGTTAGATGCCAGTGCTGGCAGAGATTCATGTGTTTACTGTACAGCTCGCCCAGCTAGGCTCTGCGACTCAGCAGAGCATCATTGTGGAATTCCAAACAGCTGCAAGGAGTAAGTTGAAAGAAATTCTGGTTAATCTTTCAGGGGGCTGTGTGGCATGGTGGAAACTGGTTCCAGACAGCAGAAGGTACTTGCTTTTAGACGTAAGACTCAGAACAGCTTCTGGATACTTGCTTTTTGGACTGACGAAAATTAAGAGCGAGGCTGTGACATGATATTGCACATTTACATTTAGTATCGTCTAAACGTGAACCTGAATTTGCTTTATGTTCAAAACCCCCTACTTTTCAACATTTTTTCGCCCTGGTTCCCAGGCTCTGGGAAAATGCACAGAAGCAAAGATGTGGTCCACTTACGGAGGAAAATGGGAAAGCGAACACTACCTCCTCAAACTTCTCCAAATGATTCAGAAATTCTTCAGAGAATTTGTTGTTGAGCTAGGTTGAAGGTAGAATTCACCTGCATGCATTTGGCTAGAGAAAAGTTGATCTTGATTTCATGGTCAAAGCACATTTTCAAGATGGATATGCAGAATTTGGTGGTGGTCTACCAAGTACACCTAATCTGTGAATCGCGCTCTTCAAGTTTGGCCACCATAAAATCAGGACTTTGCAGGCCCGCTGCTTGGGTCCTACCTTTTGCAGTGATTCCCAGCCCCATCCCACCACCCTGTCCTGCCTACAGCCCATGGAAGCCCAGCCTAGAGGCTGCGTTTCATTCCCATCAGGACTGGGATGGGAAGACCCTCTGCTGCTGCCTTTTCCTGGTAGCTGGAGCACTGTGGACACAGCCTTGAAACTGACTGTAAAATAGAAAAAATAGAAGTACATGAGTAGCCAGGCTGTCTGCCTGGTCCCTTCTGCCCTGGTCTTTGGCATGGAGGTAGGCCTAGCCTGTGTTCCAGCCTCCCGGCTGGTTGCTGCCGGTTCAGTTTCCCAGGACTTGGGTGTAATCCCAGTCTCACACCTCACATGGAGCTGGCTGGTTCCTGTTAGCGTTTCAGTCTACCCCTAACAGGGAGCATAGCTGCTGCCAAGAACTCATGAAACTGGATTCCCATTTGGCCCCTTCTGATCAGACCCTGCCGGATCACTTTGCCTGCTTGGAAACAGATGGTAGCTGTACCACGTCTCTCCATATATTCTGATTCAAGTTACCCCCTGTCTCCCCAGCTTGTGGTGCAACAGGCTCTGATCTGGAATTCTAGGTAATGCTAGCCTCCTTTCAGAATAGTTCCTTAGAGATATAACCTATGCCAAACAAAATAAAGAAACCTTATCGAGTGAGGAGACTTTCAGAGAACTTTATCTATTTTTCAAAGTCTTCCACGGAAAGTTCCCAAGAACATTCTAGAAGATAACATGGTTTTATTTGCTCAGCGGCTTAGCTCAAGTCAGAGGGGATTTGATAGATTTATGACCAGGCCTTTTTCAAATGCGACGATCTGGTGATCTGGCTAGCTTTGACCTGCCCTCAAAAGAATGCTCTGCCCTGAAGCAGGCCCATCTGGTCAGACATAGTTACACAAATGGGTAGGTTCTTGCAAATGGTCAATCAACTTACAGAGAGCAAAACAACCAGCGGAGCCTTTAGTTGTGTCTCAAAGTACTGCTATTTTCAAAGCTATTTTCATTGAGACCTTCTGCCTGGAGGAAAACACTTGTTAAATCTGTGTGTTATGAAGTGTTAGGCTAGTGACATTCAAAACTGTTAACACTCAGACAGTTTTTATTTATTAATGGACTTTTCATCTTTTCAAACTGGCTTTTTAAAATCAATAATAATCTCTGTTAATCAAAATGCATACAGAAACACAATTTATGAGTTGGTCATTATTCTTTCTTGCTATAGAAAATTAGCCAACAGCTGTTCAACAGACCCACAGAACCAGCAATAACTTTGAAATATAGTTAATAACAAATGTATTCATGATTTTTCACTATCTTGCTTGTTCTCAGTGATAAGAATCAATATAAATGTCTTGCGTTAAGATTTGTGTTTGTTCCTTTCTGGTGTGTGCAAAAGAAATAAAACAGTATTCCCAACAGTTAATATTTTAATTGCTTTGTTCTTTTCAGTGTATTTTAGAAATAAATCACTTACTCTGGTCTTATCCATTAATCAAAAGTTATTATGACTTCAAATCCTCTTTTGGCTAGATTGCAAATACAAATAAATATAGAATCCATTGAAAATCTACTACATACAAGTCACCTAAAACAGGGCTGTTTTCAGGACCTTTCTACTAAGCTATGGAGACCTTTTTGTTAATTTACGAAAACTTTCCTACTATAGGGAAAACAGATGAAATAGTGACGGTCATGGTTGAATTGGTGGTGAAAGGCCCAGAACCTGCCAGGAGCTACTCCCCCAATCTCAAGGTCTCTCTCAAGGGTCACCTCCAAGCACTCAGGCTACTGTGAAGCACAGTTAGAAAGCTACAACCTGATAGGCGAAATGTGATTTCAACCCTAGTTCTTTTTGGGTACAGAGGGGGGTCACCTTAACAGCATCAATCCAAATTTTACTGAGTCTTCTTGCCGTGTATTCAATGAGGACCTTCAACCTATTTCAATAAAGTCCCACCCAGACTCCACAGAGATGTCTCACCTGTCCTTATGAATGGTGACCATATTGTTACAGGCAACATGCAGATTCTCTCAGGTGCATCTCCTTTTCCCTGGCCCTGGCCCTATCCAAGGTCCTCTGTCCACAAAGCCTCTTGAGGGTGCCTCCCTGTGACCCCTGCTTCTGGCCACCACAGTCAGAATTTCAACTTTCAAGCCAAAGCAACTAAATATAGGGTCCAGAGCTGCCAATCCATTAGGGTCAGAATAGCGCTATGTTCTGGCCCATCTGTCCAACAGCCTGTGTCATGCTCTCCTGGGGATATAAGAATGCTACTCGCGGAGTCCTTCCTGAAGACCAACCCTACAGCTTTGGCTCAGGCCCTCTTCTACAGGGCTCAAACACCAAACTAAAGCGCCAGGAGGGAACAAGTCCCATGCTGGCCTTTCATTTTCACCCCACCAGTCGTCACTAAACTTCCTCCCTTCTCTTTCAGCACCATACAACAAAACTACAAACTGACTACTCTCATCTACTCAGCAGTTTAGGTACATTCTCTGACATGTGTGGACCTTGGTTTGGGCTCAAGGTGGAATTCATCAGACTATGTTACTTTGAGCCAAGTTTGATATCAGCTGTCCTGCTTTTCTTAGAATGACACCATTGACTTGTCCAAGCCAAGGCTCTGAGCCCAGCTCCTGAGGTGCCATGAGCTTAAACACAGAGATGTGCTCAGGATATGAGACAGTTTCAGCAAACACATCAATCCTTTTGGCCCTTGGAATGAATGTGCTACCCAAGGGGCAGCTACTGTCTTGATTATATTTCCCAGAAAGCTACGAGGAAAAACCAACCAACCAACCAACCACAAAAACTATTTCCTGGCTCTCCCAGCAACTCTGACTAGTTTTGAGTGGTTGTTTTTTATTATCCCTTCCTTTGGGGAACAAATTAAAGTTGTGTGTTTATTTCTGCAACACTGAGAAACACAAAGAGAAAGCCTCCCAAAAGGATGATCCCGTTTCCCATTCCAGAGATTTGCCAACAACCACATGAAAAGGAAAAATAAACTTGAAGGCGTTGCATTATGTAATAGGTTTGCCCTTTTATATGACTTATAATTCCATTTCTGTTTTAAATTCACTCGAGGTATGACCACCCTCAACCCCCCAAAAAAGTCACGCTCCCCTGAGAAAGACATAGGTAATAAAGTGAATGCTCACTATATACCTAGTATATCTGTTATGTAGACGTTCTCATTCTCAGGTTCCTCAAAGTGGGGCATAAATGTATTTTTCCCTTAGTGTCTGCGTGAGTCAATCCAAACCTTAGGGGCTTTTTATGACAGCTTGTACTCTAACAATGTCATGGTCTCCCCCCATGTCTCTGAGATTAGGCGTGATACAGATCGAACTGAGATATTATCACACACACTAGATTGTCAGGGACAGATACCCTGGCCGTGGCCTCCTTGCCTGGTCTAGCCTAGTCCTGGTCTTCACGCTCCAAAACCCAGGCCAGATACATAGACTTGTCTCAGTCATTGTGGGTCTCCTACTTAGTCCCTGCTCCTGAGGTCTAGAGGCTGGATTGTGTGAGTGGGTAAGAAGCAACAAACCTGGGCTATCAATACCACAGGTCTCTGAGCTTTTCCTGTGCCACCCAGTTGCAGGTTCCTACACTGTTTTTCCTGGTGGGTGGCCCCTGGGATTTCCAGGGGATTGACCATAGCCCGGATGGTAACAGAAACCACTTAGCCCACGTGTTTCCCCAGAAGGAGATCGGCTCCCATTGAAGGTGCACTGGCTGATCCCAGAGCTTGGGAGATCTCCTTGGGATGAAAGGACTTGCTAAAGAGAGCAGCGAAAGAGCATTGGAGCTTGAAGGCAGCAAGCCCCACTGGCCTGAAAGAACTTACGTGTCAGTTTCCTAGGGTGGGAGAAAAGTTGGAAGGACCCTGAAAGTTCTCTTCAGCTCTATGACTTCTGGTTTTAAGTGACCACATCTGCCTTGAGAGCAGACCTCAGAGAGTTGGGGAAGAAATAAAACTGTTCCTGGTCCCAAGGGAGAAAATCAGGGACAGAATGGGGAGAGACACCAAGGACTTTGCTGTGTATCTGTCAGTGTCTGTGAAGAGAGTGAGGCTGCTTGCCTAAGGCTCCTGGGCTGATCACGTCTCCATTTCCCTAAGCCCTCAGGGTCATCACCACTGGCTGTTGTCTCTCCCTAGTATTTCACGCTCATGCTTGACCTGAGGCATTTTCTCAAAGGACTGAAGTTCCTTCTTTCTTTATTCTGCCCACCAGACTGGATAGGCTATTCTGCTGTTCCTCCAGCCACCTCGCTGCTAAGACTGATGTTTAAGTTTCTGGCCCTTATGTGTATCTGTAGAAAAGTTCTGAGGCAACTATGCATCTATCTCTGGTCCATCTTAGTCAGCTTGGGCTGCTATAACAAAATACCATAGACTGGGTGGCCTAAACAACAGACATTTATGTCTCACATTTCTGGAGGCTAAGTCCAAAATCAGGGTGCCAGCATGTTTGGGGTTTTGTGAGGTCTCCTTTTCTGGCATGCAGACGGCTGCCTTCTTGCTGTGTCCTCACATGACAAAGTGTGCACTCTGGTCTCTTCCTCTTCTTGTAAGGACATTAATCTGATCGTGGGGCTCTACCCTCATGACCTCATCTATACCTAATAACCTCCCAGAGGCTCCAATTCCTAATACCATGACATTGGGAGGTAGGGTTTCAACATATGAATTTTAGGGGCACGGCGCACAAAGGTTCAGTCCATAACACTGGTCCATAAGCCAAGTTGCACCGCAGCTGGAAAGAGACACTCATACAGGACATCACCAGAGAGAAAACGATTCTAACAAAAGCCAGTCATGACCATATTCAGCATCTAGGATGGGGAAAACCTACTGTCTCCTTCCCCATTGGCTCTCCTTTTGGGTCATACTGGAGACAGTCCTTCTTGAGGACTTCTCTGAGCTGGTTTCAGTTAGTGGCTCCTTAGAGTCCAACATTTTCAGAATCATCCAAAAACACCATTCTGAAGCAGTCTTTCTTCTGTCAGTAGTGATGGCCTCTAATAACTGTGACATGTTATTGTGGTAAAAGAACTTTTCAAGGCGAAGGAGGGATGGAAAAAAAGGCAGTGAAGGGAATTGTGAGATACACATGTATTAGTTTGCTACAGCTGCTGCAACAAATTACCCCAAACTTGGTAGCTTAAAACAATAGAAATTTATTCTCTCACAGGTCTGGAGGTCAGAAGTCCAAGGTCAAGGTGTTAACAAAGTTGGTTCTTTCTGGTAGCTCTGAGGGAAAATCTGCTCCACGCCTCTCTCCTAGCTTCTGGTGGCTGCTGCAACTCTTGGCATTCCTTGGCCTGCAGATACATCACTATGGCCTCTGCCTCTGTCTTCACAGCACCTTCTTCACTGAGTGTCTTCTCTCCTACATAAAGACACTTGCTTTTGGATTCAGGGTGCATCCTAATTAAGATCCTTAATTAAATTACATCTGCAAAGACTGTTTTTCCAAATAAGGTCACAGTCACAAGTTCTAGGTAGACATATCTTTTGGGGAGATACATTTAACCAATACAACATGTAAAGGAAAATCAAGTAAATCCAAATAAGAAAGGTAACCAACATCTCTATAACAATTGTAGAACAGATAAAATAGACTGGAGTTGTGAACTGGGAGTGAAGATATTGGGTTATAGTCTTAGTTCTGTCAATAATAGTGATTCTGCAATCTTGGGCAATATCCTCCCTTTTGTAGGCTCAATTGCTGCATCTCGAAAATGAGAAATGGATTAAATGAGCTCTTCCAGCTCCACTGTTCTATGGTTCCATTTGATAGTCTTTCTTCTAATTAGATCTCACATGTGTTCATGTGTGCACGTGCACACACACACATGCATGCAAGCAAAGCACACCCCTCCCTACTGCAGATCAAGCCGGACACCTCTCAGACACCCAGCTGAGTATTGAATTTATACTGTTTCATGTGGGAAGTCTGGAATCTCGCTTCCATTGTGTCATGTTTGACTTGGCTGGAGAAATCTATTTGGCAGTGCTTAAAAATGCCGCACCTTTATATCCTGAGTTTTTCCACAATCTTCTTGTCCTGGGTTTCGGAACACTTCTTTTCTTCTTTTCCATTTGAGTATTTCAGTCTCTGATCTTCAGCGGGTCCACTGTTCTTTCTGCCCCAGGAGTGGTCATGTCTCAGATGGTTTGTCCTGGCTCTGGCAGATCATTCAAAAAGAGGGTGATGGATAAAGAAGAGAGGCTTGGAAATTCCAGGGCTTTGTTTCTTCATGGAACTCCTGATGGTATAATGACCAAGTACTGGAATTTACATCACAACCCTACTCCAGAAAACATGTGTGCCTCTAATTGTGGTAGATAAACTGTATCTTATTATCCCATAGTTTACATGTGAGGGCTGGGCAAAGGAGGAGTGTAGTCATGGAACACAGGATGAAAGAGCTGGAGAAATCGTTTGCAATCGTTCCTATGTGTATGAATGTTTAGAAAATATAAGTTCTGTGAGAGGACAGGGGTCTTATGGTCCTGTTCTTCACACCTGTATCCTCAGCGCCTAGCTCAGGGTGTGGCACATAGTAGACACCCTTTTAATTTCTGATTATGACTGAAAATGAATGTATGAATCAGATTCTTAGAGGAGTACAGATCTCATGCAATGCCCTCATTTCTGGCTCATTTTCAGTAGGCAGAAATGTTAATAGGTTAACACTTCTCTATTAAATAACTGATGATCTCAAAATGATTAAAGGTATTGAGGGAATTCTGCTCCTTATTAGCTCTGAGGTCCTTCCATTAATAGGTATTAAGAAAAATAACCCTCTACTTACCTGTTTTATAAATTTAGGTATTTTGATGTTGATTATTTTTCTTAAACTTCCGTCTTTGCCTCCTCATCCTCTCCACTGGGCACGCTCCTAAACGCACACACACAGACACACACACACCACACACAGGAGTAGCTGGGGAGGGTCTGGTCTCTGCTACCAGCTTGTCTCCAACAGGAACAAACAGGTGGTCTGTGCGGCCACCTAGTGGAGCCTCTTTATCCCTGCAGTTCCTCGTAGCTTTTGAAGGAGCTGGGGGAAACTGCAGGCACGAGGTACTCTGAAGATTCCCCACTTCCTCAGGACGCTGGAGACCCGCCCTGGAATGTAAGCCAGAGGAGAAAGGCGGGTGAACTTGAAGGCGTGACCGGCTCGGGTCGCTGCCCCACTTCCGCAGGGATGGGTGGCCAAAGCCTGCCGCGCCTGAGGCTGGGCGACCCTGACCCAGCGGAAAGGAAGTGATGTCACGGCCTCCTACTCAGAGATGCCTTTGAAACGGAGGGGGCGGTGTGGGGAGAGTGGAATGAGTGCCCGGGTGAGACAGAAAGTCCTTGTTTCCTGGGAAAGGTCAGGCTTTGAGAGACTTTTTAGCAAAGATCTCTCGCCGCAATTTTGAACTCTCCATTCGAGTTCCTTTAGAGAATTGTTCTTTGGGACTGAGAAACTGTAGTGATTGTGGAGGACACAGAAAAGGAGGAGCAAAATGGTGATCAGAGAACAGAGCCAGCAAAACTCAGCAGCCGCTGGGAAATGGAGTTTAAATGAGGAGTTTGGGCTGTGGCATAGAAAGAGGCTCCTAGGAGGAGACACTCTAGAACCTTCCCACGGGGCCCTCAATCTACGTAGATCCCTGAGACCTGGGCCCCAAGAATGGGGTGGCGCTGGGAGACGGAACTACAAGATCAGCACTGCTG
Organism: Balaenoptera acutorostrata; assembly: GCF_949987535.1. NCBI lineage: Eukaryota > Metazoa > Chordata > Mammalia > Artiodactyla > Balaenopteridae > Balaenoptera > Balaenoptera acutorostrata. Next base: position 153,981,756 of record NC_080064.1, on the reverse strand, counting down.
AGACACACACCATTACCAAGAGCGTCCCCCAATTTCACACTCAGCCTGCAGGTGCCACAGTGAATGGGACTATTGCGAGACATCACCTGTCCTTTGCTAATTTGATCAGGTTTTGCCTGAATGTGCACCACATTGGAAATCATCTCTAGCCCTGGCTCCTACCTTTACCCAGATAGCTCTGTGTAAGCCCTTCCTGTGCGCCTACAAATTCTCCCTATCGATCCTTAGATTTCTCCATTTGGAATAAGAAGAACTTGTCCTCAGGCCTGCTGTCGTGCTCCTCCACATCCACTCTCCTCTCCGTACCAGTGTCCAAAGAGCAGTTTATTCTTTTTTTTCTTTTCCACATCTTTATTGGAGTATAATTGCTTTACAATGTTGTGTTAGCTTCTGCTGTACAACAAAGTGAATCAGCCATATGCATACACGTGTCCCCATATCTCCTCCCTCTTGCGTCTCCCTCCCACCCTCCCTATCCCACCCCTCTAGGTGGTCACAAAGCTTCGAGCTGATCTCCCTGTGTGATGCAGCAGCTCCCACTAGCTATCTATTTTACGTTTGGTAGTGTATATATGTCCATGCCACTCTCTCACTTCATCCCAGCTTCCCCTTCCCCACCCCTGTGTCTTCAAGTCTGTTCTCTATGCCTGCGTCTTTATTCCTGTCCTGCCCCTAGGTTCATCAGTACCGAAGAGCAGTTTATTTTGACCCCTCTGTCCTATTCCCGTCTGGTTTTTGTCTTAACCATTCCCTGTAAATTGCCCTTTTAGAGACTGCTCAGGACTTTCTCGGTGCCCAATCCAAAGGCCTCATTACTAATAACATGTCAGGTTTCGTATTTCTTACAGTCACAGCCCCTGGTGGTCAAGGATATAACTTTATTTTCCTAGAACTGATCTCAGACCAGCAACTCAGCCTCCAATGTCTGCTTGGCAGCAGAAAACATAGCCTTTCCTAATTCAACATAAACTCAGCCAATTCTGTTTTATTTTTTGATCCATTTACAGACAATAACTTGGGGGATTATGATTCAAAAATCAGTTTTGTTTTCTGGTACTGCGGGCAGTTCTGTTTTCTACATGGTTGTGTTATATATCACTTTGTCCTTTATATTATGGTAAGGAAAACATAACATAATAAAAGTATGTGCTTTTTATTGAGATGTAATCGACATATAACATTATATTAGTTTCAGGTGTACAACATAAAGATTCAGTATTTGTATATGTTGTGAAATGATCACCACAATGAGTCTAGTTAACATACATCACCAAACATAGTTATAATTTTTTTATTGTGATGGAAACTTTTAAGATCTACTCTCTTAGCAACTTTCAAATATGCAATACAGTGTTATTAACTCTAGTCACCATGCTGTACGTTACATCCCCAGGACTTATTTATCTTATAACTGGAAGTTTGTACCTTTTGACCCCCTTCACCCAGTTCACCCGTCCCCTCCCCCCTGCCCCTGCCTCTGGCGACTACCATCTGTTATCTGTGTGTATCTATGAGCTTGGTTTTTGGTTTTGTTTTGTTTTTTAGATTCCACATATAAGCGAGATCTTACAGTATTTGTCTTTCTCTGTCTGACTTACTTCACTTAGCATAATACCATCCAGGCCCATCCATGTTGTTGCAAATGGAAACATTTCATTCTTTTTTATGGCTGAGTAATATTCCATTGTGTACATATGCCACATCTTCTTTATCCGTCATCGGTTGATGGATACATATATTGCTTTCATATCTTGGCTATTGTAAATAATGTTGCATGAACATCTGGGGTGCATGTACCTTTCCAAATTAGTGTTTTTGTTTTCTTTGGCTGTATACCCAGGAGAGGAATTGCTGGATCATATGGTAGTTCTATTTTTAGTTTTTTGAGGAACCTCCATACTGTTTATCATAGTGGCTACACCAATTTACATTCCCACCAGCAGTTTACTAGAATTCCCTTTTCTCCACATCCTCACCATTTATTATCTGTTGTCTTTTTGATGATAACCATTCTGACAGGTGTGAGGTGATATCTCATTATGGTTTTGATTTGCATTTCCCTGATGATTAGTGATGTTGAGCATCTTTTCATGTGCCTGTTTGCCATCTGTGTGTCTTCCTTGGAAAAATGTCTATTCAAGTCTTCTGCCTATTTTGTAATTAGGTTTTTTGTTCTTTCTATATTGAGTTGTATGAGCTCTTTATATATTTTGAATGTTAACCCCTTAGCAGACATATCATCTGCAAATATCTTCTCTCACTCAGTAGGTTGTCCTTTCATTTCATTGATGGTTTCCTTTGCTGTGCAAAAGCTTTTAAATTTAATTAGGTCCCCTTTGTTTATTTCTGCTTTTGTTTCCCTTGCCTGAGGAGACAGATCCAAAAAATATATCGCTAAGACTTACGTCAAAGAGTGTCCTGCCATGTTTTCTTCTGGGAGTTTTATGGTTTCTGGTCTTACATTTAGGTCTTTAATCCATTTTGAGTTTCTTTTTGTATATGGTGTGAGAAAATGTTCTAATATCATTCTTTTACATGTAGCTGTCCAGTTTTCCTAACACCACTTATTGAAGAGACTCCCTTTTCCTCACTGTATATTTTTGCCTCCTTTGTTGTAGATTAATTGACCATATATGCATGGGTTTATTTCTGGGCTCTCTATTCTGTTCTGTTGATGTGTGTCTGTTTTTGTGCCATACCAACTTGTTTTGATTACTGCAGCTTTGTAGTATAGTCTGAAGTCAGGGAGTGTGATACCTCCAGCTTTGTTCTTTTTTCTCAAGATTGCTTCGGCTATTTGGTGTCTTTGTGGTTCCAAACAAATTTTAGGATTATTTGTTCTAATTCTTTGAAAAATGTCATGGGTATTTTGATAGAGATTGCATTAAATCTGTAGATTGCTTTGGGTATTATGGACATTTTAATAATAGTAATTCTTCCAATCCATGAACACAGGGTATCTTTCCATTTATTTGTATTGTCTTCAATTTCCTTCATCAGTGTCTTATAGCTTGCAGAGTATAGGTCTTTTTCTTGGTTAAGCTTATTCTTAGATATTTTATTCTTTTTGATACAATTTTAAATGGGATTGTTTTCTTGCTTTCTCTTTATGATAGCTCATTATTAGTGTATAGAAAAGCAACAGATTTCTGTATATTAACCTAGATCCTGAAACTTTACTGAATTCATTTATTAGTACTAATAGTTTTGTGGTGGAGACTTTAGGGGTTTCTATATCATGTCATCTGCAAATAGTGACAGTTTTACTTCTTCCTTTCCAATTTGGATGTTTTATCATTTGATTGTTGTGACTAGGAATTCCAATACTACGTTAAATAGAAATGGCAAGAGTGAACATCCTTGTTCCTGATTTTAGAGGAAAATCTTTCAGTTTTTTACTATTGAGTATGATATTAGCTGTGGGTTTGTATAAATGGCTTTTATTATGTTGAGATATGTTCCCTCTATACCAACTTTGTTGAGAGTTTTTTTTTTTTTCATCATGAATGGCTGTTGAATTTTGTCAAATGCTTTTTCTGCATCTATTGAGATGACCAAGTGATTTTTATCTTTCATTTTGTTAATGTGGTATATCACATTGATTGATTTGCAGATATTGAACCATCTTTGCATCTCTGGAATAAATTCCACTTCCAGAGATGTGGGATTTGGTATATGATCCTTTTTATATATTGTTGAATTCAGTTTGCTAATATTTTCTTGAGGATTTTTCATAGATTTCATTCTTTTATGGCTGAATTTTATATATATAATTATTATAATATATACAATTATATATTATATGTAATATTATATATATATATATATATATATATCTCACCTCTTCTTTATCCATTCATCCATTGATGGACACTTAGGTTGTTTCCATATCTTGGCTGTTATAAATGATGCTGCAATGAACATGGGGGTGCATATATCTTTTTGAGTTAGACTTTTAATTTTCTTCAGATAAATACCCAGAAGTGGAATTGCTGGATCATATGGTAGTTCTATTTTTAATTTTTTGAGGTACCTCCATACTGTTTTATAATTCTGGTTTTAAAACAGTATTAAAACATGGTCTCTTTTGGGTAGCTATTCAGGAGTTTTCTTCTCTTTATTCCTTCTACTTCTTTCAGTCTTTGTAGCTGCAGAGGACATCCATCTGGGGAGTGGAGCTTATGCATACCCTGATTTGGGAGTGAAAGCAGTGTACAGCCCACCATGAGGCTCTGCCACTGCTAGCAACTCTTCCCACATGGTCCCATTGTCCTGAGCCAGTGTCAGTTCCTGAAGTCCAAGTTTCCACCATTACTGCTCCTTGCCTATATCATCATAGTCTAGACTCTAGTTCCTTTGAGTCTGTTTGGCTGGCTCAGGGCCTCTTATGCCTTCCTCTTGGTGGCCACAGAAAGTTTTCAAATCTTTTCCCACCTTGCCAAGATGCCTAGAACTCTGTGCAGCCACTCTAGGCTACAGCTTTCGTGTTCTCCCAGCACCATTCTGGATGCAGCAATTCTCCCAGGAGCTGTTGTTCTTCCTGGGACATTCTGATAGGAGAGACACATGTGCCCTCTGCTATGGCATTTCTGGTATGTGCAAATTTCATTGACTGTGACTACAGTAGGAAATACATTTTACATCATGGCTGAGTACATGTACACAACATAAATGAAACAACAGCTTCATGAAACAATATTTACCATTACTCCAATGTACTCCATTGTACTGCAATGTACTTTTATATTTTCTATTTCATTCCGTTTCCTTTAATACCAGTTTTAACCCAATAAATCAATCTTATTATCCAAGAGTAGGTCTCAACCCAGTTTGAAAAACACTGCCCCGTAATAGTGGGTTTCTATCCATCACTAGTCCTGGGATTTGGTTCATGGGGTGGGCACTGGGCCCCAAATCAAAAATCAGGAAACAGTTCCACACTTGGGTGGTTCTTTCTCAAAATGCACAGCTTTTGGAATAAAAGAAAGTTCTGCCTTTCAAGATGTTATCTCTACTACGAGTTATCCATTCAGACATTCAACAGACTTTTTATTTTCAGCTTTCTCTACTCTCTGAGAACAATGTATATAGAATATGACAGAATGGTAGAGGAAAGAGTAGCGGAAAGACACAGAAAGAAATCAAACCTCAGTTAGTATTTCCAAACATCTTATGTTCTATTGCTCATAGTAATAATAATAGCTAATGATGACTGAGTGCATATTATGGGTCAGGCACTGTACTTGGCTTTTCACATTTATTATTTCAGTTAATCCCCATAACATCTCAGTGATATGATACAAATATTATCCCCATTTTATAAAGAGGAAATGAAGGCTAACCTAAATTTGACTCTGTCTCCTCCCTCAACATCTAAAGACCATTTCTCATTTCTACTTCCTACTTTGTGCTTATTCCATCTCCATAAGATGAGGGATGGGGACTAGACTACCTCTTTCAGCTGAAAAAGAGCTCAGCAACCTTACACAAGGCACAGCTGCTTTCTGTGAAGTTTGAAAAGTAACGGTCTGTTGTAAGCCTGTAGTTTGACCTGCACATGATCCCTCCCACTGCTCTTAGTCACTTCCCATCCAGGGCTTCTTCCTATGGCCTAGAACTCAAGGCCATCTACAATCTTCTCCCAAACTAGAAGGGATTGGAGTCCTTCCTGGTTCTTAGCAACCTGCAGGCCCTCAGAGGAAATGACTCTAGTAACTTCTCTTTATCTTTTCTAAAACCCACATCTTTAGAAGGGAGAAAGATGCCTGGATAATGCAAACAAGAGATAAATCACAAACTATGAATTTTTTTCCCTTCCAATTTGGTTAGTTCGTGTATTCCACACATATTTATTGACTATGTACTAGGTACTATGCTATGTACTATGGGAGATTTGGTGGTGAACAAGACAGTTCAAACTCTTGCCCTTCTGGAGTTTATATTCTATAGGGGCTGTTTTCAGGGGAGGGTAGACACTGACAGGTTGGGTGCTTTTCAACCTTCTTGCAAATCACACCTCCCAGTAAGAATACTTTTTGCACAGCAGAGAAGTTCATTCCTTTTCTCTTCTCCTCACCCAACAGAATAAAAAGTTTTGTAGAGTAACACTCTTATTACATATAAACCCCCCCCCCAAAATTAATATTATCTTATTAATACTTGAATGCAGCATAGAAAAAATTCCCAAATAAGCAATACAAAAACAAAAATTAGGCAAGATTTTATTTAGCGCACTAGGTGCTCGTACGCTTCTCAGTTCTTTCCAGTCCAGAACACACAAGGACGATACTTCATGCATCAACGCACGAGCCTGTTTCTCTCCTTTGTTTTAATCAGTTTTAAAGTTTGAAAATCCTGGTTCATACAATAAAGGTAATAATAGTGATGCATTCTTTTTACCTGGCAATGGAGCTTCTTCTTTAATCTCACCTTAAAATGGTGACGAATTTAATGCCTTGTGATCATCCTTTAGTGCAAATGAAGAACTAAGGTGCAATAATTCATTTGCCTCTCTGAGGCACCAAGTTTAGGTCAATTATTGATTCAGAATTTTAAAAAAGAAAATGGTTTTTTCATCTGAAAGAATTTTCGTAGTATTTATAATTTCTCTTCTGGAAAGTAATGATTACACATTTGAAACTGAGAAATGGAATGTAACAATTTCCCTAATTTGATTTCCATCCCTGTCTTTACTGATAATGTCCTTTCAATATGTTGTGATAATACTGGGAACAAATAGGAGCTAGGGTGATTGCTTTTACATCTTACTTGCCATAACAAAATGTCGTTTGGAATCCTGGATATGTTTAGCTTGCTGAATTATCATGTTGTTTTCTCCCTGAAGTTATAAATTTCAGTTCATTAAAAATATCAATATCATCAGTTAAATATACTAATTCTAAATCCCAAACATCATCTTCAAAAATGAGATTGCTTGCCAAATGAGATTGCTTTTCATCTAGAAAAATGTGACTCATTTCTGAGTTTACTCACCACGCTTAATACTTTCCCTTGGGTTCCCTTAGGACAGTCAGTGAACCTCATTCAGTGTGCTTCAGCATGAGGGTCTGGCTAGCTCCAGTCTGAACAAAACACGTCAATATTTTGGCTGTTCCATGAGCTCTCTTTAATAAATTTAACACCTTCACCATGTTTTTCTCTTTTTTTTTAACACTTCCATGAGATACAGCAGAATCATTTCTAGAGATGTCAAGTAGAATTCCTATTGATTCTAAGCACAAGTGTTATTAGTAGCTTTTAACAATATTTAAATAATTGTTGTTATGTTTTCTAGCCACATCTGCTGGCTCCACCACTCACACTTCCTTTATTATTTTTCCAGTTTGATAGATATTGACCGACAAGGCATTTTTTTCCAGTTTTGTAAATATATCTGACCCAGTGTATGCCAGGTTAAATTTAAATACACGCACATGCACACGCACACACACACACACACACACACACACATTCCTGTCATCTTGCATAAACTAGAAGAGTTGAATAACTTACAGAATCCATGCTCTTTTGGAGATGGATCTCAAACTCGATACTGGATTTTAACTACATGAGGAGCATGGCTTTGGAAGTTTCTGCAATAGTGCAGATTCAACTAGAAATAGTATTATCTCAAAGAGTTGTAAATTTTAATTTATCAGCTGATTTAGCATTAAAAATCATACGCATCATTTCTATTTATGTTAGAAGAGTAATGTTTTAACATCTGTATGAGCCACTTTCTCTTTGCCAAACCATATGCAACAAAATCTCATTAACATTCTGTAGAACAACTAAGAAATTGTGCCAATAATTTTTCGTCTTTTGTTTTCATTTAAAAGTGTTTGAGTGGTTTGTTGACAAGTCCAGTATGCTGTGTTTCTAAGTGTCCTACTAGTTTTGAAGGCGTCATTACAAATAATATATTGGGATTTGTCGCTTTTGTTGGATTTTACTCAATGAAAAAAATACTGTAAATAATCTGCCTCATAAGATCTTCCATTCTTTTTTTCTTTTTAGAATGCTCCTCCAGTGAAGTTGAAGCTTACTATTAGAGCCAATATTTTTCTCAATATTGTCTACAGTTCTAGATACCTAGAGTTTGAACTGGGGCGCTCCTCCAATTTTCCCTTCATCATTCTTTGCTCTTGTAATGGTAAGGAGAAATCCCATTAAAGGGAAATTCATGCTAATTTAATTAAATGTACATTTGACGCAAACCTGAAACATATCATGTTTGATAACGTTCTTTCAGAAAAATGCTTTACAATGAAGTCTGAAAAATTTTAATATAAAATATAAATTCTGGTTAATTGTCCTGTAATGGTGATCGTCATATTCACATCATATACCAAAAAATCAAATGAGATGTTTTTTAGCAGAAGGCAGAATAACTTGTATTAGTCAACTGAAATTCATCATAGCCTTCCATTATTTCTCTTAATTCTGTTCATAGCAACCAGATGCAGTATTTCCAAGTTCACAATTCTTAATAAAAATCCACTGATGTGTTCTCATTCTATTCTATTCTACTCTATTCTAGTCTACTTTGTTTTAAAAAATTAAGTCTGGTTATGATCCATTAGCTTTATTTTACAATCTACTAAAGTATTATGTCTTGCAAATAGCCTGAATAATACTGGCATAGATAATAAACACATGTTAAAAAACCAAGAGAAGTTCAGAGAGTGTCAGTGCTATAGTAAAATATAAAAGAATAGTGTAATAAACAGAGAATGACTGGGCAGGGACTAATTTTGCCAGGGTGGTCAGGGAAGGCTTCTTGGAGGAGGTGGCATTGAATTGTGCTCTGTAGAGTTTACGCTACTGATATGAACCCATTCTTCAGCATTTATGGGTAGTTTGAATTATATTATTTTAAATATACTTATTATTTTTTAGCTGTTTTGTGTATATTTGATGAATCCTCAGCTAGACTGCAACTTCCTGTGGGACAAGTCTTTTTTCACTTAAAAAAATCTCCCCCAGCATTCAATTTGTGCTGTGTGTAAAGTAGATGCTGGACAAATGCTAGGTCAATGTTGACTATTGCAAATCACCATAAAGTAGAGCCAACATCCTCGTAGGTGGAGCAGATGAGAGCCTGTGCCAGGTGGTAAGGGTTGGGAAGGCACTTGAATCCTTCCGAATAGCTCCCCATTATTGCCTGTGCCTGAAATTTCATAATTAGAAATTCACTCCTTTATCTTTAAGCCTTTATCAATTAAGTCTCAACAATCATTCGTGCCTCTGTTGAATCAGTATAATATCTCTGAGTCATAGTTGAATTCACAAAGAAGATTTGGCTGGTTAATCCTTCCTAAGCACCAGTCCTGCCATCTGGAGATTGGCTCCCAGGTGCTCAGGGCTGCCTGTCTAGACAGGAGGCCCCACTAGACTACTCAGGCCCCACTAACTGAGAGGGCTGGAGAGAAAACATGCCCAGTGAAGGCACCTGATTAATGACTTTAGGATCAAAATAATGGTATAAAGAGTGACTGACCATTAATTGCCCACATTTACATACTAATTTTGATATTTTTGCTTTTAAAGAAACATAATACCAAGGCACAAATTAGTTTCCTCTTTTAAACCTCAATTATCATCAATTTTGGTCATCAAGTTTACTCTAGGCATGGTTCGCTTCTCAACTCCAGGGAGGAATTTCTCTGGCTTTACTTGAATGGTCAGAACAGAAGCCTTCCAAGGCAAGGCAGCTCTGGCTATGTCTGGGCCCTGGACTGGCCACTTCAGCTGCAAGTCAGGGAGCTCCAGAACCCTGATACTTCTGCGCTAAGACAGGCACAGATCACTGAAGGCCAGATACTTCCGCCTATGTGTAAAGCACTGAAGAGAGAAGGGAAAATCCTCTCCTCTTCAACACCCACAACTTTTCTCCTGGTGTCTAGATTCTGACATTTACTGCAGTTATCTTCCTTCTCACTTCGAAAAGGGGCTGAATATCCAACCATCCGCTCCTTCCACTCTAAACCCTGGCCTTTGCAAGATGTCCATGCTTTTCAACAAATGGTGTTGGGAAAACTGGATATCCACATGCAAAAGAATGAATTTGGACCCTTGCCTTAACCAATATACAGGAATTAACTCAAAATGGATCAAATATCTACTATAAAGAACTAAAACTATAAAACTATGAAAAAAAAAACCAGGGGAACATTAGGGGAAAAGTTTCATAACACTGGATTTGGCAATGATTTCCTGGCTATAACACCCAAAGTGCTGGCAGTGAAAAAAATAGACTTCATCAAAATTAAAAATTTTTGTGCATCAAAGGACACAATCAACAGAGTGAAAGGGCAACCCACAGAAGGGGAGAAAATACTTGGAAATCATATGTCTGATAAGTGGTTAATATCCAGAATATATAAAGAACTCCTACAGCAACTCAACACCAAAAAGACAACCTGATTAAAAAATGGGCCAAGGCCTTGAATAGACATTTCTCTAAAGAAGACTTGTAGATGGTCAATAAGCACATGAAAAATGGTCAGCACCACTAATCATTAGAGAAATGCAAATCAAAATCACAATGATTTATCACCTCATACCTATTAGGATGGCTGTTATCAAAACAAATAAACACAACACAAAACAACAAAAAACAAATGAATTTCAAAATAAAGTGAGGATGTAGAGAAATTGGAATCCTTGTGGGTGTTGCTGGGAATGTAAAATGGTGCAGCGGCTATGGAAAACAGTATGGCTGTTCCTCCAAAAATTAAAAAATAGAATTACTGTATGATCCAACAATTCCATTTCTGGGTATATACCCAGAAGAACTGGAAACAGAGTCTGGAAGAGGTATTTATATACCCATGTTCACAGCAGCATTATTCAGCATAGCCAAAAGGTAGAAGCTACTCAAGTGTCTACTGACAGGTGAATGGATAAAGATTGTATATACATACAACGGAATATTATTCAGCTTTAAAAAAAGGAAGGAAATTCTGGTACATGCTACAACAGGCTAAGCCTTGAGGTCATTATGCTAAGTGAAATAAGCCACTCACAAAAGCACAAATGATGTATGATTCCACTTATATAAGTGGCCTAGTATAGTCAAATTCATAGAGACAGAAAGTAGAATGGTGGTTGCCAGGGACTAGCATAGTGAGGAGTTACTTTTTAATGAGTACAGAGTTTCAGTGCTGCAAGATGTAAAGAGCCTGGAGTGGCACAACAACGTGAATGTACTTAACACTGCTGAACTGTACACCTAACAATGGTTATGATGGTAAATGTTGTGTTATGTGTATTTTACTACAAAAGTTTTAAAAACTCTATGCTATTAAGCTTGTCCCCTTTTAGAATGTAAAACCCAAGGCTGTATATAATTTGCTGAATTAAAAAAATATTTAAGGCACTTTAATTATGGTATGGTTATGTGAATGACTAAGTTGATAAATTCAACATAGAACAATTTGCTAAGATAGACCCTAGGTTAACAGACAGCATGCAGAGTTGGCTAAGGTGTTTATATTTAGGGAAAATGTTTTAAGAGCTTTTACTGTTTAGATAGTTTTAGCATTTAATACATGATTGTGCAAAGGTGAGATTCTAGAGTTTGTAAAACTGACATTAGAAGAAAAGTACTTTGTTTTTTAGGGGGTATCACCTTAAGATTTTTCTGTTATAAAATTAATTTGTGCTTAATAAAAATATGGAAAAATTAAGAATAGAGTCCCACCACCCAAATTTAACCTTATTTCCTTTCCAGTCATTTTTCCATGCACAAGTTTAAAAAAATATTTAGTTATGATATTACATATGAATAGTAACCATTATTTTAAGAGGTTGCAAGTATAATAGATGACAGAGTATATAAGTTTTAGTTTAATTTCCACTTTTTTATTTTTGGAAAATTAGGGAATTTTCAGGATATTCCCCCCCCCCCCCCCCCAGTTAAAGTATATTTTGGTGCATTACACTATATTTTCCTTATTATGGTATAAATTAAAATGATATAAATTAAAATTGAAATCTTGGTTTGTAAAGAGCATTTTCTACATTATGGATTATCTCCTTTGGATTTACTCCCATAAACAAAATTCAAAATCAAAAGGTTTAAACATTAAGGGTTTTCATAATTGTAAGGGTTTTGATATTGCCAAATTGCTTACCTACCTAAAAAGTGTATAAGTGCTATCACACAGCACCCTCGCCAGCCTTTAATGTCATTTATTAATTTTTGTCAACTATTTTTGTGAAAAATTGTGTTCTTACTTTACTTTGCACTTCTTTGAGCTTCTTTCAATATGTTTATTTCCTTATTGTATATCCTAGTTTTTTTTTTAGTGGATTGTTAATTCATGTGTCTTGCTCATCTACAATTGGATCCTAATGTTTTCTTATTAATTGTATTTAATTTATATATAATAAACAATAACACTTTGTATCATAGTTCCTGCAAATACTTTCCCCAGTCTATTGCTTACATTTCAATTTTGACTATTTTTATTTAATTGATGTTTCTAATTTACCTATGATGGAATCTGCCCTTATTTTCATTTGTGTTTTCCAGTGAATATGTTGTGTGTGCAGAAAGGGGTTAAATGTAAATGACAGTGAACCTACATTATTGTCCATTAGTGTCATTTAGAAATAACACAGGAGTTATCTCATTCCTGTCTCTGAGTCTGACACTACCTGAATAGTGAGAGTTCTTACTCTGTCCCTCCCTCTGCCAAACCCTTCAGGTGAGGGTTGCCAGATCAAATACAGGATGCCCAATTAAATTTGAATTTCAGATAAACAACAAACACTTTTTTTAAAAAAGCATCAATATGTCCCAAATATTGCATGGGCCATACGGATACTAAAAAATAGTATTCATTGTTCATCTGAGACTAGATTCAATTTTAGCTGGGCATCCTGTATTTTTATTTGCTACATCTGGCACTCCTACTTGGGACTAGTTTATTTACACCTGCTTACTTAATACCATGCTGTACTATGTGTTGGGGCTGCGGATGGTGGGAGCTGAACGAGGAGATAGCTCCTGTCCTCAGAGAGTTTATACTCTGGTTTCCCAGAGAATTTTCTGATCAGAAAAATAATCTCCTGGACTATTTCAATGACCGCTAGAATAAACTTGGAGCACAGCCTCTGTGTTTTCCTGCTGCCTAACGCAGAGTTGTCCACGTTTACCTGACCACAGAACCACCTGAAACACCCCTCCCCTGGGGAGCCTGATTCTTTTGGTTTCAAGAGGGATCCAGGTGCCAGCGGTTTTAACAAGATACCAGGTGATTCCCCGGCTCAGATAAGTCTGTGCAACTCTGGCAGCCTTGGCGTTGGAGGCCTCTGAGTAACACCTGGCATAAAGTCACGGTCCAAGGCAGCTTCAGATCTTCCACTCTTTTACGACCTATTCAAAATCACTGATATACGTTTTGCAGTGCTGATTATCTTTGTAAGCTGCTTTACAGTTCATGAAGTTCATCCCATTTGGTCCTCACTCTAATTCTCCAGGAAAGCCGAGAAGCTTATTTCCGCTTTACAGAGAAGGACAAGGAGGCTCACAGGGGCTAAATTCACACAGCAAGCTCCAGAAGCCGCCCGAGCGGCAAGGCCCGCCCTCTTTCCACCCCACCGAGCTACCTCCTTTCGCGGACAAAAGGTACGTGGGGACCACTGGGGCAGGACTTAAGGTGACTTCCGCTCCCAAACCTGCAGCCCCAGGCCTGCAATTAACAAACGGGGGTGGAGAGGTCCGTGCGCTGCTGGGCGCAGGAACCGGGGCCCACGGGTGAGCGGGGGCTGGGGCTCCGCAGGCCGGCGCCAGGCGCTCCGGGTGCGGAGTGGCGGGCAGTCCTCCCGCGGGTCCCCTCCAGCCGCGCGGCCTGCTCGCCACCGCTCCCGGGGCGCCGCCTGCTTGTGAGCCCGGCGGCCTGGAGCAGCGCGCGCGGGCACGGCGGCGGCGGGGACGTGCTCCGAGGACGCGCGCGGGGCTGGTCCTCCAACCGCCGCTCCCGGGGAAGAGGGCGGCTTCCCGGGAAGCCCGCCGCCGCCGCCGCCGCCAACTCGGAGGTGCGGAGAGGGTTGTTGGGAACTCGGGACGCGCGTGAGCGTCACCAACGCCGCCGCCCCCCGGGACAGCCCGGAGGTTGGTAGCTGGTGACCGTAGCGGGTCCTCGGGAAGTTAGGTGTTGACTTTCTGCTTCGATTGACTCGGTTGAGGAAAAGAAACGCCCGATACGCTTTCTGTTTCCAATTCCCGTTCCTGCGTGCGCGCCCGAGGGCGGGGCAGAGGAGCGGAGACAAAGGCGGGGGGGTGGGGGGTGCGTGCGCCCGGGTCAAGGCTGAGTTCCCCGCGGCCGGCCGAGTCCGCTCACGCCCCTGCCAGCGTCCCCCCTCCTTGGCTTCGTCACCAGCTTCTGGCACTGTTGCTCTAAGTGTGGACGCTGGTCCTCTTGGGGATCTTAGAAGTGCGCCTGCCTGACTGCTGCGGCTCCAGTGACCCCCAAAGTTAGAGACTTACTTTGCTTTCTACTCTCCGGACTCAGTTTCCCTCTTTTCTTCTACGTGTGGCCTTTAGGTGGCATCAGTCTTGATGCGGAAAGGCCCTCCTCCTCTCAATCCCTACAAAGTGGGCGGGAGAGGTACTAGGATGGATAGCACTGGTGTTAAGAAATGTGCTGCTTCATTTCTTCGTGGCTCTTGGATCAGGGCAGTCAGGCTAGCCAGTTGGTATCGTCGGTGGTTTACAGTATATGGGGGTGCGACTCACTGTTTCTGTCCCTTTCTGATTTGCATTCCTCCTTCATTCATGTGCACAGCTAGGCGTTTACTTCCATGTGATAAGTGCTATGGGAACACAAGGAGAGGAGAGGGAAGGCTTTCCTGAGGAGGGGGTGGTTTTTATACTGGAATTTGAAGAATAAGTATGATTTTTTTTTTCCCTTTCATTCTTCATGTTCCGCCTTTCCTATAATTTTTCTCCCTCCTTTCTCAGTGGCAGCCCCTAACTGTGATTAAGTGTTGGATAGGAACAGTCAGTTCTGACTTGAAAGATTCAATAGTGATGGGGACGATGTGCTTGTCAGGTGCCTTAAATCCATTATTTTTAAACCTTGCAATAACTGGGAAGGATACCTAGTGTTAGCCCTTTTCACAGCAGAAGAAAGGAATACTTAGAAGAGATGCCAGAGCCACAAAGAGTAAGTGTTGGGATCGGGTTTTGCACTCCTCTTTCTGGGTCAAAGCCTATGCTTTATCGGCTGTTTACTTTGCCCCCTCCTTGGGAAGTTAAGTTATATAGACTAACTTAGAGTGAAGGCCAAGTCTTTAGAGAGAGCAGTCATTTTTGTGGGTGGCTAGATGTTGGTGGGAACTCTGAAGGTAATGTCAGGAACTAGCCAGGGTGAGCCTTACTCATCTGTGTGTCTTCTTCCAGGCCAGGGCCTGGCCAAAGGGGAGTGCTCCTTAACTGTTGCCTGGGAGTTCCATGGCTTGGGTGAGAGCCTTGATTCTTTGCAGGGGTTCCTTACCCTTTTTTTGTGCCATGGACTTCTTTGGAGTCTGGGGAAGACAATTTTTAAAAGGCATTTAAAAATACATAGAGTTACAAATTATATTGAAACAGTGATCAAAATAGTATAAAAACCCCAACATTTATAATAGTATTTTTATTCTTGATTAGTGCATTAAGTGACAAAATTCAGGGCTGTATCAGGTAAGTCTCAGAATTTCAAAGTAGTGATGCCCATGGAAATGATGTTTTGCAGTATTTGCAACAGCTGCACTGTAGTATGACAGAATTTGTGACACTTATTGGTGACAGTCACCAGAAATGCTCTTACTAGTGTGATTTGCTCTTCACACTTATAATCAAATGAAATCCTGAATTTCAGTTAGAGGTTGGTGAAAATACAGGCATATGAGAAAAGAAATTTAAGTTCATGGCCTCCTGAATTCTGCCTAGGGACATCTTGTGGGTGGAGGACTGGGTATCTAGGTTACAAACCCAGCTAGCAGTGGTTTTTCTTTCTCCACGTTCTTGGTGGCCACCCTACAGCGTTACTAATGGCTGTTTCTTTCTCCTCCAGTTCGTGTCTCCTTTTCCGCAGGTGCACAGTTGTTTCTGGTGATAAAAGCTGTTGAGAGAGAATTGCTGGATTGTTTACATGCTCTACCTGTCTTCCTCCTTCTGTGCGTAATTCTGCTGGAGAATATTCCAGTGATAGTGGATTTATTTGTGTCATATAATGCATGACCATCTTCCCTCCAATGGTGTATGGTATTACCAGTGTCAGGGAAGAAAAAAGGAGTTATCACTACATATCCTACAGACATTTAAAAAATCTTCAGATGTTATTATGAACAATTTTATGGTAATACATTTGAAAATTCAGATGAAATGGACAAGTTTTTTCAATAAAATACCTCATAAGACATAAGAACTAGAAAATCTGTATAGTTCCATATCTATAAAGAAATTAAGTATGTAATTAAAAATCTTTTCATTGCAGAATTTCCAGGCCCAGATGGTGTCACTAGTGCAATATTACAAACATTTAAAAATATGAAAAAGAAGGAATACTCCCTGACTGCTTATATAAGGCCAGCATAACCTTGTTACTAAAGCTTGATAAGGAGGTTACAAGAAACTATAGGCCAAACTCTCACAGAAAAGACGCAAAAGCCCTAAAATGGGTATTGGTAAATCAAATCTAGCGACCTATACCTATATTTGTAGGATACTAAACCATGACCAAGTTGGATTTATTCCAGGAATGTAAACTTTGTCTAACATTAGAAAATCAATAAATAATTTAACCACAGTCACAGAATAAAGGAGAAAAACTACTTGATAAACTTCAATACCCATTTGTGATAAAAATTCTTTGCAAACTAAAACATTATTGAGAGAACTTATAGTTTTAAAATAATGAAGGGTAAGTCATTGCTCTACAAATAAATGTGTGGATCCAGTATAATCCCAATCAAAATCCCAGCAGATTTTTTCCAAAAATAGTAAGCCAATTTTAAAATATATTTGGAAATTCTAGACAATCTAAGTAAAAGAACAAAACTGGAAAACTTAAGCTGATAGATAGTACTGTACATAGTTTGTCAGCATGGTGTTGGCACAGTGCTAGACAGACCACGGAACTGAGTAGAGAATCCATAAACAGGCTCACATGTATGAGGTCTCTTGATTTATGACAGAAGTGGCACTGCAGTGCTCTGGAGAAAGGACAGCCTTTTCAGTAAATGTTGCTGGGCCAATTGGATATTGCAAATGGACAAGATGAATTTTGATCATCTACCTCACCCCATACACAAAAATTAATCAAGATACATCATACATCTAAATGTGAAATCTGAAACAGGAAAGCTTCTGGAAGAAAGCAAAGTAAAACACCTTTATGACAAAGGTTTATTGACTAGGACACAAAAAGCAGTAGTTATAAAGGAAAATATTGGTAAGAACTACTGTTCATCTAAAGATTCCATAAAGAGAGTGAAAAGGCAAGCTACAGAATGGGTGAAGGTATTTGTGATAGTTATATCCAATAAAGGACTCATACCCAGAATGTAGCAATAATTTTTTACAAATCATTGAGAAAAAGCCCAGTAGAAAAACAGGCAAGTCACTTCCCCAAAAGATTTCCAGATTCCCAATAAACATATGAAAAAGTGGTTAACCTCATTAGTAATTAGGGAAATGCAAATTCAAACTACAATGGGATATCACTCTATGCTCAACAGAGTGGCTAAAAACAAAAAACAAACCAAAAAACCTGTCAATGCTGAGTATTGGTTAGGATATGGAAAACTGAACTTCTCATACATTGCTGATTGTTAAGAAAGTTAGTGTAACTGTTTTGGAAATTGTTTTGCAGTATCATTTACTAAAGATGGGCATACACATCCCCTATGACCTAGCTTACTGTTTAGTGTCTGTCATTCTTTGAGAAACACCAAGCAGTAAGACAGGTGTATTTGTACCGAAAGACATGTAAAAGAATATGCAGAGCAGTATTATTCCTGATAGCCCCAAGTTGGAAACAACCCATGGGTTCATCAATAGTAGAATGGACAAAAGCCTAAGTAAATTGCTTATACAATGGAATACTCCACAGTAATCAGAATGAACAAATTATTGCTTTATACACAACATGGATGAGCCTTACAAATATAAAGTGGAGCACAAAGAAGGTAAACACAACAAGAGGAAGTGCTATGTGATTCCATTTTTTTTTTTTTTTTTGAAGTCCGAAAATGGGCAAAACTAAATAAACTAGGGCGTTAGGAGTCAGGCTAGTGGTCACCTTTAGTGGAGTTATAAGGAAAGAACAGAAGGGGCATTCAGTTTTTTATCTGAGCAGTAATTCCTGGCGTGAGTCTGCTTTTCGAAAGCCTTACATTGTTTTTTCTTTATCTAAGCATACTTTAATACAAAGTTTACTTAAAATATATTATAAAAAAATTTGATTCATTCAGATGCCCCTAATATGGGGAGTGTAAGATGTGGTGGGCATGATTCTTGGTGATTAAACAGGCTTAAATTAGGTTGAGAATTTTCCGGGGAAAGGGTATAATATCACATCAGTAGCTTTTCTGAACTAGGGGCTTATAAATCTGACTCCTTTTCTGCCAATCTTTAACGGCAGAGATCTGGCTTAAGGGCAGTTCATATAAAAGGACTTAAGAGTTATGTTTCATATTAAGATTGATATCAGTGTGAGACAGAAGCCAAAAAAATGCTAAGTTGAGAACTGAATGCAAAATTTTGTTTTCAGGTTTCATTTTCTTGCAATTTAAGTTTTTAAAGTTTATAACAATTAGATTAAAATATTCTGATGTTTTATATACATCCTTTTAATTAGGTACTTTCCTTCCACTAGGCCATGAACTAATTGAGGGCAGGGGTAGCATATTAGTTTCTGTAACAAATGACCACAAACTTAGTGTCTTCAAACAACAGAAATTGATTACCTTACAGTTCTGGGGATCAGAAGTCCAGAATGGGGTGGCAGGGCTGCATTCCTTCTGGAGGCTTGGAGTGGTGGGAGGCGAGGCAGAGGAGTGGTGTCTTTCTTCTTTGCTGCTGTTCTCTGCCTCTACCATTCCTTTGTTTTGGCCCCTTCCTCTATCCTCAAAGCGTTATCACTCTAACCTCTGCTTCCATCATCATATCTCCTCTCTGTCTCTGACCCTCCTTCTTCCTTCTTAGAAGGACCCTTGTGATTACATGGGCCCACATAGATAATCAGGGATAATGTCCTCATCTCAAGATCTTTAAATTAATCACATCTGCAGAGTCCCTTTGCCATGTAAGGTAACATATTTACATGTTCAGGGATTAGGGCATGGATGTTTCTGGGGTAGCTATATTTGGGGGATCCTACAGATGGAATCTTTATATTTTGTCTTCACAAATAGTGCAGTTCCTGATCTTCAGTAGGAGCTCACTGATATTTGTCGAATGCAGGAATGAGTCTAAGATTTCACTATTTGAAGTATAGTTTCGGAAGAAGAGAAACGATGGTCTTGTCCTACTCTTGCTCTGCCACAGCTGGAATTTTGGTTTCAGCTTTAGGTACCTATACTATAAAGAGACAACTGACAGAATGGGAAAGGGTCTGGGAACCAAGCTACTGAAATGATTGAAGGAAGCATGGGGGTTTGTCCTGGAAGAGGGCTTGGGGTGGAGCGGGTAGCATTAATTATCTCTAAATATTTGAAGGATTATGATTGGCAAGAATAATTAAGCCTTTCAGTATACTTAATAGTAGCAGTAATATTAAACACAACAAGAATGAGCATTTTAGAGCTTACTATGGCCAAGGTAATATTCTATCTCTTTGTAAACCCATTTAATCCTCACAGCAACTCTCTGAGGGTTATTATTATCTCTATTTCATAAGTAAGGACATTGAGGCACAGTGAGGTCATGCAACTTGTGCTGGGTCACTCAGCTAGAAAGTAGCAAAGCTGGGATTCAGCCTTTGGCATTCTGACTCCAGAGCCATCCTCTGAACTATCATACTTTCCGGCCTCCGTGCTTTTAGTTCCTGCAGGTACAATAGGACTAGTAGCAGAACGTTTTTTAGAAATAGAGGGGCAGATTTTGAGTCAGTTTAAGAAAAAAAAAGATGATAACAATAAGAACTTCTTAGAAACAGAGTTTCCCTGCCTTGCAGTGTTGCTGGAAGTGGTCAGGTAGGTTATTGTAAAAGGAATTCCCAAACTGGCTGGAGATTAGACCAGATGACAATATTGATTTTGAAATTTTGATTTGAGAACGTAATTCTTTAAAATATACATCTCTCTCAACCTTTGTGACATTTTATGTAATAAAGACCTACTGTGAGTTGTAGTTTTTCCACTAACTTTCCAGATTTTATTTATTAGGAATTCTAACATACTAGTGTGGTAAGCCACGTCCCCGCCCCTTTTTAAGATGCCATTGCTGTTCCTTCAGTAAAGAGATGGAAGCAGTTCTCTCTTCCCCCTTGAATCTGGGCTGGGCCCTTGACCGATAAAATGTTCTTTGAATTCTGGAGCCTGGTCCTTAAGAGACCTTGCACTTCTTGCCTTTGTTCTTTTAAGACCCTGAAGCCACCATGCTATGAAGGGTCCAGCCTACTGGAGGATGAGTGCCCACATGGAGGAGAGGTAAGGCACGTAGCTGACAGCTGGCACAAAATGCCAGACATGTGGGTGAGATCAGGTTGTCCTCTCCAGTTTCCTTGAGCCATGCAGTGACTTAGTCATACGAGTGATGCCAGGTGAGATCAGCAGAAGAACTGCCCAGATTGCCATCCCATAGAATCACGAGAGAGAATAGATCTTGTTATTTTAAGCCACTGTGTTTCGGGATGGTTTATTGCACAGTGATACATAACATTTGGTGCATATTTAGAAGTAGTGATATGTATTTTTAAATATTCTGTAATTAGACTTTTGCCCAGCCCAATGGACCTCTCCAGTCTAGCTTATCATTCCAGTGCATTGGTGAAGGCTTTCTGGCTTTGAAAAAGCGTTTCTCCGTAATATCATGTGGGTAGAAGAATAAGACTCTTTGTAAGACTCTTAAGCAGGGTTTGGAGAACACTGTACTGTGAGAGGACACGATGAATCTGGGCCTGGTTTTCCTGGTGAAAGTCATGTAATGTATATTCTGCAAAATAGGTTTCATCAAATTCCACCTGGAAAAGAGTAAAAGTCTCCTAATATCTTTTCCAAATGTGCTAGAATATTGCTCTACTATTTCATTTTCTTTTCTTCAAAGCCATTGTCATTTCAGTGGGCATGAGTTCCTTTTACTTTATTACTTTGTGGTTTCTGGAGTGCTCATTTGTTCCTAAATTTAGAACTATTTCAATTTTATTCAGCCCTTGCCTCTATATAACTGCTGACTTTCCCCTCTTATTTCCGAGGTAAATTGGTTTGGTTTAGTTTGTCTTCTTCAGTAAATCTTCTAAGGAATGTACGAGTTAGATGTTTCATGTGTATTTTGATTACATCTAGTTGATCTTCTTCCTGGGGTGTATCTACGTTATACATAACTTTAAATTCTTTTGCATGTATATAGCTTATATTATCTTCTGGCTTTCCCAGTGAATTGATTTTGTCATAGATGTTGAAAAAATGAATCCTGTGAACTCTGTAAGAATAGGGAGATGGGTGAGAGAAGGCTCTGGAATTAGACTTGATGAGTATGAATCTAAGCTCTGCTGCTTACTAGCTGTGTGATTTGGGGCAGGTTTCTTGATCCTGCTGGGCTTTGGTTATCTTTTGTGTTAAATGAGGATACCAGAAGTACCAACCTCAAAGAGTTGTTATGGAGATTAAATGAAAGAATACTTGTAAAGTGCTTTCTCAGCATAGGTAATCTGTAAATACTACTTATTGTAGTACAGCTGTTGCTAAACTCTGGGTAAACTCAGAGAAAAATTTCACTTTAGTTAGTTGGGAGTGATGATGGTGATGGCATGGAGATTGTTAGCTTCATGCTGAGGGTGCCGTTTTAAAGTCCTCTGGTGCATGGAAGTATTTGGTGCTAGCCCATTTAGTGCTAAATGTTAAGGGTGAGGAACAGAAAAGAATTTAAAGTGGAAGTGTTGGAATCCATTTGTTGTACTTGTCAACAATAAAGATAAAAGGCTTTTGAAAAGATATTGGAAGTTACTGGGGAAAAGCATCTTACAGAAGTTATGTGTATGCACACTTCAGGCTCTGGCATAGTGAGCTATACTTTACTGCCAAGAGTAAAGAACAGGATTTCTGCCTAAGAGAGTGGGAGTTGAGAACTTGGGTTCTATTTTTTGCTCCATTGCTGGCTTCCCTGGATCCTTGGGCAGATCACGTCTTTCCTCTGAGCAAGATTCTGATTCCTGAAAAAAGAGCTAACAGTTAGCCCTCCTGGTGAGAATGAGAGTGGATGGCATCTTTGAAAGCAGGTGGAGTGTTAAATTACAATGTGAATGCAAATGTACATTGCTTCAGTATAGAAAAATCCCTCTTAGCTGAGGAATTCTTGCCATTTTCCAGCTAAGATTTTATTATGTGGGCCGCTTGAGTTCTACAGTTCCCAGATAAATATAATACTTTTTGGAAATACCCAGCTTGGGGCTCTTATACCCAGTATGGGGGTAGAGAAATCTTGTTCCTCCAGTTTGACTTCTTTCCCCTAATCCCAGGGAAACCGCTGCTATGATTTTCTTCCAAGACCTAATCTTAAATGCATTTTCTCTCTGTCTTCACTTTGTGTCTGTTTCTCACCTTCATCAATAATATTCAGCTTTGAGACACTGTAGTCTTGACAGCTTTGGAGATGCTATTTTATGTCCTTTATTTTCCTCCCCCCCGCCATGCCTCCTGGACTAATTTGGTGCCAGGTGCAACTTAATTTTCCCTCCTCTCTGTTGCTTGGTTCTAGCACTTTCTCTCCACTTCCCACCGAGAGCCTGAATCGCTGACCTCCCTGCCTTTAGTCTCTACTGCTATGTCAAGGGGCTTCTTTTTCCTGAAGCTTCATGAAAAAATTAAATGTGCTGGCTCACAAGCCTGAGGTTTCTTCAGGTAATCAGATCCGAACCTGTCATCATATATGTTTAAGACCCTCCGCCACTTGCCTCCTAAACTATCCCCATTTTCTCTTCCTCACAGTCCTGACCAGTATTCCCACCAAAGTGGAAGTGTTCTCAGACACATCTTCACCATCAGACATCCCAGCAACCCGCCTTAGCTCTCACATATCAGTACTGTAACCTCCTTTGTATAGATTGATCAGGTAGCCTCCTACTTAAAAACAGGCTGTGTTGCTGTAGATTGGCTGCTTCCTACAGAAATCATGTTATAAATGGTGGCGAGTTTCTAGGCTATCGAATGGATGCCCACTTAGCTGATAATGTTGCTGCGGGACTGAATCTTATGCATGAAAAACAGAAAAGAGGCATTACTTACACATTTGAGTAAGGGCTTCTTTGACTTCATGGTGGTAGCTTATGCCTAAAGAAGAACATAAGCATGTTTAGAAAATGAGACACAGAAACTTGAGAATTCTCTGAGTTTTTCCGAACGTTTATGGGTTTGGACATTAAAAAAAAAAAAGTTCTAGTTACATTCCCAAAGGTACAGCTTTGTGTTGTGTCATTGAATCCTTTAAAACATATCTACTCTGATTGGCTCTCTGAGTACACAGCTGAAATGAACAGGGAGCGGGGAAGACACTGGGGAGAGGAATTTTCTTGAGATAAGCGGACAAGAGTTGAAAAGAAGTATTGAGGAAGAAAGATCTGTTAAGAAGGACAGGTGGGTGTCTGTGTGGTGGTGGTGTTTTGAGGTCACATTCCTGGGATTGTGAATGATGAGGCAAGAAAAGTGAGGACTGCATATAATTCCTTTGGGGCTAAGAAAAGAGGTGGTGAGAAGAGACACTGGTCAGAAAGCTCTCCAGGTGGCTCCCAAGGACAGTTTGTTTGCTGTCTGGGGTGGCCTTGGGGCGAATGTGGGGAGAGGATGGGGATGAGAAATTGGAGAGAACTCTGGGGTTGCCGATCAGCTGAAGAGGGCCCAGCAGCAGGTAGGATGCTCACCCCCTCTCGCCGTGGAGGGTCAGTTAGATGTCATCAGTTCTGAAAGAAAACTAGGGCTCTGGCTAGGTAAGCTCCTGACGAGTTAAATTCACTAACTGGTCCTGCTGGACAGATCTTAGCTAATGTTTATTGAGTGCTTACTCTGTGCCAGGCCCTGGGTAAACATTTTACATTTAATCCATTCAATAACTCTATGAGGAAACGTATCTGGAAAGTTGTGATCTACTTAAATTCCTCAGCCAGTCAGCGGCAGAGCCCGGTCTCCCCTAGGTCTGCATCTCTCCCTGATATGCTGTCAGCAGGAGGCTATTTGGTCCAGTCCCCAAATTTTAAATATGAGGACACAGCCCTGCTGCTTTGTTGCTTATTACTGTGTATCTTTGTGTATATGTCTGCAAAACATATACGCTGTAGCTAAGAGCAGCATCAAAAAGGAAAGTGTTATAACGCTGAGTTTTCTAGTTTCCTGATAGTTAAATCACTAATTCAGGGGAACTGTCCTAGAAGGAGAATGTCCATGAAAAGGTTCAAAAGAGCAGGGCTTCAGGAACTTTGATTTAATCTCCAAGATTATTTATGTTCAAATTTAGTAGCATTTGAAGAGGGGTTCAGCTCTTTGCTAATTGAGGAAGTCATCCAATATAGTAATACCAACATCCTTGGAAAGGAGAGGCAATACAAAACCCAGAGGTTGAAATTCACTTCCCACTAAATTGAAAATTACTATATTCCTACAAAGTTCCAGAAAGAAATCTTAACATATTCTAGGAGATGCCAGGTATTTAAAAATAAAGTGTGACTAGAAATGTATGAAGCTAGAAGTGGTTCTGAAAAGTAGTAGGGGAACCTGAGAAGGCGTTGTTGAAGTACCAGGTCTTAGAGAGCTTGCGATTGAGAGCATGAGTGGCTGCTTCTGGATTTTTTAGGAGATCTGCAGGAGAAACTCAGACTAGACTGGCTTGGCAACTTTCAGGTAATGACCAGAGGGTCCTCTGGTTGGAGGACCACTGATTTCTGACCTCATATTTTATGAAAGTGTTACTAAGCCCAAGCTTGTACTGCTCACCACACAACAGGCCAATAAATTGAGAGACAAGGTGTTGGGGCAGGGAATAGTGACTTTATCCGGAAAGCCAGCAGACTGAGAAGATGGTGGACTAGTGTCCCAAAGAACCATCTTACCTGAATTTGAATTCAGGTTTCTTTTGTAGTGAAAGGAGAGAGGGTGTGGCTGGTTGTTGGAAACATCTTGGTGTCAGGATCCTTTGTTCTTGCAGCTGTCCTCATAGGTCAGATGGTTATGATGTTCCTGTGAACCTCCAACAAGACAAATGTTATTCTCTGTCCTACAACTTTTTATCTCTATATGAATGAAAAAGTGTTATACCATTAAAGGTCAGAGCCTTGAGAATGGGCTCTCCTGTATGTTTCAGGCTATAGGCAATATTTTTAACTTGTAGCAAAAGCAATAGAATACAAAGGTTAAAAGTTAAACAAAACAGGTCCAACATGGAGTCAGATTTGTTCTTCCGTATTACAAAAGCTAAAGTTTCTATCCCTTCCTGCTGCATCTCCCTGTAGCCTGAAGAAAGGAGTTTGTGTGTGGCAGATTCCGAGCCAGGCTCTAAGGACAAGTAACCCTGTGAACTGGCACTAATGGGGCTGAGCAGTGGGGTGGGGGCCCAGTGGTCCCAAGACCTGGATTTGAGCCCTGGCTATGTTATTTCTGATTGTGTGACCTCACCGTGCTTCACATTCCTCATCTGTAAATGCCTACCTCCCTTGCTCCACCTACTTCACCGGGCTGTTGTGAAGGTAAAACGAGCTCATGTGTGAATTTTGATTTTTGGTGTTACTATCACATATTAGAAATGCTTGCTTGGGGCTTAAAATTTTGCTCTTGTTTTAATTTGACATCCACAGTGAGACATATTTGAGAGGTTTAAGTAAAGCAATGAGGGCCATAAAAGGGTTTACATTTAGTTAACTCTTTGTTATTCGGGAACTGATCATTTAATTCACAGCATTTTAAGACTTTTCTGTTACCTGCTTTATTACTTAGAATATAGACATGGCAGCCATAACAGAGAGATCGAGAACAGCACAGGCTTAAATATCCTGGGAATGCATTTCTCTTTCATGTAATGGTCCAGATATAAGAGGTTCAGGGCAGTTTTGGGGGTGGGGCGGGGGTGGGGTGGTACATGCAGTCAGGGACCGAGGCGCCTCTGTCTTGTTTTTCTATGTGGCTTTTACCTCTTGGTCCAAAGGTGGCTGTTCCAACTCCGCCCAGCAGGAAGGGGATGACCACAGCCTCAGAGCCAGAACTGTTCGAACGTCCACACTTGGATACACTGTAGAGTTGAGCTCAGCATCCATGTGTTCAGATAGAAATTCAATTACTGTGTAAGACGGGAGATTGCATATACAGGGTGGGCAACTAGCAGGCTACTAACTTCTTTTTAAGAAGTGCCCAGAAGATGGAAGACAGAGTGGTTTTATTAATCCATTCTTATAAACAACTATGGGATGACATTTGAAGGGGAGAACAAAGAGGTTAATGCTGTTGGCTTAGAAGAGGTTTGGAGATTATTTGTGCTTTTCTTTTATTCAGGCTTTTGAATAGTAATTTATTATTTATTCGTGGAGCATTTAGTAGTCCTTTCCTGCTACATTCCACGTCCTGTGCTAGGTGCTGGGACTCAGAGATCATGGTCCCTACTCTCTAAAGGTCCACTCCACAGGGGGAGACAGGTGTGGCAGGCAATGAGAACAGAAGTGTCTGGTGTACACTGTGATGGGAGACAGATGGGGGGCTGTGGGAGCTCATAGGGAAAGACCTGCCCACCCTGGGCAGGCAGGGTGTGTGTGTGTGATGTGATGCAGGTGGGATAAGGTCATGGCAGGAGGAGGTGTGATAGGAGGAGGGTTATGTCTGTATCCCCTTGAATAGTGATGGGTCCCTGGGAGAACAAGTAAGATTCTGTCCTCTAGTGTCATGTTTATGGTTTAATGTTTTTATTTCTGTTTCTCTTCCTAGAAACTCTCAGCGTGGGCCACGGGACCCTTTGTCACAAGGAGCAATGCTACCCCGATGGGAACTGTCTTTTTACCTGTTTGCTTCCCTAGGCTTCCACTTCTATTCTTTCTATGAAGTTTACAAAGTCTCCAGAGGTAAGGCCCCAACTTTTCTAAACTTGTATCAGGAAAGAAAGATGGAGGAGGGAGTGCTCAGAGGTGGAAGATTCAGGAAGATAGCCTCATGGGCTCAGGATGACTTGAGCCCTGCTTTGCTTTCCTCCTGTCTTGGCAGTTTGAATCAATGACCTGAGTCGGTGGAGTTTTCCACCCTAATCCTGAATCTTTTAGGTGATCCTGTGGCTGGTCTTCTGCAATAAGGTTTGATTCAATGGCTACTGAAGGCCATGGAGGTGATTTGCATTCATAATTAGCAGTAACCTTTTTAACTTCTCTCTCTCGCCATTACTCCTCTCAGACACATGGAGGCCCGGACTGCTTTACTCTTCTTGTCCTGCTGTCCACAGTGCTTTTGTGCACATGTTAAAGAGGACTCATTACCAAGTCCTCATGCCAGCCCATGGGAAGGGGCATGGGAACCCTCCTTTCCTTTAAGGGCAGCTTGGAATAAACATTGCCCTGTCGCTTCTGCTCACACCAGTTGGCCAGCACTGAGTTGCCTGGCCACAGCTGGAAGGCTGGGAAATATTGTCGTTAGCTTGGTGGCCGTGTGCTACATAAAACTGCCCATACTGGGGAAGAATGGAAGAAAGAATTTTGGAGGGTCCATGAGTGATCTCTTCCGTAGTCAGGGACAGTTTCCTAGAGGTGATGGTGAGCCTTGTTTTAAGGAAGAACAGAAGTCAGCCAAGTAGAGAAAGGGGCAGAGGCTCTGTGGACAGAGATGTGTTTGCAGGCAAATGGACAAGCATGTGCAATGCCACTGGGGTGTGAGAAAACACAGCATGACCTGGGAACTCCAAACCACTCAGTAGGGCTGGAGTGTAGTGTGTGGAGGGAGAGTGGTAAGAGTTGAGCTTAGATCAAAGAGCGAGATAGATTGTGAATGACAATGTGTATTCATTCGGCTGAGGAGTCTGGACTTTATCTTGAAGGCAGGGGAGTTTGCTGAAAGTAATTGTGGTCACTTAAAATGGCAAAGGTAGGTTTTGGGAAGCACAAAAGCTGCCCCCAGCAGCTGCCTCCCTGTGGATCACTGGGATTGATTTAAATCACTGGGGTCAGCTTTGCCCGCATTCTACATGTGTCCCACTCAAAGCCATGAGAGAGACTGACCATCTAAAGTAGATGAAGACTGTTTGGTCAAGGCTGTCCAAGTAGCCGCATTCCCTGGCTGGAGCCTCTGAGCTCTCAGGGCCCATGTGCAAGGAACTCACCTGGTCTATGCCAGGCAGCATGTTAGGTACTTTATGTACCCTGTCTCATTCTATCTTTAGAGCAGCCCTGTGAGATGGTGTGTTACTTAGAAGATAGGCTTGGCTGCAGAAATATAGCCTCCAGAATAACTGTGGTCAGGGCTGGTATGGTGTCTGGATAGCATCCATGACCCTGGCTCCTTCTACTGTGTTCCTCTGCCATCCTTGACATATGGTTCCACCTCATGATGTGAGGTGGTTACTCCACTTCCAGCTGCCGTGTTCGCTTTTTTCCCAGCAGGAAGCATGGAAGGGAAGGGGGAGGACAGACCCTCTCTTTTTTTAGAGCATAACCTTGTAAGTTGCTTATGTCATATTCTTTCATGTACTGTTTGTTAGAACCTAGTCCTGTGGCCATATCAACTGTGAGGTTGATATTGGGAGGTAATCTTTTGTTGGGAGGCCATTTTTTTTCCAGCTAAACCGAAGGGTTTTATTATAGAGGAAGAAAGAAAGAATGGGTGTTAGCGGTTAATCATCAGTCTTTTCCATAAAATGGGTGTGACCGTTGTCCATTGTTACCTAACAAACCATCCTGAAGCTTTGTGATTTAAAACAACTACCGCCATTTATTATCTCTCACTGTTCTGTGAGGTTCTTTTCCTTTTAAATAGACTGTTTTTTTAAGAGCGGTTTTAGGTTCACAGCAGTATTGAGCAGGAAATACAAAGAGCTTCTATGCACTCAGGGCCCCCTGGCAAGCACAGCCTCCCTGACTACCAGCATCTTGCGCCAGAGTTGATACAGTTTGTTACAATTGACAAACCTGTATTGATATATCATTATCATCCAAAGTCCACAGTTTATAGTAGGGTGCATTCTTGGTGGTGTTCATTCTGTGAGTTTTGAGAAGTATAAATTACATGTATCCATCATAGTATCATACAGAGTAGTTTCACTGCCCTAAAAATCCTCTGTGCTCTATTTATCCTTCCCTCCCCTTTAACCACTGGCAACCACTTATCTTTTTACCATCTCCATAGTTTGACCTATTTCAGTTTAAAAAAAAAATTTTTTTTTTTTTGGCCGCACTGCACAGCTTGTGGGATCCCAGTTCCCTGACCAAGGATCGAATCTGGGCCCCCTGCAGTGGAAGTGCAGAGTCCTAACCACTGGACCACCAGGGAATTCCCAGTTTTATCTATTTCAAAGTATCATATAGTTGGAATCATACAGTATGTAGCATTTTCACATTCGTTTCTTTCACTTGATATGCATTTAAGGTTCCTCCATGACTTTTCATGGCTTGGTAGCTTATTTCTTTTTAGTGATGAACAGTATTCCATTGTCTGAATGTACCACAGTTTATTCATTCACTTACTTAAAGGCATCTTGGTTGCCTCCAGGTTTTGGCAATTATGAGTAAAGCTGCTATAAACATCCATGTGAAGGTTTTTGTACGGACGTAAGTTCTCAGCTCTTTTGGGTAAATACCAAGGAGCAATGGCTGAATTGTATGTTAAGAGTGTGTTTATTTTTATAAACAGCTTTCTTCCAAAGAGTTGCCAGTTTTCTTCCAAAGAGGCTATATCATTTTGCATTCCCGCCAGCAATGGGTTCCTGTTGCTCCACATCCTTGTAAGCATTTGGTGTTGTCAGTGTTTTAGATTTTGGCCATTCCAATAGGTGTGTAGTGGTATCTTGTTATTGTTTTAATTTGCATTTCCTTGATGTATATTGTGGAGCATATTTTCCTATGTTTATTTGCCGTCTACATGCTTTGGTGAGCTGTCAGGTGAAGACATTTGCCCATTTTAAAATCAGATTGTTCATTTTCTCACTTGATTTTCAACAGTTTTTGGTATCTTTTAGATAATAATCCTTTATAAGATATGTTTTTGCAAATATTTCCTCCCAGTCTGTGGCTAGTCTTCTCATTCCCTTGACAGTGTCTTTCATGGAGCAAAATTTTTAAATTTTAATACAGCCAGCTTATCAATTTTTTCTTTCATGGATTATGCCTTTGGTGTTGTATCTAAAAAGTCATTGCCACATCCAAGGTCATCTAGATTTTATCTGATGTTATCTTCCAGGAGTTTTATAGTTTAGCATTTTACATTGAGATCTATGATGTCCATTTGTGAAGGGTGTAAAGTCTGTGTCTGGATTCATTTTTTTTTGCATGTGGATGTCCATTTGTTCCAGCACCTTTTTTTTTTTGTTTTAAAACTTTTTAAAAAAATATTTATTTATTTATTTATTTATGGCTGTGTTGGGTCTTTGTTTCTGTGCGAGGTCTTTCTCTAGTTGCGGCAATTGGGGCCACTCTTCATCGCGGTGCACGGGCCTCTCACTATCGCGGCCTCTCTTGTTGCGGAGCACAGGCTCCAGACGCGCAGGCGCTCAGCAATTGTGGCTCATGGGCCTAGTCGCTCCGCGGCATGTGGGATCTTCCCAGACCAGGGCTCGAACCCGTGTCTCCTGCATTGGCAGGCAGATTCTCATCCACTGCGCCACCAGGGAAGCCCTGTTCCAGCACCTTTTGTTGACGAGGCTCTCTTTGCTCCACTGTATTACCTTTGCTTGTTTGTCAGAGATTGGTTGTGTATATTTATGTGGGTCTATTTCTGGGCTGTCTGTTCTGTTGCATGGATCTCTTTGTCTGTTCTTTTACCCATACCACACTGTCTTGCATACCATAGCTTTTTAGTAAGTCTTGAAGTTGGATAGTACTTGTTGTCCGACTTTGTTTTTCTCCTTCAATATTGTGTTGTCTATTCTGGGTCTTTTGCCTCTCCATATAAACTCTAGAATCAGTTTGTTGATATATACAAAATAACTTGCTAGGATTTTGATTTGGGTTGCACTGAATATATAGATCAAGTATGGAAGAACTGATATCTTGACAATATTGGGTCTTTCCATGAGCATGGGATATATCTCCATTTATTTAGTTCTTCTTTGATTTCTTTAATCAGAGTTTTGTTGTTTTCCTCATATATAACATGCATATTTTGTTAGATTTATACCTAAATATTTCATTTTGGGGGGTGCTGTTGTTTTTAATTTCAAATTCTACTTGTTCATTGCTGATATATATTTATTTGTTTATTTATTTTTTGGCTGCATTGGGTCTTCACTGCTGCACGCAGGCTTTCTCTAGTTGCAGCCAGCGGGGGCTACTCTTCATTGTGGTGTGCGGGCTTCTCATTGTTGTGGCTTTTCTTGTTGCAGAGCACAGGCTCTAGGCGCGCGGGCTTCAGTAGTTGTAGCACGTGGGCTCAGTAGTTGTGGCTCGTGGGCTCTAGAGCACAGGCTCAGTAGTTGTGGCGCACGGGCTTAGTTGCTCCGTGGTATGTGGGATCTTCCTGGACCAGGGCTCGAACCCGTGTCCCCTGCATTGGCAGGCGGATTCTTAACTACTGTGCCATCAGGGAAGCCCCATTGCTGATATATAGTAAAGCGACTGACCTTTATATATTAACCTTGTTTCCTGCAACCTTGCTATAATTGCTTATTAATTCCAGGAGTTTTTTGTCGATTCTTTGGTTTTTCTAGATAGACAATCATGTTATCTGCATACAAAGACAGTTTTATTTCTGCCTTCCCATTCTGTATACCTTATATTTCATTTTCTCCTCTTATTGCATTAGCTAGGATTTCCAGTACAGTGTTGAGAAAGAGTGATAAGAGGGAACATCCTTACCTTTTTCCTGATCTGAGCAGGAAAGCTTCTAGTTACTCACCATTAAGGATGATGTTAGCTGTAGGTTTTTGTGGGTGTTCTTTATCCAGTTGAGGAGGGTCCTCAGGGTCCTCTCTATTTCTAGTTTACTGGGAGTTTTGAATCATAAATGGGTGTTGGATTTTTTTGAATGCTTTTTGTGCATCTACTGATATGATCATGTAATTTTTCTTTAGCCTGTTGTTTTGATGGATTACATTGATCGAGTTTCATGTTCTGTGAGACTTTGTTTTTAATAAATCTGGATTGGACTTAGCTGGGCAGTTCTTCTGCTTTGTGTGTTGTTGCTGGGCTGCAATTATCTGGTGGCTCAGCTAGGCTGAAACGTCCAAGATGGCTGACTCACATGACTCGCTATCAGCCAAGAGCTCAGCTGGAGGCTGTCAACTGGAATGCTGTGGTTCTCTGTACGTGGTTCTCCACATGGCTTTGAAGAAGGAGTATCGCATGTGTGTAAAACCAGAAGCTGCAGATCTCTTAAAGCCCAACCTGAGAAGTTGAGTAGGTCACTTCTGCCTCATTTATTGGTCAAAGCAAATCATAGGACCAGTCCAGATTCAAGGGGAGGAAAGACTATGGCTTTTTACGGCTGGAGCAGCGCACATAGACACGGAGACAAGGAATTGATGGTGGCCATCTTTGGAGTCTCTCTACCACAATGGGTCTTATACTTATTTACCCAGATGGGGATACTGAGGTTGAAAAATATAACTTGTCCAAGGCCACACATCTAATAAATAATGGAACAGGTTTGTCCAACTCTAGACCCAATATTTTATTCTATTCTGCCACTTGTATTTATTGGTAATTTAATTTCCTAAAGCAGCTTGCTTTACAGGAGAAGCCCT
The DNA here is from genome assembly GCF_949987535.1 of Balaenoptera acutorostrata. NCBI lineage: Eukaryota > Metazoa > Chordata > Mammalia > Artiodactyla > Balaenopteridae > Balaenoptera > Balaenoptera acutorostrata. The sequence continues at coordinate 153,948,701 of NC_080064.1, read as the reverse complement.
TTTATCCATTGTACTGTAAAACTTCAAACCTTAAAATTTTATCCCACTGGAATAAAATTTTTCCTTCCTATGTGGTGAAAGCTACTGGGATGGAGGTGGGAGGGGATCCTTCTGCGGAGAATACAAAACTTTTCGGCACCTCAGTTGATCCAGCGGCTGTCATCCTGTTTGATTTATTACTGACCTCACCCTAGCCTGGAGCTTCTTTTATCCTTCAGGCTTTTTCTCTTAATATCAGTGCCAAAGTGGCCACTCCCAAGAAATGTCTTATTTCTCTATTCCTTTTTCCATTCAGCTCATGGAAGCCAGATCTCCCTGCCTTGCCAAAGCGTGTTTAACGCCATGTTGAGTCTTTTTGGCTCCACGTCTTACTATCTAATTCAGGGTAAAGTGCCACTTAACCCACATTATGGAAGTGGATCCACTGGGAAAACTGTCTCTTCTGTGAACTTTTTTGGAATGTTTGTTTCTGGAGCAAATATGGGGCCTAGAACATACTAGACGCTCAGAACTTATTTGTTAAGTGGAATGCCGCGGGTGGGCACTTACACGGCTGCTTTCTCTGGGCACAGAGCAGGCGTCTCATTCACTGCTCTCTTCCCCATCAGCAGTAGCAGGGTGGTCTGACCATTAGGGACAGCAGACTGATTATAACAGCCCTAGTCACAAGGGATCTCTTGGTAAATCCACAGCAGGGACTGAACAGAACAGCCCTTCTTCCACTCAGCTCTTCCAAGAGTCTACACAGAGTGTGTCAAAGTCATATGTAAATGCTTGGGGGTGGGGGGTGGTGGTAGTGGTGATCTTCTATGCTTGGTGACCTCTCCCCTGGCATTCTGCAGTATTGTGGCTAATCCAAACCTGCTACATTAAGTTTGTGTCTTATGGTTTAGAACATGTAGAAATACTTGTATGTCTCTCTGATTGCACTTAATTTGAGGAAAGATACAATGTGTCATGCAGTAACCTTGAAAGAATTAATGCCTCTGCCTAAAAGAGGGCCATGTATTTTTGTTGTTCATATCAGCTTAATGCAGTTCTTGGAATGAAAACAGTTGAATTCTCATCAGTGAAAACCATTGGTGATAGGAGGTCACCTGGAAAAGCATCTGGAAAGGGAAGTCATGGCCTACTGTTTCAGCTTACTAACTATTGATTTGTATTCAAAATTTCTATTTCTTCTTGTACCTATTTCGACATTTTGATCTATGCATTTTATGAAGGTTTTCAACTTGATTAGTATATTGTGGATCATAATACTTATCTTAGAAAAAATTTGTTGTTTCTCTAGTTGGCTTTTCTCTCATTGTGTATTTTGTTATTTACATCTTCTCCTTCACTCCCTCCCTCCTACTTTTTTTTTCTGTTGATCAATTGTGCTAGAGATCTTATTAATCTTTTCAGCTTTGGCTTTGTTAGATTTCTCAATTGTTTCTTTTTGTTCTCCAATTCATTGATTTCTGCCCTTATCTGATTATTCCCTTCCTTATTGTTTCTCTGGGTTTGCTCTGTTCCTTCATTCCAACTTCGTGAGTTGAATGCTTAGCTCATTTATTTTGTGAGGAATCTATTTGTACTGTTTTATTGTACCTGATTGGTCTTCTCAGAAGGATTTCCAGAAGAGGAAGTATAGAGTCAAACTACATGAATGTTTTTAAGGTTCTTGATAGATATACCCAGACTGTTCTCCAGGAAGGCTGTGCCAATTAACACGTTTTCTATTGGAGAATGTCCATCTTACTGTAGTCTCAGTAAGTTTAGCCTTTATTCTTCAATCCACCTCACATGTATTTGGTATATTGATAAGAAGTGTGAAGAGTTAAATTACTTTTTTCCCAAATAGGTAACCAAACACTATTTAATAAGTCTGTCTTTATTGAATTATAATGCAATCTTGATCATGTACTAAATTATTATATCTACTAAATTCTTTTATGGATGTGCACACATGCAAACACACACAGTATGGGGGCTGTCTTTTCTGTTTCATTGATTTCTCAATCAATTCTTACATCAGTACTGTGCTGTTTTAATTATTTTTGCTTTTTAAATGTCTGAATATGTGGTGGAGTAAGTTACCACTCCTTGTTCTTTATTTCCATTCTTTTCTTAGCTATTCTTACTGGTTTATTCTTCGAGATATGTTTGAAATTGGCAGGTTCCAAAAAAATCTCATTAGGGTTTTAATCAGAATTACAATAAGCCTAGAAATTAATTTGTAAATAATTGACAATCTTATAATATTGCATCCAGGAGTATGTTATTTTTTTCTCAAGGTTTCTGTTACTTCCCTTAAAAGAAGTTCATGGTTGTCTTCATAATAGGCCCTGTTAAAATTCCTAAGATTATTTATAAGTCTTTTTCTTCGTTTTATAATTGGAATACTTTCCAATTATATTTTCTATAATTTCTAGCTGATTATTTCTGGTCTATAGTAAAGTTGTTTATTTTGGTATCTTTATTTTATGTTCCAAAAATTATTGAATTCTCTTAGGGTTCCATTGGCTTTTATCATTTGATTCTCCTGGTTTTTGTATTTAGATAATATCCACACATAATGATAATGGTTTTGCTTCATCTATTATTACTTAGCGAGGACTTCTAGAACAATATACTAGTTGGAAAAGAATGCTATCCTTACTTTGTTATCCCTAACTTTAATGGAAATCCCTGTATTGTTTTACCATTAGTGAAACACCGAATAAGCTTTTCTTTGGAAAAAAAACATGTTAAGGAATATGTCTAGCTCCCTTTTACTAAAATTTTAAAATCAGCAATGAATTTTATCCATTTTTTAAAGTAGCTATTCAGATGATTACATAGTTTTCCTTTCTCAACCTATTGCTATTGTAATCATATTTCCAATATAGTTTATATGGTTTCCTACAACAAACCTACTGTGACTATGCTATTTTTAAATACACTGCTTGTTTCTGTGTTTAAAAAAATATTAATAATTTCTAAGTGAGATTAACTGGCTTGTAGTTTTATTGTTTCATCCTCAGATTTCAGTATCAACATTGTGTTAAGTTTTCGAAATGAATGGGGAAGCTCCCCCACTGACTCCGCCAATATTATGGAACTGTTTAAGTAGTATATGAAGTGTTGGCATCAAAGTTTGATATCATTCGCTTGTAAGTTTGTCTAGCCACAGAGTCTCTTTGGAAGTAGACTTATTGAAAATTTTTCAGTATCTTTCAGGATTATTGGTATACTTAGCTTTTCTTCTTAAGTCAGTGTGAGTAATTTATGTTTTTCGATTTCATTGAAATTTTCAGATGTATTAATGTACAGTTGTATATCATATTCTTAAAATGTTTTGAATTCTACGTGTGTCCCTTGTTTTAGGAAATTTAAAAAGGTTTTGTCTATTTGGTAGGTTGATTCTCTTTTTCGAACAACAAGCTCTTGGATTTATTTATAAATTCCACCCTTTTTCTGTTCTCTGTGATTACTTCCTGATGAACAGCAGCCACCCTAGATCTTTTTGCCTTTACAGAGCCCAGGCTCACCTTTCATGGAGTAGCTATCTTCCTGAAAATTTGCAGTTAGAGACATTTCTATAAAAGGAACTGTGCTTTCCATTGATTTGAGTTTTTATTTCACAGGTATTTTATTTTCATTTCTTTAATCTTCAGTGACAAGCAGTTAATGTTTCTCTAAATAAACTCTGTGACACCAGAGAGCCCTGATATTTAAGCAAATATGGAGCAAATCATTTGAATTGCCACCCCCAGTTTCTTTTTTCTTTTTTTTTTTTATATAATAGGTGTTCTTAAAGTGGGATGCAAATATAGTTGAGCATATGCATCTTTTGGCTTTTGTTTGTTCCTTTACATGCCTGTTCTTATCACTTGTCACTAATCCCAGCTTATGAGAAAAGGATATAGCAGCTCATCTATAGATTAATTCTTTTATGTCGTTCATGCAATACTAACCTGTCATGGGGGACAGGCTTTGTCAATCTGGAGGTAATTTTTCCCACTTGCTTCTGTGATTAGAGGAGTTTGGTTGCAAGATGGCTGGGTACTTATCTGGGGGCCCCAGTTCAGGGTAGGGAAACAAAGGCTACCAGTCCTGTGTTTGTACAGGTGGCCTATGCCCTTGGAACCAGGTGAGCTGGCTGCCCATGGACAGAACCACTAGGGGCCCTTCAGTTAATACAGCCTTGTGGAAGGACCCAAGTGCAGGAGGCAAGGTCTGGACAGCCTGTCTAGATAGCCAGCATTAATAGTGTGTGCTGTGGTGCAGCTAAGACTCTGAGTGTTCTATTTGGCAGGGCTTCGTGTTATATTTGATCTTTTTTTTTCCATGTTACCTATGGCCAGGGTCATAGGAAACCATCAAGTCACTGCCTTCCTACTGGAATTGCAAGTCTCCTGGCCCACCCCTTCCTCTCAGGCTTGCACTGGTGTTTTCTTCCTAGATTGACACTGATCTTCAAGGGAGGGGCTTGTTGGCTTCCAGAGAGTCTGCTTTCTTAAAGCCTGTGATTAACCTCTCACAATGACTGGGGACCGGGCCCCGGGCTGGAGGGCATTTGAAGGCAATCCTCAGCGTTAGACTCTACAGCGCCTCACTCCTCAGGCCCCCTGCTCCCCCAGCCTTTGCTCTGTGTTGCATCAAAGCTTAAGGCTTTTTCTTTACTGGAGCCTTTCCATCTTAGTCTGGGGCTTCTGGCTCTCCAGGGAGCCCTAAGGATTCCCATGCAAACTGTTTTCCTGGTGGCCTGCCTTGATAGACCCCAGAACTCCTAAGGAGTCACAGATGAGCAGCTCTTTCAGGGAGATTTGAAGGTCATTTATGTGTATATCGCTTTGCATCCTATTTACATATATGATTTGTTTTTGCTTGGGCTATTTCTAAACCACTTTATTATTCCCTGAGTGGGAACTGGAAGAGGAGAGAGAAGGAGCCCACGTACTTCAAGAATCTCATGGAAAAACCAGCACCTTTTCATCCCTCTTGTATATGATCATGTACTTGTGCATATTTGAGAGTTGCTTACTCTTAAATTCTCTTATCTTTAGAAGCCCATCTTTTTGGCTCCCTTCCCCCACTCTAATTTACTACCACGGTCTGCTATATCCTCCGGCTTCCTAGAGAAAAAAAGAATCCATAGGAGCTGATTGGAATTTTTCAAATGCATAGAAACAGCAGGACAGTTAGGCCACGGTTGGGTGTGCATGTCCCCGACAGCGGCTTGTATCAGACGAGGGTGTGTGTGTGTGTGTTTGTTTCCCTCCCCTTCCCTCTAATTACCCCTACCTCACACCGGAATTGATTTCCCATCAAACTGTTGAGGGTGAAAGGGTAGGTAGGTTAGAGGCTTTAAGTGAACGGTTTACCACCACAGCTCATTGGCGATGATTGAAATGCGAACCCTCTCACTCAACAGGTGGAATGAGGCTTTGATGTATCCTGTTGTTGGGTGGTGGTTGGTGGCAGAGGGCAGGGGATGAATCAACAGCTGACGTAGTGTTGAGGGCTCATCGGCAGAAACTGCTTAGTTTCTCTACTCTCAGGCAGTTTTGTGGAGCGCTGAATTTGGGGAAATGGAACCAGGGCACCTAGAAGAGAGGGCTGGTTCTGCCCACAGTCAGGCCCGTGTGGTGTGGAGAAAAGTGCTCAGGTAGAGAAGGCTTCTCTCTATTTGCAGCGTCCTCTTGCTTGAGGGAATGTGAGTTATGATGAAATCTCGTTCTTGTCCAAAGGGTGAGGGTGGGGGGTCCTCACCTAAGAAGGATAATCAGAGAAGTTCTGAGGGTCGTCCCCCTTCACGGAAAGATCTCCTGCTACAGTTTCTCAGCTTCCGTTCTACCAAATTCTACCAAATTTGGTAGAATTCAACCAAACTTTGTTAGAACTCTACCAAATTCTATAGCAATGCATTTCAGCTAACTCAAGACGGTCTGAAGACAGTGATCACCAAAGTGTCATGAATGGATTTAAGTTGTAATTTAGATGTACGTCATAACAGCATTTGTTTGTGTCAAGAAATCAGACAAGGGTGATTGGTAGGAATTCTCCAAAAGTTGAGGGAGGGTTTTGGTGTAGAACGATACTGTCCATTGCTATAGCCGCATGGGGCTAATGAGCTCTTGGAATGTGGCCACTTCAAATTGAGATGTGCTGTAAGGATAATGTGTCCATGGAATTTTGAAGAATTAGTAAGAAAAAGGAATGTAAAATAACTCATTAATAATTGTTTAATATTGATTCCATGTTGAAATAATGTTGGGACATATTAGGATAAATAAAATATTCTAAAATTAATTTCACTTTCAAAAATTATTTTTTTAAAGTGTGGCTACTAGAAACTTTAAAATTATAAATGTGTCTCAGATAGTATTTCTTTTTTTTTTTTTTTTTTTTTTAAAAGGATTTTCTTATTTATTTATTTATTTATTTATTTATTTTTGGCTGTGTTGGGTCTTCGGTTCGTGCGAGGGCTTTCTCCAGTTGCGGCAAGCGGGGGCCACTCTTCATCGCGGTGCGGGGACCGCTCTTCATCGCGGTGCGCGGGCCTTTCTCTATCGCGGCCCCTCCCGTCACGGGGCACAGGCTCCAGACGCGCAGGCTCAGCAATTGTGGCTCACGGGCCCAGCTGCTCCGTGGCATGTGGGATCTTCCCAGACCAGGGCTCGAACCCGTGTCCCCTGCATTAGCAGGCAGATTCTCAACCACTGCGCCACCAGGGAAGCCCCTCAGATAGTATTTCTACTGGACAGCGCCAGACAGGATTTCATCTTAATTCTCATGTCTGCATACGATTCCTTTTTCCCACTAGAGGGAGATGTGTCCTCATTTGGGGGAGTCAGCTGCTTAGCTTGTAAACTTCACTGCTTTGGAATGTATCCTTTTAAAAAAGAAGCACTCAAGTTTTTGCTTTGTTTCAATTCTGCATAATTCTGTTGTTTCTGGAGGTTGCACTTTGCAGGAAAGTGAAGCCAAAACAGAAGAGGCAAGAAAGCAGAGAGGTTTTCCCCCTTGTTTTTGTTAGCGTTCAGGGAGACCTGTTACTTTGTTGGATTGTAGTAGCTTGCTGCTTGTTTGGGAGTTGTTCCCTTGGAACTTGAGTCTGTGTACAGCACAGCGAACATACACAGACACACACACAATGTGACCTGTGTGTAGCTGTAACAGAAAGGACCAGGGCAATCACACACCGCCGCAGCACCTCCTGGACCGTATGGAATTCAGTGTCAGTGTGTCCTGGAGTTGTGCCCTGTGGCACGCTGGGCCCCAGTACTCGATGAGCCTCCCTTTTCTGCTTTTCCTGGGGGCAGTGTTGCCTGGGGTTTGAGGCTGGGGCTGCTGTTTGCATCTAGTGTGTGTAAATCTGCCCTTTGATCCTACTCTGAAACCAGCATCATTTCATGATTATGTTTTAGTGACGCGCTCTCTCCTGCTTTTCCTTGGATCTTTCTGGGTAGCTCCTTTGTGGTCCTCTGTGTTTTTTGTATGTTTGTTGGTCCGATGAGCACTGGATTTTTCTTTTCTTGTCTATGCAGTCTGTGCCCTTTTGGGTGATCTCAGCCATTCTGGAGGCTTCATTACTACCCTTATACTGGGGACTCCTAAGTCTTTACCTCCAACTGAGGCGCTGTTTTGAGCTCCATCCATGCCCATCCAGCTGCCTATTGATATCACATAGACACCCCCAGACTCAGCCCCCATAGCACTCCTTACCTCCCATATCATGGCATTCTTCAGCACCATCGTAATTTCTTATTATTTGTTTGTCTGTCTCATCCAGTGTACAGTAAGTCCCAGGAGAGCAAAAGCCTTGCCAGTCGTGTTCTGCGTCACTCCTACTATTTCACACTGTGCCTGGTTATTTTTCACGCTTAGGAAGTATTTGAATAAGATTTTTTAGTATTTTTTGTTTTAAACCAATTGTACTGTTTACTTATAAGCATATGTATTATCATTATACAATTCCATCAATAATCTTGTTAGCTTTATATCACAGGGCTATGATCACCATCATTTTGTGGCATGGTCTGTTTTAAAATTTTTTTCACCATCTGTACAAGTGGGGCATTTGCCCTCATCCCTCCTGTGCTTCCTTGTGCTGGAAGCTTTTGCGCTTAATCCGTTTCCTTTTGTGACCCTTATGACAAATTAAAGGGACATTTCCATCAGCCCCACCATGTATTTCCAGGAACGGAGGTCACAGAAATGAAGGAGTGTGACATGTTTCCATGCCTGTAGCTCAGTCCACGGGCAGCTTTTCCAGGACGTATTCCAGCTTCCTTTGGTACCTCTCCTGTTAAACCAAGCCCGGTTTCATTTGGATTCGTGACTAATGCACACTGTTTTTCTTGTCAGAACATGAAGAGGAACTGGACCAAGAATTTGACCTGGAGACTGGCACTTTATTTGGAGGATTAAAGAAGGTACAGAGTGGATCAGTGATAAACCTTTTCAATTTTCAAACCTGGTTTCAGTGTTTTGCATCACTTTTGTATTTGGCGTTGACCCAGTCATAGTACTCAGCAACGACTGGACATTAAGTACCTTTCCTGCTGTAAAAGGTGCGAGTGTGCCGTGTAGAGAAAGGCATTCCCCATGCTTTATCTTTATCTCGTCCCATGTTCTCCTCTCAAAATACGAGAGATGTGGATCGGTAACCTTACCGGTTCATGCAAATTTCACTTTGGTACAGTTTAGGAAGTTCCTTCCTGACCTAGCCATAGCTACTGGAATCAAATGTGGCTCCTGGACCCTCCCTATACCAACTCATGGCAACTGTGGAACTGTTTCCTTCCTGCCTCTACTGCCCCTGGCCGTCCACACCCTGCAGAGCATGCTGGGAATCCCCCGCCCCTCTGCTCCCTGGTTCCGGGTGGCAGTGGGCCATTTATCCTCCACTGCAGCTCATTGTGCCTGCTTAGATCGCGGGCAGGGTGGCCGCTGTTGCTCTCCTAGTGGTGACGGTTAGCACTTCTGTTCTTCAGAGTATGTCATGGGTACGTACCAGACCCTCCTCTTTTGATTGCAAGATGTTAGACTACTTTCTGTGTCCCACCAGAACCCCTTTCCTCTTTCTTTCTTTCTATTTATTTATTTATTTATTTATTTTTGGCTGTGTTGGGTCTTCGTTTCTGTGTGAGGGCTTTCTCTAGCTGCGGCGAGTGGGGGCCACTCTTCATTGCGGTGAGCGGGCCTCTCACTATCGCGGCCTCTCTTGTTGCGGAGCACAGGCTCCAGACGCGCAGGCTCAGTAGTTGTGGCTCACGGGCCTAGTTGCTCCGCGGCATGTGAGATCTTCCCGGACCAGGGCTGGAACCCGTGTCCCCTGCCTTGGCAGGCAGATTCTCAACCACTGCGCCACCAGGGAAGCCCCCCTCTTTCCTCTTGAGTCTGGAGTTTTTCTCATTCTTCCCCTCTCAGTTTTCCGGGACCCCATTTCAGTAATGACTTGGATCACACGACGTCCAGCTTCAGCTCATAGTTTGGGGTTCAGGTCAACCCTAGTGAGGAGCTGTGTATTTGTTTTTCTAGGCATTTGGATATGTTTAAAAAATGATATCGCAACATTGCTTTTTACTATTTTTGCTCGGTATATTTGTGCCCGGTATATTGTAGGTTTAATCAACTTTCGTTGGTTGGCTTGGGACACAGAATGATGCTTGCACTCCAGGTTCTGAGCACCTGACTTACAAATGAACTTTGGAAGACAATTCTTTTCCAAACTGGGTACTGCCTGTATTGATATCTTCCTACTTTGGAAGACAATTCGTTTCCAAACTGGGTACTGCCTGTATTGATATCTTCCTACTTTGAGAGTTGCAGATCTTACTTAGAATTGAAGAAAATGGGCTTCAATTTCCATTTGATTTTCTAGGGTAACCTGTCCCTTTTCTTCCAGCTCTGGCTCTGTACAGAGCCACCGTATTAAATACATGGCCCATGTTTGTCTGGGTCTGGGAAGAATGTCCTGCCCTGCGTGATGCTCTTCCCAGTTGTTCTACTCACCAGACATTTCCGTGAAAAGTTGGATATAAATTTAATTTTCGTTCATCAAATCCACTTGTAAATGTTTCTGATTTAAATAAGCCCTTTTTAGGATTATTAGTAAGATGTGTAATGTGGGTGGTATTGTGCCCACTTCAGAGATGAGGAAATCTGGGAAGCTTTATGTCACAGTGGAATTTGAGTTGTAACAGTGTTACAGAACTCAGGTTGAGCTGCTCATCGCTCAGGAATCCAATACTGAGAGATAAGTGTTGGGTAAAAGGAAAGGTAGCTTTATTGAGGTAGCTGTCAATCCTGGCGAGAAGATGGACTCATGTCCCAAAGAACCAACTCCCCAAGTTTTGCCCAGAAATTATATAGGGAAAAGAGGAAGGGGCTATGTGCTGAGGAGAGGGTCGCGAAGTGCATGATCAGCTCATGGACATTCTTGGTTGGTGGTGAGGCAACCAGGAGTCAACATCATCAACCTTCTGGTTCTGATTGGTCTGGGGTCTACATGCTTGTGGGCAGCATATAGTTAACTTCTTCTACCCGGTGGGGGTTTCAGTATCTGCAAAACAGCTCAAAGGACATGGCTGAGAATATATCTATAGCCCCTGAGGAGAAACTAAAGGTCCTTGACTTTGTTTAGTGGCTAAACTATTATTATTTTGCCTTGTTTGATTTTTTCCTTTGTTTTTGCATTTTCTCACTTCTCTGATTAAACTTACTCTTTGAGTACAGTTTTTCTGCAGGCGAGACAGTCGGAGGACAGTGGGCGGGGGGGGGATGTTTGTCCTGGGAAGGCCCCATTGGATCCTGCTCTGGTTACAACAGCAGATAGCCCTTGTGAATGTCTGGGATCTACTCTTCAGAAATATACTGCTATTGGATCTCTTACAACAGAAAAAAATGGTGATTTAAAAAAAATTTTTAGAGTCATAATTCAGGCATTTCAGGTAATACTGAATTGTTTGCCAGGGGCAAAAATAAGCAAACTCATTTTAGACTAAGAGACTTTTCGCTGAAGAGAAGCAACTGTGAGGCAGTTTGAGAAGCTGAACGAGGATCAGGCCCCGCCAGGTGTGGAGCTCCCGTGGATTTCATTGTTGCAGGCTCAGCCCTGCTGGGTGTTGCTACTTCTAGACAAAGAGGCTTTGTCTTCGCTGACTTCCCAGCTCCCACCACTCCATCACATTCAGCTGCTTGACTCCCTGCCAAGGCTCCAGAATCCTGGGGACGTGACCTCTTCTGTGCATTCTCCGTGACAGCCCCCCGTAGTGACGGGCACAGGCAGTGGGTGTCAACGTTTAGGTCGACCCTGCCTTTGTGGAACAGTGCACAAGGCTCAGATAAAACCTCCAAGGACTTTTTCTATTCTGAAAAATCTCTGTTCCTCTGTCCTGCTGACCATCCTTCCATCCATTTATCTGAGGCTATTGAGCACCTCTTGTCCTCATCTTTCTGTATCTCATTACCCTGCATAGGGGATGAGTAGTTTGGAGTCCTAGAATTTAGAGGGAAAATGATGAGCCAGGGTGGATAGCCAACAGCTGAAGGAAATTGATTCTGTGTCCTTGGTGAAGATCATAAAATAGACCCGGGGCCGTATGTAGTGACAGGAGGTTTATTGATGTCTGCTGAAAGTCTTATTTCAGCTAAAACAGAAGCCTAATAGGTTCTGAGTATTTCCTTTGGAGGTTATGGGAGGTGGCAAGCAAACGCTATTCTGGTCTAAATTCTAATCAAAAGGTGAAATTAGGCATGAGTAGAAATCGTGAACTTTAGAAGGAAGCTTTTATGTTCTCTGACCAGTCCATCCTTTACATGTCGCTAAACCTCAGCACTGCTGACCTCCTTTGTTTGGGGGCCTATTCTGTACATTGTAGGGTGTTTAGCAGCGTCCCTGGACCCCACCTCGTAGATGCCAGTAGCACCTGCTGCTCCAGGTCATGACAGTCACAAGTGTCTCCAGGCATCACCACATGCCCCCTAAGGACAAAACCGCCTCTCTTTGAGAACAGCCAGCCTGCAGTAATATTTAAGGGCTTTGTCATGCTGACTTGGCCATTTCCTACCTTTGCTCCTCCTGTTTCCTCCTCTGGATTATGCTTCACCTCTTCCCTGTCTGGTCCTCACTCACACTTCACATCTGAGCCCAGCTGTCTCCTGTCACGGAAGCATTGCCTGGACCTTTAATTTGGGCTTAATGCGCGTAGTTCCTGACACTTCTCTGCTTCTCTTTTTATCTCCTTCCACAAATACAGCTTTTAACGAATGTGTTTCTGAGCCCAAGTCCATGTGGAGTGCTAGGGACGTAGTAGTGAACCAGACAGACAAACTTCCTGTCCCAGTGTCTCCTAGTGGGGACAGACCAACAGTAAGTAAATGGATAAACGTAACAGCCACAGATTGAGCTAAATGATATGAAGGAGATGAACAGGGTGATGTGCAGTCATGCTTTGGATTGAATCTTGTACCCTATTATGATAAATATATTTGTACAGTGTTATCTTGTAGTATCCATCCTCCACCAGACTGTGAATCTCACAGGGGCAGGGCTGGGATTTAATAAGTCCTGTATCTTCAGTGCCTGGGACAGAGTAGGTGAGTATTTTGCTGAATTTAACTGCAGGAAAGAGTGAGTAACACCGTGCCAGGTGGCAACATTGGCGCAAAATGCATCAGTCCTAGGTTCACCTGGATTGGCATGTACGTGAATGCCGAGTGGGACAGTGTTGACAGTCAGAGCAGGGAGAGACCACCGTGGGCACAAGCAATCCCACACTGCTTCTGGGGGCAGACCTTCAGCTGAGCTCCACAGAATGGGTGGGATTTGGCAAGGTCATTGGTAGAGAAAATGCTCTTCCAAAGGGGCTCAGTGTGGTTGGAAAGGGGACGAACGTATCAGGGTGACGGTGACTCAAGGGGAAGCTTCCCTTACGACAGTGAAAGGGTGCTGGGCCTGACCACGGTCCTCCGGTTGTCGATGATGGTAAGGAAGATTAGAGCCCAAATCGGGAATACCTTTGGGTCTTATCATTCCTTTGGTGTAAAGCTGCTTGTTTCTGCCGAGACGCCAGTTGTGGTGGGGGAGATTGCGTAGGTGTAGCTCTCAAGGAGTGTTCAGGTTACATAGGCTGTGACGTTTGCATCCTGTTTTGTGATGTCTCTTTTTCCAGGCTTGAAAGTGCCTCCCCGCGTGGGCTCCAGTGGCCTCTTGGAGCAGTCCTGCGCTGGGAACCTGTGTGTGGCCAGGGACGGGTCGAGCCCGATGCCTTTCCAGTTCTGGCCATCTGTCTCGGTGTTTGGTGGTTCCCTTTTCTCTTGCCTAGTGTTCTTGCTAGATGTCCCAGAAATATGAAGGAAACTTTTTAGTGGCCATGTTCCTTGCTTGATATTTCTAGATAGTAGGTTCTGAATCAAACTGACATGAATGAAGCTCCATGTTGGGTTGTATTATCATGAATTTGTTTTCCTTTTATTTTTATTTCTGATTCAAGATAGTTGTTATAATGGAAAGAGCACAGGTGTGGAGTTGGATGGACTTGAGTTCAAAATGCAGTTTGCTCCATTTTGGAAAATCATTCACCTCATTTGAGCCTTAGTTTTATTTTTTGGAGTATGGGAACGGGAGGTCTCATCGTGGAGAAAGAGATGATGATAAAACACCCAGCATGTATGTGGTTGGTACAGAATGGATCCTCAGTCCAGGATACTGTGGTCATTATTTTGTCCTTCCATGGATGAAGACGTCCTTGCTTTAGAGCTAAGATTTGTTGATTCCCCCTGTCTGGCAAGGAGATAATGTTCTACAGAGAAACATTTACATCTAGAAGGGGATGGATTGCTGCTGAAGGGAGCTCTCAAAAGCCTAATGCATTATGAAGAATTTTATATGTAATCAATTACTCATTTCTTTCCTGAGGACACCTCTTCCTGTGACAGTTCTGAAATTGGGGCCCACTTGTAAATGAGACGTTCTTTCAGAAGTAGAATCAGAGAGGAACTTTCATTGCCTGCCAAGAAAGTCAGAAAGAGAAGATCAGATCAGAGAAGGGAAGCTTGATCACTTATGTCTTTGAAGGTTAAGAGAGAAGAGGTCGTTTCTAAAGTAAAGATACAATTTTTAGCTACTCAGATTTTACCTATAAAGATTTTAATATTCAACTTATTTATAAATTCCTCTGTATTTTGGTACTTAAAAAAAACATCAGCAAGCCCTATGTTGAATCATTTAACAAATATTCATTGAGTGGCTGCTGTGTGAGAGGCTTCTAGGCTGGGAGCTGGGAGGCTGTGACCTTCCAGGCTCTGTCTTTGCTGGGCCCTGAATTCGGGGGACACTGATGCCGAGACGGTGAGGTAAGTGATGCAGCTGCTCACGGGGCATGCAGAAACAGAAGGTGCCTGTAACCCAGACGCACAGAAATTAGGGCTGAGGTACAGGGGAAGGATGGGTGAAGGGAGTAGCAGGCCTAAGGACTGGATTTGAGAGAGTCATTCAGTTTGGCTGGGAGGGTGAGTGAGAGGAAGGGATGATGCGAGATAGACAGGGGCTGGATCATAAAGGCCATTGGGTACCATAGGTGGAGTCTGGACTTTATTCAGAAGGCAAGGGACGGTTACTGAAGGGGTTGAGGCCATTGCCATTTCTTCTGAGGACTCTTTGAGGAGCCTTGGGATCTCCCTGCCTTGCCCGCCTCTCCCGATCTCCCCCACTCAAGGTTTGTGCATCCCTGGAGTTAACGTCCTGGAATGTATATCTCATAGTGTCCCTCAAAACCCATGCATGGCTCCCCATTTCTTACAGTGTAAAGTCCAGACTCGGAGGCTGACATTCAGCCCCATTTGTCCACTGGCCCTACCTTGTTTTAGCAGCCTCAGCTGCATGTAGTAACCATGTGCTACTAAATAACAGGATCGTCTGCCATTCCCCAGGGTTGCCTTGAGGTTTCCTCCCCGTGATCCTCATGCAGACTGGGCACACTTCCCTGCGGCTCAAGGAACAGCCCACGTGGAACCTTTCCTGATGCCTCCCCCCGGCTCCTCCCCCTGTTGGCATTGATTTCTCCCTCCTATGAGCTCCATTCCCAGGACTCCTCCCCAAGCCTGTGTTATAGAGCAGTTACCTGTTCTGGATGTAAGAGGATCTTTCATCCCTGCCTCACTGGAGCAGGCATTCAGTAGTGGCAGTTGGATTAAGGTGGACATGGCTGTCTGGTTGGGCACTTACTGTGAAGGATCACTGGCCCCTTGGCAAGGTTTGCTTTGTTTCACGTGTCTAAACTCTGGCAGGTTTAGAGAGTGTAGG
This sequence comes from Balaenoptera acutorostrata, assembly GCF_949987535.1. Lineage (NCBI taxonomy): Eukaryota > Metazoa > Chordata > Mammalia > Artiodactyla > Balaenopteridae > Balaenoptera > Balaenoptera acutorostrata. Next base: position 153,933,424 of record NC_080064.1, on the reverse strand, counting down.
CCTTACCTCATTTTCATTAAGCCGTAGCTCCTCGAAGATGATTCCGGTGTTCCGGTCGTGTCTGCCTTCCTCCATCCGATGGGAACAGGTGAATGTGTGGTTTGGCTGTGTGTGTGACTTTTCAGCCCGTCCTTATTAACAGAGGATTGGATTTGATGCAGCTTTGAGCCTTCACAGAGGGGCTGCTCAGCAGACGTAGATTCTTGTGTTCTGGGCCAGCCCCTCCAGGCAGAGAGGGTGCGGGCTGAGGAGTCTCCAAATGGTCGGGGCAAGAAGCCCACAGACTAGTAACGGAGGGAAGGCTCCTGAGCACACGTTGGGCTTGATTCCCTCTTGTTAACACGAACAACTCCTGCCCTTAACCCGCCAGTACGCTGTCTCTTGTCTAGTCTCATCCCTGCTGGATGTCCTTCCTGATATGTAGGAGATTTGCAACTAGGTGGGGGGAAAAGTGAGGCGGTAGTGATTTCCTGGGGAGCACAGGAAAGGGAAGCTCTCTGCCTTATGTGAAAATAGGGTCTGTAATGCAGATGGATAAGCATCAAATTTGCTTATTAGCTCAGCCACTAAGGCCCCTGCTTGGCCCTCCTCTCTCTTTTATATCAGTCTCATGCAAAATATTGGTTTTTTTAAAAAAATTAATTAATTAATGATTGATTGATTTTTGTCTGCGTTGGGTCTTCGTTGCTGCACGCAGGCTTTCTCTAGTTGCAGCGAGCGGGCGCTACTCTTCGTTGCGGTGCACGGGCTTCTCATTACAGTGGCTTCTCTTGGTGCAGAGTACGGGCTCTAGTCACGCAGGATTCAGTAGTTGTGGCGCACGGGCTTAGTTGCTCCGTGGCATGTGGGACCTTCCTGGACCAGGGATCGAACCTGTGTCCCCTGCATTGGCAGGCGGATTCTTAACCACTGTGCCACCAGGGAAGTCCCCCCAAATATTGTTTATTTTGTTGTAAAGTTTCTTGAAGGAGCCAGGAGAAGATAAGGTGAAGTTAGAACCAAGGGTTTAGCCCTGCAGGACTGAAAAATCAGGTGTGTGTATGTGTGCACGCACACATATGGAGGGAGAGAAGAGAGAAAAAGAAACAGATTGAGAGAGAGATTCCCCATGAATACTTAGTAAAACCTTGAGGTGATGTTATAGGTTTGGAGTGGTGAGACATTTCTCAGCCACAAGCCAGTCACTTTACAAGTACTTCTTTGCTAATCAGCTGCTTTTCTATAGGTGCTGTGGGTTAAGGGAAGTAAGAGCATAGTTTCTCTCCTCAAGAAGCTAATACTCCACCTGAGAATGCCAAGCTGCCATGTGGCTTTAATAGGGATGATGCTCTAATTATTTAACGAAGGGCAGCAGCATCAGTCAAGCTGAAGAGGTAGCAGGTGTACACAGCCAGGACAACTGACCCTGTCTGTGTGTCCTGCCTGAAAATCGGCATTACATTTAACAGAGTGTTTCCATTTATATGAGTGTCCCTGGTTGGTATAGCCAAAAATTGCCAGGTGAGTTTCCAACCTTGGAATGACCAGGGAAGGCTCCCCAGAGGAGGTGGATCTGAGCTGAGCCTTGAACAGAAGGATAGTGTTTTGAACTGACCCGAGTCTGTCTGATTGTTGAACAAAAATCACATTCTTTGGTTTTACTCTTACTAGCTTCTGGTTGTTGGAGGTGGGTAGGAGTTAAATATCTTCCTTTCCTGTAACCTCACTACCAAGTGGTACGTCATAGGGAAAGAGTTCAGATCTGAATTCTGCCATGTGTGCCAACACTTATTATTTATTTCTTCAGTGGCAGGTACAGAATCTGCCACTGAACCTGTTCTCTGTCTTTAGGTTCTCCAACAAGCACCCTGCAGGAAGGATTCATCTGAGGCTGAGGCAGTTCTACTCTGTGGGCTGGAGCAGACACCCTGCTAGTCTGACAGGGGGAACGGAACCTTATGAAGTAAAGGGACACAGAAGCACAGGGGTGCTAGAAGGAGGGCTGTTTTCTCTGAAGCTCTGGGTGCCTGCTCCAGGGATTCTATTGCCTCACCCTTATGAGGTTATTGGAGGCTGAGAAGATTTCTAACCCACTGCCTATGTTGAACACCACTTCCTTCATTTGTAAATTACTTATTTCTAACAGTCTTAATGCTAATAAATTCTCAGGTGCAGCTTTCAATACCAGTATTGAAATCATTTGAACTGTAGCCATGTCTGGAACTGGATTTCTGACTGGGACCCTTCAGATGCTAACTCATTCCTTCTGGAATGTGGACTCTGCATTTGGGCACTTTTATTGTCAAGAACAGTCCCTCGGGGTAGAGGGGGTTGTTTACACAACACATCCTATGTAAGTGCTCCAACAGATAGGATTCTGAGAGTAGAAGGAGTAGAGTTCAGCAGTGGCTTAGAGCTGAAATTTGGGGAGAGACATGGGGGAGTGGGGAGGAGGGGAAACACTTCCTTTCCCCAGTACATTCCCTGAAAGTGGTGCCTGTCACCATTCTTTAAAAGGTTATTACCTTTTAAAATCATGACATGACAGTTGATAAGTCTCTGTTAAAAAGAAATTAGAAGCAGCTGCAGGATAAGAGTAAGATCATGGGCCCGTGGGAGATGTGAAGGGCGGTGTCTTTGTGTGGGGAACTGACTGGAGCCGCTTTCAGGATCACAGTATCTGCTGAAAAGTTCAAATTGGTGAGGGTTCGTCCATTATAATTTTGCTTCTGGGTTGTATGAAGGCAGTTCTCCAGCTAAATTTGATCACACATGTAGACATTTATTAGGCAAGCAGTAGAAACCAGTTCATACCAGCCTGTTTGCTGGGCTGGATGAAGTTTCAGGAGGCTCTTTGTCCTTTAGGAGCTGGTACCACTACCATGCATTGAAGGTTCCTTTCATGGCTATGACATCATGCACTGGGGATTCTGGACAACCTGGCGTCAGACCACCAGATACTTTCCAACTTGTAGCTGAATACAGGACCTTTGAGTGGGGCTTCAGGGTCATCACTTAGGATATATGTTTTCAACATTTTAGGTTCTTCATTATGTAGGAGAGGGAAGGGGAACAGTTCAGTTGTTTCAGCCAATGTTTCTGGCAAGTCAAGACTTCATCAGTGGAAATTCATTTCACATAAATTTATGACATTTTACTAGAACAGTTCAGGTAGAAAACCAATAAAACCTGTCTATAAGTTTCTTATTTATAATACTAAACTGTGTAGGTTAACCAGAACAGTTCAGGTAGTAAAACAAATAAAACCGTAGCCTATAAGCTTCTTACTTATAATACTAAACTTCATAGGTTAAGAGGAATAACGGCATGTTAAAAATGGCAGGAAGATGGGTTATTTCAGAAAAATCATGTCTTTTATTACAACATCAGACACTAGCCCTGCCAAAGCAAGGCCTCAAAAAATTTGTTGAACACTCAGACTTAGTTCTCTTCATGGAAATCTTTAGTAAAAGGCAAAAGATTTAGTCTATTTGAAGAGAAACCAGAGTATAACACTGGCTTACTAAGCTGATTTCTCCATTAACCTCAGCTCCTACTGGACTGATGGTGGCTCTTTATCCCCAAGGGCACTTCCTGCTTAAAGTTTGTACAAGGAATTTTGTAAGCAAACTTCTCATAGTTAGAAATGTTGAGTTGAAAGGAATATTCTTTTAAACTTGAAAGGATCTTACTCTGTGCAGGGTACTGTGGGTATGCAAATGAGAAGTCTGACTCATCAACTTTGAGATTCTGCCAATACCATAATATTCCTAGCATGCCTCAGGAACCACCATTAGGGGGCGAAGCAGAGGTCTACCTGGCTGGGCTTTAAACCCCGTCCTGGTTCAACCACGGAAACTGCAGTTTTTGTATGTGGTATATTGGGACTTTGAGTGTGGTTCTATTCCTTTCCTTTCCCTAACCACCAGCACAGTTAAAATACAGAACCCGAAAGAACTCCCTTGCTGCCTCTTTCTAGTCACACCCATCCTGCTCTCGCCATCCCTAACCCATGGAAGCCACAGTTTTGTTATTCCATCTCATGATTTTGTCATTTGAGAATGTTATATAAATGGAGTCATACAGTATTATAACCTTTTGAGACTGGCTCCCTCCCCCGCCCCCAGCTTAATGCCCTTGAGATTCATACAAGTTGTGTGTATCAGTAATTTATTCCTTTTCTTTGCAGGGTATTAGTTAATGATATGGATGGACCGCAGTTTGTTTAACCATTTGACCTGTGAAGGACATTTCGGTTGTTTCCAGTTTTTGGCTATTATAAATAAATCTGATGTGAATATTTGTGTACAGGTTTTCGTGTGAACTTAAGTTTTATTTTCTCAGGGATAAATACCCAGGTGTTTGATTGCTGGATTGTATGATAAGTACATGTTTGGTTTTATAAAAAACTGTATGAACTGTTTTCCAAAATGGCTCTACCATTTTACATTCCCACCAAAAAAATGTATGAGATACTCAGTTTCTCTGCATACTTGCTAGCATCTGGCCTTATTAACATTTTAAATTTCAGCTATTCTGATTAGGTGGGTAGTGATATCTCATCATGGTTTTAATTTGCATTTCCCTAATAGTTAAAGATGTTGAACGTATTTTCATGCGCTTATTTGTCACGTCTATATACTCTTTGGTGAAATTCTGTTCCTATCTTTTGCCCATTTTTACTTGGATTGTTTGGTTTAGTTTTACTGTTGAGTTCAGAGAGTTCTCTGTATAGTCTAGATACTAGTTCTTTGTCAGGTAGGTGGTTTGCAAATATTATTTCTCAGGCAGTAGCTTGACTTTTCATCCGCTTGGTAGGGTCTTTCACAGAAATCCAGTTTATTAATTTTTTTCTCTTAAGAACTGTGCTTTTGGTGTCATGTCTAAGTACTCTTGGCCTAGTTTTATGACCCAAAGATTTTCTCTTTTTTTTTTTTTTCCCACAAAGTTTCCTAGTTTTGTATTTTACCTTTAAGTCTATGATCCCTTTTGGGTTAATTTTTGTGTTAATTTAGGTAGAGATTTATTATTATTATTTTTTTGCTTATGGATGTCCAATTGCTACAGCACCTTTTGTTGAAAAGACTGTCTTCCTCTATTGAATTGTTTCGCACCTTTGTCATAAATCAGTTGGCCAGACTTGTGTGGCTCTATTTCTGGGTTTTCATTTCTGTTCCATTGATATATGTATCTGTCTTTACACTAATGCCACATTTTCTTGATTACTGGTGAGTCTTAAAATCAAGTAGTGTAATCTAACTTTATTCTTTTTTTCAAAATTGTTTTAGCTCATTTAGTTCCTTTGCCTTTCCAAATATGCTTTAGAATAAGCTTTTCTATATCTATAAGACTTTTTGCTGGGATTTTGATAGAATTCTGTTAAATTTATAGATCAATTTAGAAAATTGATGTCTTCACTATGTTGAATTATCCAATCCATGAACACAGTGTATCTTTAGATTTATTTACATCTTTTTGGATTTATTTCATTAGTATTTTATAGTTTTTAGGAGACAAATTCTATACATGTTTTGTTACATTTATGCCTAAGTATTTTATTTTTTGAGTGATTATAAATGGTTTTACATTTTAAATTTCAATTTCCATATGTTCATTGCTAGCATATAGAAGTACAGTTGGCTTTTATATGTTGATCTTATATCCTATGGCTTTTCTGAGCTCATTTATTCCTTATTGGAGGGATTTTTTTCCTTTCTTTTTGGACAGACTTGTTGAGTTTTTCTGTGTAAACAATCGTGTCACCTGCAAATCGGGACATTTTCATGTCTTCCTTTTCAATCTATATGACTCTTATTTTCTTTTCTTATTGTGCTGGCTAGGATTTCTAGTATTATGTTGAATAAGAGTTATGAGAGTGTACATCCTTGTCTTTTTCCCAATCTTAACCATTAAGATCAGTCTTTCACCATTAAGTATGATGTTTCTGTAGGTTTTTCTGTAGATGTTCTTTATCAATGAGAGGAAGTTTCCCTCTATTCCTAGTTTTCTGAGAATTTTTATGAATTAGTATTGAATTTTGTTAGATGTTTTTTTGGCATCAATTGATATGATGATGTGATTTTTCTTCTTTAATTAAGAAAATGTTAATATGTTGGATTACTTTGATTAATTTTTGAGTATTGAACCAGCCTTGCATCCCTGGGATAAACTCCACTTGGTCATGGTGTATAATTTTTTTATATATGTAGCTGGACTACACTTGCTGATATTCTGCTGAGATTTTTCTTGTCTGTGTTCATGAGGGATATTAGACTGTAGTTCTCTCTTTCTCTCTGAGTACTGTCTATGTCTGATTTTTTATTTATTTATTTATTTATTTATGGCTGTGTTGGGTCTTCGTTTCTGTGCCAGGGCTTTCTCTAGTTGTGGCAAGTGGGGGCCACTCTTCATCACGGTGCGCGGGCCTCTCACTATCGCGGCCTCTCTTGTTGCGGAGGACAGGCTCCAGATGCGCAGGCTCAGTAGTTGTGGCTCACGGGCCCAGTTGCTCCACGGCATGTGGGATCTTCCCAGACCAGGGCGCGAACCCGTGTCCCCTGCATTGGCAGGCAGATTCTCAACCACTGCGCCACCAGGGAAGCCCCTATATCTGATTTTTGACTGATTATATATGGTCTTGTATTTTTAATTTCAGATTTCATGTGTTTATTACTAGACTTAGAAAATGAGTTGGGGAGTATCTCCCCACTTAAAGAGAGGTTCTTTAGGTGTCAGGTAGAATTCTTTAGTGAAACCACATGGGACTGGAGATTTCTTTTTAGGGATTTTAAAATTATGAATTCAATTTGTTTGATGGTTAAAATGATATATACATATATTTTTAAATTTAATTTTATTTATTTTTTTATACAGCAGGTTCTTGTTAGTCATCAATTTTATACACATCAGTGTATACATGTCAACCCCAATCGCCCAATTCATCACACCCCCACGCCCCCTGCCGCTTTTCCCCCTTGGTGTCCATACGTTTGTTCTCTACATCTGTGTCTCAATTTCTGCCCTGCAGACCAGTTCATCTGTACCATTTTTCTAGGTACCACATATATGCATTAATATACGATATTTGTTTTTCTCTTTCTGATTTACTTCACTCTGTATGACAGTCTCTAGATCCATCCATGTCTCAACAAACGACTCAATTTCGTTCCTTTTTATGGCTGAGTAATATTCCATTGTATATATGTACCACATCTTCTTTATCCATTCGTCTGTCGATGGGCATTTAGGTTGCTTCCATGACCTGGCTATTGGAAATAGTGCTGCAATGAACATTGGGGTGCATGTGTCTTTTTGAATTCTGGTTTTCTCTGGGTATATGCCCAGTAGTGGGATTGCTGGATCATATGGTAATTCTAATTTTAGTTTTTTAAGGAACCTCCATACTGTTCTCCATAGTGGCTGTATCAATTTACATTCGCACCAACAGTGCAAGAGGGTACCCTTTTCTCTACACCCTCTCCAGCATTTGTTGTTGGTAGATTTTCTGATGACGCCCATTCTAACTGGTGTGAGGTGATACCTCATTGTAGTTTTGATTTGCATTTCTCTAAAAATTAGTGATGTTGAGCCACTTTTCATGTGCTTCTTGGCCATCTGTATGTCTTCTTTGGAGAAATGTCTATTTAGGTCTTCTGTCCACTTTTGGATTGGGTTGTTTGTGTTTTTAATATTGAGCTGCATGAGCTGTTTCTATATTTTGGAAATTAATCCTTTGTCCGTTGATTCGTTTGCAAATATTTTCTCCCATTCTGAGGGTTGTCTTTTCGTCTTGTTTATGGTTTCCTTTGCTGTGCAAAAGCTTTTAAGTTTCATTAGGTCCCATTTGTTTATTTTTGTTTTTATTTCCATTACTCTAGGAGGTGGATCAAAAAAGATTTTGCTGTGATTTATGTCAAAGAGTGTTCTTCCTATGTTTTCCTCTAAGACTTTTATAGTGTCCGGTCTTACATTTAGGTCTCGAATCCATTTTGAGTTTATTTTTGTGTATGGTGTTAGGGAGTGTTCTAATTTCATTCTTTTATGTGTAGCTGTCCAGTTTTCCCAGCACCACTTATTGAAGAGACTGTCTTTTCTCCCTTGTATATCCTTGCCTCCTTTGTCATAGATTAGTTGACCATAGGTGAGTGGGTTTATCTCTGGGCTTTCTATCTTGTTCCATTGGTCTATGTTTCTGTTTTTGTGCCAGTACCATATTGTCTTGATTACTGTAGCTTTGTAGTATAGTCTGAAGTCAGGGAGTCTGATTCCTCCAGCTCCGTTTTTTTCCCTCAAGACTGCTTTGGCTATTCGGGGTCTTTTGTGTCTCCATACAAATTTTAAGATTTTTTGTTCTAGTTCCATAAAAAATGCCATTGGTAATTTGATAGGGACTGCATTGAATCTGTAGATTGCTTTGGGTAGTATAGTCATTTTCACAATGTTGATTCTTCCAATCCGAGAACATGGTATATCTCTCCATCTGTTGGTGTCATCTTTAATTTCTTTCATCAGTGTCTTGTAGTTTTCTGCATACAGGTCTTTTTTCTCCCTAGGTAGGTTTATTCCTAGGTATTTTATTCTTTTTGTTACAATGGCAAATGGGAGTGTTTCCATAATTTCTCTTTCAGATTTTTCATCATCAGTGTATAGGAATGCAAGAGATTTCTGTGCATTAATTTTGTATCCTGCAACTTTACCGAATTCATTGATTAGCTCTAGTAGTTTTCTGGTGGCATCTTTAGGATTCTCTATGTATAGTATCATGTCATCTGCAAACAGTGACAGTTTTACTTCTTCTTTTCCAATTTGGATTCCGTTTATTTCTTTTTCTTCTCTGATTGCCGTGGCTAGGACTTCCAAAACCATGTTGAATAATAGTGGTGAGAGTGGACATCCTTTTCTTGTTCCTGATCTTAGAGGAAATGCTTTCAATTTTTCACCATTGAGAATGATGTTTTCTGTGGGTTTGTCATATATGACCTTTATTATGTTGAGGTAGGTTCCCTCTATGCCCACTTTCTGGAGAGTTTTTATCGTAAATGGGTGTTGAATTTTGTCAAAAGCTTTCTCTGCATCTATTGAGATGATCATGTGGTTTTTATTCTTCAATTTGTTAATATGGTGTATCACATTGATTGATTTGCGTATACTGAAGAATCCTTGCATCCCTGGGATAAATCCCACTTGATCATGGTGTATGATCTTTTTAATGTGTTGTTGGATTCTGTTTGCTAGTATTTTGTTGAGGATTTTTGCATCTATATTCATGAGTGATGTTGGTGTGTAATTTTCTTTTTTTGTAGTATCTTTGTCTGGTTTTGGTATCAGGGCGATAGTGGCCTCATAGAATGATTTTGGGAGTGTTCCTTCCTCTGCAATTTTTTGGAAGAGTTTGAGAAGGATGGGTGTTAGCTCTTCTCTAAATGTTTGATAGAATTCACTTTTGTTTGTTGGAAGATTTTTAATCACAGTTTCAATTTCATTACTTGTGATTGGTCTGTTCATATTTTCTATTTCTTCCTTTTTCAGTTTTGGAAGGTTATACCTTTCTAAGAATTTGCCCATTTCTTCCAGGTTGTCCATTTTATTGACATAGAGTTGCTTATAGTAGTCTCTTAGGATGTTTTGTATTTCTGTGGTGTCTGTTGTAACTTCTCCTGTTTCATTTCTAATTTTATTGATTTGAGTCCTCTCCCTCTTTTTCTTGATGAGTCTGGCTAATGGTTTATCAATTTTGTTTACCTTCTCAAAAAACCAGCTTTTAGTTTTATTGATCTTTGTTCTTGTTTTCTTTGTTTCTATTTCATTTATTTCTGCTCTGATCTTTATGATTTCTTTCCTTCTGGTAACTTTGGGTTTTGTTTGTTCTTCTTTCTGTAGTTGCTTTAGGTGTAAGGTTAGACTGTTTATTTGAGATGTTTGTTGTTTCCTGAGGTAGGCTTGTATAGCTGTTAACTTCCCTCTTAGAACTGCTTTTGCTGTATCCCATAGGTTTTGGATCATCATGTTTTCATTGTCATTTGTCTCTAGGTATTTTTTGATTTCTTCACTGATCTCTTGGTTAGTTAGTAATGTATTGTTTAGCCTCCATGTGTTTGTGTTTTTTACGTTTATTTCCCTGTAATTCGTTTCTAATCTCATAGCATTTTGGTCAGAAAAGATGCTTGATATGATTTCAGTTTTCTTAAATTTACTGAGGCTTGATTTGTGACCCAAGATGTGATCTATCCTGGAGGATGTTCTGTGCGCACTTGAGGAGAAAGTGTAATCTGCTGTTTCTGGATGGAAAGTCCTATAAATATCAATTAAATCTCTCTGGTCTATTGTGTCATTTAAAGCTTCTGTTTCCTTATTTATTTTCATTTTGGATGATCTGTCCATTGGTGTAAGTGAGGTGTTAAAGTCCCCCACTATTATTGTGTTACTGGCAGTTTCCTCTTTTATAGCTGTGAGCAGTTGCCTTATGTATTGATGTCCTCCTATGTTGGGTGCATATATATTTATAACCGTTATATCTTCTTCTTGGATTGATCCCTTGATCATTATATAGTGTCCTTCCTTGTCTCTTGTAACATTCTTTATTTGAAAGTCTATTTTATCTGATATGAGTATTGCTATTCCAGCTTTCTTTTGATTTCCATTTGCATGGAATATCTTTTTCCATCCCCTCACTTTCCATCTGTATGTGTCCTTAGGTCTGACGTGGGTCTCTCGTAGACAACATATATATGGGTCTTGTTTTTGTATCTATTCGGCAAGCCTGTGTCTTTTGGTTGGAGCATTTAATCCATTCACGTTTAAGGTAATTATCAATATGTATGTTCCTATGACCATTTTCTTTATTGTTTTGGTTTTGTTGCTGTAGGTCCTTTTCTTCTTTTGTGTTTCCCACTTAGAGAAGTTTCTTTAGCATTTGTTGTAGAGCTGGTTTGGTGGTGCTGAATTCTCTTAGCTTTTGCTCGTCTGTAAAGCTTTTGATTTCTCCATCAAATCTGAATGAGATCCTTGCCAGGTAGAGTAATCTTGGTTGTAGGTTCTTCCCTTTCATAACTTTAAGTATATCCTGCCACTCCCTTCTGGCTTGTAGGGTTTCTGCTGAGAAATCAGCTGTTAACCTTATGGATATTCCCTTGTATGTTATTTGTCGTTTTTCCCTTGCTGCGTTCAATAATTTTTCTTTGTCTTTAATTTTTGCCACTTTGATTACTATGTGTCTCGGCGTGTTTCTCCTTGGGTTTATCCTGTATGGGACTCTCTGCGCCTCCTGCACTTGGGTGGCTATTTCCTTACCCATGTTAGGGAAGTTTTCGACTATAATCTCTTCAAATATTTTCTCGGGTCCTTTCTCTCTCTCTTCTCCTTCTGGGACCCCTATAATGCGAATGTTGTTGCATTTAATGTTGTCCCAGAGGTCTCTTAGGCTGTCTTCATTTCTTTTCATTCTTTTTTCTTTAGTCTGTTCCGCAGCCGTGAATTCCACCATTCTGTCCTCCAGGTCACGTATCCGTTCTTCTGCCTCAGTTATTCTGCTATTGATTCCTTCGAGTGTATTTTTCATTTCAATTATTGTATTGTTCATCTCTGTTTGTTTGTTCTTTAATTCTTCTAGGTCTTTGTTAAACATTTCTTGCATCTTCTCGATCTTTGCCTCCATTCTTTTTCCGAGGTCCTGGATCATCTTCACTATCATTATTCTGAATTCTTTTTCTGGAAGGTTGCCTATCTCCACTTCATTTAGTTGTTTTTCTGGGGTTTTATCTTGTTCCTTTATCTGGTACATAGCCCTCTGCCTTTTCATCTTGTCTCTGTTTCTGTGAATGTGGTTTTTGTTCCACAGGCTGCAGGATTGTAGTTCTTCTTGCTTCTGCTGTCTGCCTTCTGGTGGATGAAGCTATCTAAGAGGCTTGTGCAAGTTTCCTGTTGGGAGGGACTGGTGGTGCGTAGAGCTGGCTGTTGCTCTGGTGGGCAGAGCTCAGTAAAACTTTAATCCGCTTGTCTGCTGATGGGTGAGGCTGGGTTCCCTCCCTGTTGGTTGTTTGGCCTGAGGCAACCCAACACTGGAGCTTACCTGCATTTTACCTGCTTACCTTTCATCTTTGGTGGGGCTAATGGCGGACTCTGGGAGGTCTCACGCCAAGGAATACTTCCCAGAACTTCTGGTGCCAGTGTCCTTGTCCCCACAGTGAGCCACAGCCTTCCCGCGCTTCTGCAGGAGACCCTCCAACACTAGCAGGCAGGTCTGGTTCAGTCTCCACTGGGGTCACTGCTCCTTCCCCTGTGTCCCGATGTGCACACTACTTTGTGTGTGCCCTCCAGGAATGGAGTCTCTGTTTTCCCCCAGTCCTGTCGAAGTCCTGCAATCAAATCCCACTAGCCTTTAAAGTCTGATTCTCTAGGAATTCCTCCTCCCGTTGCTGGACCCCCAGGTTGGGAAGTGTGACTTGGGGCTCAGATCCTTCACTCCAGTGGGTGGACTTCTGTGGTATAAGTGTTCTGCAGCCTGTGAGTCACCCACCCAGCAGTTATGGGATTTGATTTTACTGTGATTGTGTCCCTCCTACCTTCTCATTGTGGCTTCTCCTTTGTCTTTGGATGTGGGGTATCTTTTTTGGTGAGTTCCAGTGTTTTCCTATCGATGATTGTCCAGCAGCTAGTTGTGATTCTCGTGCTCTCACAATAGGGAGTGAGAGCACGTCCTTCTACTCCAGCATCTTGATTCAGGGCCTGCCCTGTGATTTGTCTGAGAGGGGCTGAGAAGCTTAGGGGAGGCCAAAATGATATATTTTTATTGGGTGAATTTTGGTAGGTTGTGCTTTTTGAGGAATTACGCCATTTAATCTAAGTTGTCAAATTTATGTATATAGAGTTTTTCTTAGTATGCCTTATTATCCTCATAATGTCTGTGGACTTTGTAGTGATATCCCCCTTTTTATTCCTGATTTTGGTAATTTGGGTCATCTTGTTCTTTATTTTTTGCTTGTTTTCTGGAAATTTGTGAGCGTATTGATTTTTATGGAGAACCAGCTTTTTGCTTCATGAGTTTTCTCTGTTTTTCTGTTTTTGATTTCATTGCTTTCTGCTCTTTATGTCCTTCTTCTTGCTTGCTCTGTGTTTGTTTTGCTCCTCATTTTCTAGTTTCTTGTGGTGGTAGCTTAGAGTTTTGAGATTTTTACTCTAATGTAACTGTTAAGTGTTTTTTATTTTCTTCAGCATTGCTTTAGCTATACATTTTGATAAATTGTCTTTTCATTTTTTAAAAAATTAATTAATTTTTGGCTGTGTTGGGTCTTCATTGCTGCATGGGGGCTTTCTCTAGTTGTGGCGAGCGGGGTCTACTTTTTGTTGTGGTGGGCGGGCTTCTCATTGAGGTGGCTTCTCTTTGTTGCAGAGCACGGGCTCTAGGTGTGAGGCTTTTCAGTAGTTGTGGCATGCAGGCTCAGTAGTTGCTCCACGGCATGTGGGATCTTCCCGGACTAAGGCTCGAACTTGTGTCCCCTGCATTGGCAGGTGGATTCTTAACAACTGCGCCATCTGGGAAGTCCCTGTCTTTTCATTTTTATTCAGTTATATTTATTTTTTATTTCCCTCAAGACTTCCTCTTTGACTCATGTTATTTAGAAAAGTGTTTGGAGATTTTCCTATTATCTTTCTGATACTGATTTCTAGTTTGATTCCATTGTTGTCAGAGAATACACTCTGTATCATGAAATTCTTTTAAATTTGTTGGGATTTGTTTTATGGCCCAGGATATAGTCTATCTTAATGAATGTTCCATGGGTACTTGAAAAGAATGTGTATTCTGATGTTGTTGAATGGCATGTTCTACAAATGTTGATTAGATCCTGCTGGTTGGTAGTGGTAAGTTTTTTTGTATCCTTAATGATTTTCTGTCTGGTAGTTTTATCAGTTGCTGAGAGAGAGGTGTTAAAGCCTCCAACTATAGTTGTGGATTTGTCTATTTTTATCTGTTCTATCAGTTTTTGCTTCATATGTTTTACAGCTCTGTTGTTTGGTGCATATACATTTAAGATTGTTATGTCTTCTTGATGGATTGACTGTTTTATCATAACTTTATGATCGTTTCTAATGCTGGAGATTTTCTTTCACTGAAATCTACTTTATCTGATATTAATATAGTCACTACTGCTTTCTTTTGATTAAGATTTGTAGGCCATATCCTTTTCTAACCTTTTATTTTCAACCTACCTATATCGTTATTTTGAAGTGAATTTCTTGTAGACGGCACAGAGTTGGATTGCTTCTTAAAAGTCCATTCTGCCAATCTCTGTCTTTTAATTGGTATATTTAATTTGATTGGGTTCAGATTTTTGAATCTTTAGGTTTATTCCTTTTGCAAATTTGGGAAATTTTTAGTTTTTATTTCTTTGAATATTTTTTCATCCCCACATTTTTCTCCTTTCTTTCTAGGATTCCAATGACACAAATTTTAGACCTTTTATAACCGTGTTACAGGTCCCTGAGGCTCTGTTTATTTTTTTCAGCCTATTTTTTTTCTCTGTTATTCAGACTGTGTAATATCTGTTGACATATCTTTAGGCTCAGTGATTCTTTCCTCTGTCATCTACCTCTGCTATTAAGTCCATCCAATGAGTTATTTTATTTTATTTATTCCTCAAGTCCTGAGGTCCCTAGCCAGTCTGCCTTCTTCTTTCCATCTTTCAGAATCTTCTTATGTTTGTTTTATAATTACATCCAGGGCTTTTAGCTGTCCTTAGTGGGAGGGTTAGGGAGAAATGTGTTCATTGTATCTTGACTGGAACTAGAAGTCTCTGTGTTGAAGTATTTAAAATAAGTTCAGACATGATAAAAAAAGATAAGTCATTTTAATAACAAATAAGTTTCTGCAGAGAGATCATTGAGGCAATGCACTGTGGGGGAATGGTTGGTGGAGATGTGCCCAGAAGATGTGGTGAGCCTTGGATCTTGTTCTTATTTGTCTCCATTCCTGGCCTTGGAGGTATCTCAGCTACTGTGATGGCTGACAAGTCTAAGGGATGCTTTGGGAGGGAAAGGTATAGAAAACCTCCCTTCTCCTGTGTGTTTCTCCTTTACTCTCATACTACTAGCACACTTACAGTACTTTTGACACCAGCTGTGTGTGCGGTTTCCCCACACCAAGCAGTTCTGCAAAACAGCTGGGTGTCCTACAGTTTAACTCAATTCTCACACTACCTGGAGATAGCATCAGATCCCACAGGTTAAGGGCTCAAACCCACAAGACTGCTCCCCCTACCTCCCTTAAGATGCCAACTGCAAGTCCAGTTTATTACCTGTGTTTCTGACCAACTGGTTTTAAATTGGAACTTCCCACCACCCCTTCCTCAGGTTCAATTAATTTGCTAGAGCAGCTCACAGAACTCAGGAAAATAGCTTACTGTTTACTGGTTTATTATAAAAGGATATAATAAAGCATACAGATGATCATCCAAATGGAAGAAATGCATAGGGCAGGGTATGTGGGAAGGGGCATGGAGTTTTCATGCCCTCTCCAAGAGCATCACTCTCCCAGTACCTCTATGTGTTCACCAGTCCGGAAGCTCTCTGAACCCTGTCCTTTTGGGATTTTTATGGAGGCTTCCTCATGTAGGCAGGATCGATTATTAACTTCATTTCTAGGCCTTCTCCCTTCTCTGGACAATGGGGAGTGGGGCTGAAAATTCCAAGCTTCTAATCCCGGCCTGGTCTTTCTGGTGACCAACCCGCATCCAGTAGCCCACTGAAAGTCACCTTATTAGAACAAAAGACACTGCTGTTACTCAGGAAATTCCAGGGGATTTAGAAGCTTTGTGTCAGGAACCAGGGTGAAAGACCAAATATTCAAACAAAAGGTGTTCCTAGTGCTCTTATCACAGGAAATTACAAGGTTTCAGAAGTTCTGTGCTAGGCACCATGGGCAGTCAACAATATACATTTTCTATTATTTCACAGGGAGGTCTCTCTTTGAGAGCTTGGGCAGCCAGCTAATGGGCAAAGGGGACAGATTGAAAAGATACATGGGAGAATCCTTCCACATACTCTGATTGCTCACTTTCCTGGTCTTTCATGCAGTGTGTAAAATTCAAGGAGAGAAATGGTATGTGGGATTATGAAAAGCTCCCCTCCTCCCCCCTGGATGGATGGCAGAAATGTCCGTTTTTCCTTTCTCTCTCTTGTATTATTCTTATCTTTCTTAATTGGCCTTCTGCCCTGGAGACCTTCAACATTTTGGGATTCCATCTGGAGTTGCAGTTTGCTAGTATTTGCCCACCACAGAGACGTTACATGTTAATGAGTTTTCTTGAATGTGTGAAGACTTCCTAAGAAGAAAGCAAATTCTCTGAGCATGAGGCCCATTTTAGGGGCCATGGCTTCCAAAGGACTGGGGATCATTTTTTTTCTCCATGTTACTGTGACTTAGTCTTTTTGGTGTTCTGGATGAGTGACACTAATGAGATGCATGATTCATTAGCATAGTTTGTAGCTGGGAAATCTTATGAGCTTGTATAACTTGCTGTCTAGCCATCCCATTCTATTACTTTTTTTTTTTTTTTTTTTTGGTCATGACCCCTAACTTATTTAGCAGTTTTATTAATTGTTTATAGCTCATTTCTCCACATACCTTATAGAAAATATAGTTAGTGTTTTTCCAGTTTGAGAGATATAGAGACTATAATATAGTTTTTGTGCCTTTGATTTCATACCAGAATTTAATATTTCTTTAAAAAGACTGATTCTTTGTTAGCTTTAGGAAGAAAGGGAGAAATATGGAACTGACAAAGTACGGAGAGAGAATCTATATATGTTTGATCACGTATATTGCACATATCTTGAATAATCTGGAGCAACTTCTAGAAAGCAGGGAGGTAGAGGTATAGCCCGAGGATGTTACTGAGTTTGGGTTGGCAATTGGGTTGAAGAGATTCAAAGAATCCACCCACATTAATTAGGTCCCCTTGATGAATTCAGTCATTTTGAGAGGTTTTCTCTTTCCTTCTTGTGCAGAACACCTCCCACCCCCATTATACCCTGGACCTATTTGCAAGGCTTAGATCCTGAGGGCCAGTTAAGAGACTGGATGGTACATGTTAAACAGTACTGTTGTTACCGAGTCCAAGCTTGCTCTGCTTGCCGCACGACAGGCCAATAAATCGGGAGACGAGGCGTTGAGGCAAGGAATAGCGACTTTATTCGGAAAGTCGGCAGACTGAGAAGATGGCGGACTAGGGTCCCCAAAAAAACCATCTTACGGGGTCTGGATGACAGTTTCTTTTATAGAACAGAGGGGGAGGAGGTGAGGAAGTACAGTAAAAAGGCCATTTATCTTGTAAGATAGGATGGGATGTTCTGCAGCCATTCACAGGTGGGCAGGGTCAGAATGTCTCTCTGTGAGCTGAACAAAAACCTTTTAGTTTAACAGGCAGAGGGGCAGGGTTCCTTGTGGCAGGCCATTATGTACGCTTACAGCCATAGACAGTGATTATAATAACAAAAGCAGTGAAAAGCAAAGGTTAAAATAAAAGAAGCAGATCCAACATGGAGTCAGAATTGGCTCTTCCCTTTTGCACTGTTTGTGCTAGTCCTGTTGATGGTGTCCCCACCCTTGTGAGCATCTTCTTTACCTGGGCACGGTGGTAAAGACGTTTAAGCAGAGGCTTGTTATTTACAGAAAAAAAAAAAGTTTTGTTAGTGAAAATATTTTATCTTTGAGGAAATGTTGGGGAAAGTGTTGTCTCTGGAAATTGTGAGCAGTAAAATAATTTAGTTCAAATTATTTTAGAAATAGCAAAGCATCTGTTGAAAGATAAAGAAAACTCTTCCAATAATTGCTAAATGAATCATTAGCCTGAGTTCATCCAGAGAGCAGTGCTGCTTCTGTGCAAAATCCCTACAAATTAGTCATCTTTTTTTTCCTTCCCCTTTGGAGAATTATAGACCATTAAGGTGAGCTTGCTGCCTTTGAATGTGTAGGGAAACATTTCTGGATTCAAGTATCTTATAAAGGTTTTCTCTATTCATAGATAAGTTTTGCTCAGTGTGTTTGGGAATTAGGTATGGTCTCAAAGTAAATAATATGCACAAATGCTGTTTAGGAAATAGATATGCAAAAGTGTTTAGTGTTTCTGTTGTATTGCTTTTTTTTTTGCAAAATGTTGGATATGAGGTAAGGAAAACAGTAAATATATACAGCTCTCCTCTTTTCCCTATTCAAGGAGAAAATAGCTATGGTAATGAAAAATATAGACCAGTGGGTAAGGTAGATAATTTTCTGTTTGGTTTTGAAATCCATAAATTGGTGCACTTATGAATGTGAAACACTCACTGCCTTCATTATCCAGTTCTAGAACACTCCTTGGAGTGATCTACCTGGTGTTTTTTTCTCCATTTATTTTTCTCCACCGAATAATGTTCTTCAAAGTGAATTATTTTCATAATGCTTCTATAATACAGCTAGAGCTGTACTGCAGTCAGAAGAAAAATCCTTTCCAAAGTATGTTGATCAAGGCTCCATTGCAGACAACAGAATCCACCCCAGTCAGTTTAAGCAGAAAGGACTTTATTGCAGGGATTTAAGGAGATTTCAGAATAGTCGAAAGGACTATAGGGATGGGCACTAAGTAAGGTTCCTGGAGCAATTCCCAGAGCCACCCTGTAAAACCGTGACTGCTGCCCAGCCCCTGGCTGGAGGACGCAGTGCTATGGTGCACTAGCAAAAGCTGCCACACCAGGAAGCTACAGCACCTCTGGACTGACTGGACCCTGGAGCCTCCACCGTGGCTGCTGCAGAATAACAAGAGCCTCTGCCACCATCCTGTCAGAAGTCTCAAAGCCCATACATTTTTATGTTCGTTCTTTCACCTTCAAGTCTGCGTGTGTGTGTTTTTTCATCAGAAGCTAGGTCCAAAGGGAACATGCTAGCTACAGGGAATTCTGGGAAATGTAGTTTTTTGCCTTCTAACCTCTAATGTATAGGAAGTCAAGCTAGAAGTGGTCGGAGGAGTGTTGATTGAGGCAATTGGCAGTATCAGCCACACAGAGCAGATATTTTATTTTGAGAAGAAGGTTAAGATGGTTGCTTTCCCAAGGCATTTTAGATGTTGCAGCTTTTCTGAATGCAGATGTTCCCCTTTTGTTAATCATGGATTCACTGCTTTCCAGTCCAGTTTCTAGAACCTGTCTGCTTTCCTTTCTTTTGACTGGGTTTGAGGGAATCTTGAGCAGGTCCCCTCTCTACCTCTATCTATCTCCATATCTATGAGTATCTCTATCTGTTTCAGAATATACAGCTTGAAAACTCTCAGATTTATGTTTCTGGGGCTATCAGAATAAAATAGAGTTTGTTGTTTGTTTTTTTGTTTGCATATTTACTTAACAAACACACACATAGTACTTAATAAGTACTAGGCACTATTCCAAGTGTTTTCCGTATTTTAATTTATTTAAGTCTTATAATTAAATCATGAAATAGACCCTCTATTATGACAGTACTCTATTTTGTCCATCTCTTTAGAGCAAGTAATTGATATAACCAGAGGGTGGGCCTTGAGTTGGTGAAGATAATCTGCAGAGCACATCATGCACTAGAAATATTCCATGAGTTTCTGTTCTCTAACTGTGATTAAAAAGACATTCAAGGATAGGTGCCAGGTTCTCCACTTTTTGTGTCTCTTATTCCCTTTTCCCGGTAGACTGTGCTTACACCAGGTTCTTAAAAATGATTGGGGGGGCTTCCCTGGTGACGCAGTGGTTAAGAATCTGCCTGCCAATGCAGGGGACACGGGTTCGTGCCATGGTCTGGGAAGATCCCACATGCCGGGGAGCAACTGGGCCCGTGAGCCACAATTACTGAGCCTGCACGTCTGGAGCCTGTGCTCCGCAACAAGAGAGGCCGCGACAGTGAGAGGCCCGTGCACTGCGATGAAGAGTGGCCCCCGCTTGCCACAACTAGAGAAAGCCTTCACACAGAAACGAAGACCCAACACAGCCATAAAAATAAATAAAATAAATAAATTTAAAAATGATTTGACCCATATGTCATTCAGTTTATTCAACAAGCTTTTATTGAGTGTCTAGTATGTGTTGGTTTCTTGGAGGATACAATGCTGAATGTACATGTAGTCCCTTTTGGGGCGGGGGGAGAGGTCACAGTTTAGTGGAGAGGCAGCTCAGTAACCTACAATTAAAGTACAATGTGGTAAATTGCCATGATATGGGTAACCATCGTACATTGAGGGAGCATAGACAAGGAACAATCTGTCTGGACTCTAAATGGATGGATTAGGTAAAGCTTCCTGGGAGAGGGCTTGCCTGACCTGAGGCCTGAAAGATAGGTCATCATCCTGATATTTGAGGGGCAGGTTTCTCCAAGTAAAGGGAGCAAAGGGTGGGAAGTTTCGGCCATATGAACACAGCACATTTGGGTGGTCAGCACGGCCATGTTGCAGAACTGGGGAGAAAAGTTGGGTAGGATGATGAAGGCTGGGCAGGGCCAGATAGGAAGAGCTGCATGCATCTTGCTGAGAATGTCTCTCTGGTATGCTCAGGGGGAAACCTGAAGAATATTAAGTGGGAGAGTGACTTGATCAGGTGTGATCTTAAAAATGTTACTTTGGTGCTGTGAAGAGGGAACAGAATGGGGGTAACAAGACCAACTGTGCAGAGAATAGTCCCCACCTTTGAAGTATGTCCAGCGCAGAGTACTGGGAGGAAAAAGATGTGCAGTAGCTCCGAGTTTTTCCTGGATAACCAAGGGTAATGGGTGTGCTACGGCTGAGACTTCTGTGGCCTTCGTAGAATCTGCTTCATCTGTAGATGTAGACTTCAGAGCTGATAGTAAATTACCTAAAAATGCCATCCATATGTGTAATAAAACAATGTTCCTGACCTACTCTCACTAGGAGATAAGTGGTGGGTCTAGGAGAAATGGTAATCCCTTAGAAGAGGGGCCTGCAAACCAGGGCCTTTGGACCAAATTTGGCCCTCCACCTGTTTTTGTGGGTACAGTTTTTTTGGAGCACAGCTGCTCCCATTTGTTTATGTCTTACTATGACTGCCTTTGGGCTACACCATCAGAGTTGAGTAGTTGCCACAGAGACTCTATAGCTCTCAAAGCTGAAAATATTTACCATCTAGCCCTTTATTAAGGGTTGCTAGCCCTTGTTTCAGTGTGATTATTTTGATAGCAATAAGCCGGATGGATTTGGAGGGATGAGTTCAATTTTAGAGGCATTAACATTTTTTAACTTTAGACTTTGCACTTCACCAATCAATCCCTTTAGCTTTTATGATTACTTTAAACTCTAATTATATAAATGCCATTTGCAGCAACATGGATGGACCTAGAGGTTATCATACTATGTGAAGTAAGTCAGACAAAGACAAATATCATATGATATCATTTATATGTGGAATCTAAAATATGACACAAATGAACTTATCTCTAAGACAGAAACAGACTCACAGACATAAAGAACAGACTTGTGGTTGCCAGAGAGGTGGGAGGGATGGATGGACTGGGAGTTTCGGATTAGCAGATGCAAACTATTACATATACAATGGATAAACAACAAGGTCTACTGTATAGCACAGGGAACTACATTCAATATCCTGTGATAATCCATAATGGGAAAGAATATGAAAACGAATGTATGTATATATACATACATATATGTATAACTGAGTCACTTTGCTATACGGCAGAAATTAACATTGTAAATCAACTATACTTCAATAAAATAAATTTTAAAACATTCTAATTATGTAAAGTAGGACTGACCAGCCTGAGGTCACATAAGGGTAGGTGACAGAACTGAGACTCAAGCCTGGGTCTCCTGAACGTGAGCACAAGTCCAGTCTCTGCCACACACAGCAGACCACTGGCTCCATCAGCCACTTCGAGAATAAGGTCACTTTCCCTGCATTGCGATAGACGCAAATTCGAGGTGAGAATAGTATCTCTGGGAAACAGGCCTTCCTCTGAGGCCATCCATTACAATCATCTTCCTCTGTGTTCTTGGTGTCCTTTACTAGGAGGGATGTTAAAGCCCACGATCTCCTCATTAGTGATGTTAATTCCCTCTGTTAACTCTGTGGGAATCAACACCCTTGGTCCCTTCAAGGCCCCAGAAGAGTGTAGAAATGAAGGTCAGATTTAACTCTATTGAGTCAATGGAAGTAGCTGAACATTCCAGTTAGGCTGCAGCTCTTCCTGAACCCTGAGGAATTGAATTTTACAATTCTAAGGTCCTGAACCCTCCTTCTGGTGGGTACTGAGCCAAGACTGTCTGCACCCGGGAGATTTCTATCACGTTCTTTCAGTTCCTGATCGCGTTTATGGATGGTAATAAATTTGCTGGTCAGAGCAGATTTCATCATTAAGTAAATAGCCATTTTAGCCTTTGTATCGATCTTAACAAAAAAATAATTCTTTCATACAAACCGAAAGAATTATTGAATTTAAAAAATTCAGATGCAAAATCCTGCAGACTGACAGGATTAACTTTTCAGGGAGCACTTTATGTAATAAGATATATCCCAAAGCCAATTTTTACCCCATTATTTCCAGCAACTGCTGACGTTTGCCCCCAGGATGAAATTGGAATGTTAAAATAGCAGATTCCTCAAGTGTCTGCCCGAGGAGGTAAGCAGGCTCAGAGCAGGAAGAGGCCTTGTTGAAAGAGCTGAGTTCTCTGTGATGCTAGTAAAACTCCCTTTGGGCAGAGGGTTAGTTTTTTTGGCCTTAAAAACTCAAACTTGGAATGTAAAATGGTGTAGCCACTGTGGAAAACAGTTTGCAGGTTGCTCAAAACATTACACGTAGAATCATGATATGACCCAACAGTACTACTCCTAGGTATAGACCTAAAAGAATTGAAAATGGGTATTTTAACAAACACTTGTACACAGATATTTATAGCATTAGTCACAGTAGACAAAAGGGGGAAACAGCTGAAATATCCATTAATGGATGAATAGATAAACAAAATGTGGTATATCCCTATAATGGGATGTGATTTAGCCATAACAGAACGGCGTACTCGTACGTGTTACAATGTGGATCAACCTTAGCAACATTATGCTGAGTAAAAGAAGCCAGGTCACACATTGCAGGACTCCATTTATATGAAATACCCAACGTAGCTAAATCCATAGAGATAGAAAGCAGGTTCATGATTGTCAAAGCCTGGGGGAGGAGGGTGGAATGGGGAGTGACCAATTAATGGGTACAGAGCTTCCTTTTGGGGTGATGGAAATGTTTGGAATTAGATAGAGGTGGTGGTTACACAACACTGGAAGTGTAGATGCCACTGAGTTGAATTTAATGTGATTAATTCTATGCTATGTGAATTTACCTTAAACCAACAGCAGCAAAACAACAAATTCCCCCAAACTCAAGCTTTTTCAGAATCCCTAAGATGTGGAGTTTCAGTTCTGTTAAATCCTGACAAATAACCTTCTAATAATATTTGAGTTAAAGTTTCAGCTACTGGTAAGAGCAGTGATTTACTGGAAAGTAGACAAGGTCTTGGGAGAGTCTGGGTTAAAAAACCAGTGGTGGACTTGGTGTAACTGATTTTATCTGTGGAATGACTTTCTCAGCCTCCCTTGGGGTGTCTTGGTAGGTGGCTTGGGGTTGTACTTGGTACCAGGTGCTTTAACAACATTTGAGTCCAGTGGCCTGGCCATATTAGCCATGGGATTGTTATCTTCAGCCAGTGTTAATTCAACATGGTCTGAGGAATGCAGGAAAAAAGCAGAGAAGGAGAGTTTTGGCCATCCCCCTGTGATAACACTGCAGGACTCCAGCTAAGAGGCCAGGAGTGAGGGTGCTGTCATCTGGTGAGCTTCAGGGCTGATGGGAATTCATGGCTAGAATAAGGAAAAATTTACTCAGTGGTGAGTTGGCAACATAAGATCTTCATTTGCCAGGAGTTTTTTCTTTTAACTTTCTGCCCTTGAAGTACTAGATGATTTTGAAAGAGATTTGAACCACCAGATATGAGTACACATGTTTAAAAAAAAAAAAAAGGTCATTTGGCAACATTAGGAAATCATTTAAAATTCAAAATACTAAAAAGTAAACCTTTAGCACACCCATGTTCATAACAGCATTATTCACAACAGCCAAGAAGTGGAAGCAACTCAAATGTCCATTGACAGATGAATGGATAAATAAAATGTGGGGTATCCATACAGTGGTGGAATATTATTCAGCCTCAAAAAGGAGGGGAATTCTGCAGTATGCTGCAGCATGGATGAACCTTGAGGACATTGTGTCAAGTGGAACAAGCCAGACACAAAAGGACAAATGCCGTATGATTCCACTTACATGAGGTACCCAGAGTAGTCAAATCCATAGAGACAGAAGTAGAATGGTGGTTGTCAGGGGTGAGGGTGAGGTATGAACGGGGAGTTACCGTCTAATGGGTACAGAATTTCAGTTTTACAAAACAAAGAGTTCTGGAGGTGGATGGTGGTGATGGTTGTATCACAGCGTGAATGTACTTAATGCCACTAAGCTGCACACTTAAAAATGGTTAAGATGGTAAATTGTATGTTACATATATTTTACTACATGAGGCACAGACTTTGCAGCCTGAGGACCTGGGGTTTTAAAGTCAAGCTGTGTCATATATTAGCTGTGGGACCTTGGATGTGATATTTAACCTTTCTGAGGATAGTTTTCTTTTTCTTATCTTGCTATAGGCAGAAGCATAGCACATAGTCAGTCTGTATGCTGTAGTTTCTTCCCAATCTGGGGAAGAGGCTGGATGACTGGGGAACTTTCTGGAACAGAGCAGGCTGACAGTGTGGATGTGGAACTTGGAGGCCTGGGTTGGTGCCATGGGAGTGTGAGGGGGGATCTCTCCCCGCTACCCCCCGAATCATGGGCACTCAGTCAGGACGCTGTTTGTAGGCGGGTGACTAGCTGTTCTCTTAGTACTTCTTTCCTTTAGTATTTTTTCCTTTAGGAAAAAAATAACTTTTTTTCCACCCTTTGAAAGCAATCTGCCCTTCATCTTACATACAGGAAGGCTCAGGGCCAGATAGTTAAGTGACTCGTCCAAGTTTACACAGGGCGAGAAATGTGATGAGAACTTAGGTCACCTGATTTCACTTCCCCACGATTTTAAAGGCCTACTGATTGTTGGGTAATCATGATAGAAATTTGTGGTTAAGTCAAGGTTTTTGCTCTCAGGAACTTACTATTTTTTCCCTCTAGAGAGAAAATACATGAAATAGCTAGAATGAAAAGTGCTATAATAAATATGCTATAGTAGATGTGCTATCGTAAAAGTGCTAGAATTGAGTTGTGAATTGACAGAGAAAGGGATGCAGTGAGGTCCACCTGGAAGGGTGGAGAAGGCTTCACACCGGAGCTGACATGTCTGTGGATATGGGGCATTAAGGAGGCATCCCCGGGGTTGGAAACAGTTTGGTCGGATAGTGGGGTGTGTGTATGTGTCTGGGAGTGGTGGGGGAATCCAGGTAGAGCGTCAGCACAAGTAGAAACATCTTGGAAAAGGGCTTCCTCTTTGGTATCAGACAGGACTGGGTTTGAAACCCAGCTCTGCCGCCTCTAGTTTTGCCTGCTCTGACCTCCAGTTAACTCATCTGTAACATGGATTAAAAAAAGGGAAAGGTCTCAGTTGTATCTCTAGTATATGTAGATGAATGACACCACTGTTACCTGTCTTGCTTTACAGTGGTTTCCAGAGTCCGGGGTGTTAGTGTTGGTACCCTGACCTCCTCCAGGGTGAGGAATTCTACATTTCCACCGCCCCCCCACCCCGCCCCGTACCTAGTGTAGAACTCTGCTTTCTATGGGACAAGAGGCCCAGATCCTTTTCCTTGTTAAGAGTAGGAGAAATAATGTTTCACCAGGAAGTTAGAGTCACTATTTAAGAGACCCAGAATCATCATGTCCTTAGAGTTCTCTGTTCTTGCCTCATTGCACACTGAAAGCCTCAGAATGAATAACCATGCTTAACTCACTCAGTTTATTAAATTCTCACATCTAGGCGCTCAGAGCTTTCCATGGTGAGCAGGATGATGGTCGCTCTGTTTGTGAATATTACATGGTTAGCTTTAGTGTGTCCCTGCCCGGGAATGGCGTGGGGTGGCGTGAGCTGTTAAGGGTTCTCTGGGCTTATGAACAATGTAGGGAATCATGATGGATGATGTCAATCTCTACTACTTGCAATGTGGTCCCCAGGCCAGCAGCATGGCATCCCCTGAGAGCTTTGATGAAAGACAGAATCCCAGGCCCTATCCCAGACTTCTTGGATCAGAATCTACATTTTAGCAAAATCTGTAGGTGATTTGTGTGTCCACTGAGGTTTGAGAAGTGCTGATGTAGAAGATTGGATGTGAATCTTGGAGTTCAGGCTCTCCTTTCTCCACGGGGGAGCCTTCCTGGTTTTGTCCAGCTAGAATTTTTCCCCGGTTTATATTTGACTTCCTTACAGAACCAAAGAAGAGGCTTCTAATTGACTAAGAATTACAGGATCGAGAAAGGAAATGGGGAGGGAACAGAACATGAAAAAGTTGTTCTTGGTTTGAGACTTTAAGATTTACCTTGAAATGAGTGAGCTCAGGGTCTATAAGGCTTTTGCTTTTGGAATCAGGCAAGTCAACATTTTTCTTCCCCAAATCAGTAACTGCTACTTTTTGGCCATCTTCTATTCATTAATTCAGCTTTTCTGTCTGGTTATTTCCTTTAGGTAAATATTTTAAATGGAGAAGAATAGACATAAGAAAAATGTTTTTATTTCCTTTAAATGGCTCTTTTCTGAAATAATTAGTGATGAGAGACTGTGTAGTTTTGTTGATGGGATTTTTAAAAAAAATTTATTTAATTTGTTTATATCTGGCTGCGTTGGGTCTTCATTGCTGCGCGCGGGCTTTCTCTAGTTGTGGCAAGCGGGGACTCCGCTTCATTGAGATGCTCGGGCTTCTCATCGCGGTGGCTTCTCTTGTTGCAGAGCACAGTCCCTAGGCGCATGGACTTCAGTAGTTGTGGAGCGGGGGCTCAGTAGTTGTGGCTCACGGGGTCTAGAGCACAGGCTCAGTAGTTGTGGTGCATGGGCTTAGTTGCTCCGCGGCATGTGGGATCTTCCTGGACCAGGGCTAGAACCTGTGTCCCCTGCATTGGCAGGCGGATTCTCAACCACTGCGCCACGAGGGAAGCCCTGTTGATGGGATTTTACCAGCACAGGGTTTTCAGTAGTTCTGGGCCTTAGGATGAAGCATAAAGATTTTTTTGGTTTCTTGAATGTTATGAGATATTATTTCATTTTTGCCCTCTAGAAATTAAACTTGGAAAAGTTTTGAAACATAGGTATAAGTCTGAGGTGATGAATTCTAATGTAATTCTGAATGTTCAAAAACATTATTTATATTTAAAAAGCTAAAATGTTGGGATTTTTATTTTGAGGGGGGTAAAAAAATTCAATCTTGGTTTTTAGTGTCTGCATGCATGTTACAAAGTGGCATTTTACTAGCATGGCCTCATCACGTGACCTTTGCGCCTTTAATCAGCTGAGTGACTCTCCACTAATTTGACATTTTTAAGATGGGGAAGTGAGCTCTGGAACAGGGATGAAGCCAGGTTAACGATTTGAGTTCTCTGCTCTGCTGCTGCCTGGGTTTGCAGCGTGGGCACATCCTGGGCTCTGATGTAGTCAGTCTTTGAATGGAAGGAATTGGAACAGATCTGTGATTTTCATGGGATGGGGGCTCTATGAGCAGGTTGTGTGTGTATCAGGATCTTGGTTGTGGGGAAAACGTGTTGTTTGAGAAGCACAGTACTGCTGTCTTTCTTCATTTGGAAAATAGAAAAACTTTTTTTTTTTTTTAACAAGAGGCAACATGTAAAGCATGATACAATCTTAGCTGGTTAACACAGGATGGAAAGCACATGGGACTAGCAGTTAGTGGCAAGTAACAATTTTTAGTGAGTACTGTGTGCCGGGTACTGTTTTAAAATTTTGATATGCGTGTATTTTCAGTTAAACTTCACAAATTCCTAGAAAATCAGTCCTGTTATCATATGAGCAGACAGCGGAAAGGTGAAGTGTCTCACTCAAGGTCATCACAGCCAGTATGTAGGTAGATCTGGGATCCAAACCCAAGATGAATTGGCAGCCTTAGCTGCTACATTTGCTACCTCTACATCCATAGTCTGATATGAATCAAGATCACTTCAATCTATATTTTACCTTCTGAAAAAAGAGTTTTGTAATATGTGTAACTTGTATGAAATTGCCCCTCAATCCTCAGGTGCAAAAAAAGAAAAAAGAAAAAAATAGAAAAAAATCCTATTTTCCTTTAAACCCAATTAAAAATTTGACTCAAAGTTTCACTTGTAGAGACTGATGAGATGTTCAGTATCGATAGATCAATAGTCAGCAGGGGATTCCTTTGTCCCCCACACGATTTGGCTAGAAAATTCTGAGGGCCTCACATCTGCACTCCATCCTGGTGGTGCCGAGATGCTCATGGGCCAAGCCCGCATTATCCGTTTGAGAGTGGCCAATCACTGTGCTTATTCCCTCCATGCTCAGCTTGGCTGCCATGACCTCCCCGGAGCTCCAGAGGCCGAGGCTTTTAGGTGTGAGCCCCCAGGTGTCCACGGGTCCAATCTTGCCAGAGGTTATCACCTGCCCTTGTCAGGGAGCCATACAGACACAGAGCCTGGTACAGATGCAGACAAAGGGCACTGATGGACATAGCTTCCCAAGGTGAAGGGAAGTATATCTTTCATTCTTTCCTTGTAATCTTACAGGGAATCAGTTAATTTCTCTATCAAATTATCCTCCTGCCTGTAAGTGACAGCAAGATTTAACATGACTGACCTTACACGATTTTATTAGTGTCCAGTGTACATTTCTCTTGCTGGTGAAAGCATCTAGGTGATGAAACTGAGATATGCTAAGTTGTTATTTGTACTATTTATGTGATGCTGGGTAAATGAACTGAATTCTTTAAGTCTCTGTTTCATATTTTATAATGTGGGGTCAATAATAGTTGCTATCCCATAGAGGGTCCAGAGGTTGGGGGATCAGCTTTAACAAAGACACTCAATGGGGGAATGGCAATGAAACCAGCTAAGCTGGAGGGGAGGGTATAAGTAGGTGCGGTGTGTGGTGGGGTAGATGCTGGAAATGTTGTGTAAATGCCGTTTTATAGCATTTGGACTCACATTGGCCTTCTTCTTGCAATTGTTTTATTAACTGGAGTTTGTGTTCTGCCTCAAACACGTACCAAGATCCCTCTGATAAACTGCTGTTTTGGCCAATTTAGGACCCAACTGACTTTGAGTGGAGCTTCTGGATGGAGTGGGGCCAGCAGCGGCTGGTGTGGCTTCTCCTTGGCCACATGGGTGTGTCTCAAGTAGCCAACCTGCTTGCAAGGAAGGTACGGTTATGTGCATCATTTCTGTTTAAGCTTCTTTCTCCTTTGCTTTTTGTGAAGAAAGAGACCTGAGCTAGGAAATCAGGAGACATGGATATTAAGCCTTGGAAGACTGGAAAAGATGAGAAAGAATTGTTACTGGTCAATAAGATAGATTATCAGATAAAAAGATAAAAATAAAAGATAAAGATAAGATAAATTGTTAATGATGTTGATAAGATAAAAATTTCATACATGCTTATCCTGTGCTTAATTCCTCCAAGTCGTTTTTCAAACCAATGAATATGAAGGTTTTAGAGTAAAACTAACTTCAGATGGTATTCTTTAAGACCATTCTTAATCAAATGATCTTATAAAAACCACCTGCTGAGAATCTATGTGATTTCAGTTCAGAAGAAAGAGAATGATTTCATTAAGAAGTGGGAATGATTTTCACGTCAAGTAACGTATGCTACAGTAGCTGTTGTAGATCAGAATCCTAGTATTTTGCTCTTTCCTTGGCCTGGTTTCGAGAACAAGAGATTCTTCCAAGCAGATGTTTGAGAAGTGCTTTTGCAAGAGGTGGGATTGAGAACCTCTTTATATTGTAGCTAATACGCGGCCTGAGATAGTGCCAGGAGGATCTTTCTCTAGTGTAGGGGCCAGGCTTTGTCCAGCATCCTCTCATATATGCATCTTGCCTCTGTGGTTTCCTAATCTGAAAAAAAAATGACTCTGTGCTTGGAAATCTACCCAGTAAAAACAAAGCACAGCCAAAAATGGACTTGGAAGTCAACCCAGGAGAAATGTTTGATTCTTAGAGGTTCACGGAGGTGAAGAAACTGAAGGGACAGAAGAAGCAGGAGCCTCTGGGCTCGAGAGACCCGGACGTGAACTGAGAAAACAGTGCCATGTGCTTAGAGATGTCACCGGACTTGGGCTACTTTTCAGCTCTTTCCTGAAAATCGGTACTTTCTGGGCCTGCTTCTCATCCTGGAATACAGAAAATCCCAGTAGCACACTAACTTTCTTTGTTTTAAATATGATAATGATTACTTTTTTGTAGTCAAGTGGTTTCCATCTTCTAAAGTAGCAAAAGATTAAAAATTTTAGATGATGTCAGATCTGAATATATTTTAAAATTTCATACAACTTCCTTTTTTTCAGTTTTATTGAGATGTAATTGACATATGGCACTGTATAAGTAAGGTATACAGCATAATGACTTAACATACACATATTGTGAAATGATTACCACAGTAAGCTTAGTTAATATCCACTGTCTAATATAGATACAAAGAAAAAATGAGAAAAAAGAAAAGAGTGTGTTTTCCTTGTCATGAGAACTTTTAGGATCTATTCTATTCTCTTAGCAGCTTTCAAATATACCATACAGCAGTGTTAACCATAGTCATCATGTTGTACATTATATTCTTAGTACTTATTTTTCTTATAACTGGAAGTTTGTACCTTTTGATCACCTTCATTCAATTTTATATAACCTTCTGAGCAAACCTAATAATAAGTAATCCATTTTTTTTTTGTATTCCTAAACTAGTTATGAATATATCCACCTCAGCCTTCATTAATGTGTTTCTTTTCTTCCACAAATTTGTTTGGTATGTGCTAAGACATCAGTCTTTCTAGAAATTTAACATTTTTGTTTCTAACACAAAGCTTCTCTGCCCCTAGGTAAATGACTTACTGCCCCTAGGTCTTAGTTTTCCCATCTGTAAAATAAATAGCTTAATACTTGTGTTTTCTATCTCTGTGGGGGGGGAAGATGAACTATTTTGAGGAGTATCTGTGAAATTCAGCCAGTCTCACTGCTGCTGCTGTGGGAAAGGGTCAGCTGTCGTGGAGTGGAAGAGTGCTGGGTGATGGATTAGGTCCTGGGCTTTCTCACTTGTTAGCTTTCTGACCTTAGAAAGGCTTTTCACCACTGAATCTTAATTTATCATTTTCTGTAAAGTAGGGTTGATGAGATAGTATTATTCTTTTTCTTTTCCTCCTTTTAAAACATGGTGGGCTTGTCACTATTCACAATAGCCAAAACATGGAAGCAACCTAAATGTCCATCGACAGATGAATGGATAAAGAAGATGTGGGACATATATACTGTGGAATACTACTCAGCCATAAAAAAAATGAAATAATGTCATTTTCAGCAACATGGGTGGACCTAGAGATTATCATACTAAGTGAAGTAGGTCAGAAAGACAAATACCATATGCTATCACTTATATGTGGAATCTAAAATATGACCCAAATGAATTTATCTATGAAACAGAAACAGACTCACAGACATAGAGAACAGACTTGTGGTTGCCAAAGGGGAGAGGGGTGGGGGAGGGATGGATTGGGAGTTTGGGATTAGCAGATGCAAACTATTATATGTAGAATGGATAAACAACAATGTCCTAACTATATTCAGTATCCTGTGATAAACCATAATGGAAAAGAATATGAAAAAGAATGTATATATATGTATAACTGAATCAATTTGCTGTACAGCAGGAATTAACACAACATTATAAATCAACTGTACTTCAGTAAAATAAATTTTTAAAAAATGGTGGGTTTCATTTGTTCGAAATTTCATTAAAAAGTGAGGATGAAACATGGAAAAGGTAGGACAAAGAGAAAGCACCAAAGAAAGGGCAGAAATAAATGCAAATATATCAGTAGTCACAATCAGTGTGAATGGACCCAGTCCACCCCCCAACCCCAGAAAAGGATTGTCAGACTGGATAAAAGTAAAACAGAAAAAAAGGAAAATAAAGAAGTAAAACAGCATCCACAGGGGTGCTTCCTAGCAAGATATACTTAAAATGGAAGGACGCAAGGACACAGAGTGTTTGAAAGCGAAAGGATGGAAAAAGGTGTTCCAGCTAATATAAGACTCATCTTTGTCCCGTCCACCTAGATACTAGTGCAGTTTCATTAACAGCTGGCAAAGAACATTATTTGTGACAAAGAGGGTTCTTGTTTAATGATAAAAAGTTCATTTCATTAGGAAGATATTATAATTCTAAGTTTGTTTATTTTGCTTCCAAATATAGAAAGCAAAAGTTGATCAATACCATAAAGATAAATAGATATATCTGTGATTTTTAGGGAGAGATTTTAACATAATTTTATCACTAATTGGTATATCAGATAGAAGAAAACAAATAATACAATTAATAAGCTTGATATACGAAACATAAATGGGGACTTCCCTGGCGGTCCAGTGGCTGGGACTCCGCGCTCCCAATGTGGGGGGCCTGGGTTCGATCCCTGGTCGGGGAACTAGATCCCACATGCCGCAACTAAGACCTGGCACAGCCAAATTAATTAATTAATTAATTAAAAGGTAGTTTATAAGCGGGGAAGCAGGAATCCACTGAAGTTTAAAAAAAAAAAAAAAGAAACATAAATGATTACATCTAACAACTGGAGAATTCACATCCTCTTAAAGAACACATAGAATATTTATAAAAACTGACCACATCTTAACCATAAAGTAATTTTCAATGAATTTCAAAGGCTGTGTTTTAAATAGGTTACCTTCTCTAATCCCAGTGTAATTAAGTTGGAAACCAGTAACACAATGACCTGAAAACTCTAATTCATTTAGAAATTAAAAAAGAAAGCAAACTTTAAAATAACAATAGGTAAAAAAAGAGATCATACTGGAAATTAGAAAATAGTTAGAAATGAATGAAAAATATATTACATATAAATACTTGTAGGGTGCTACTTGGATAATTTTAAGTTTATGTAAGTGCATAACGTTACATGCTCCTATTAAAACAAAAGAAAAGCTGAAAGTTAATGAGCTAAGCATACAACTTAAGAAATTAGGAAAGAACAGAAAATAGTAACAAAAAAGAAAAAGGAAGGAAAGAACAAAAATAAGAGTAGACATTAATGAAACAATCAGCGGCATGATTGGTCAAGAAAAAACTGCACAAATAACCAATATTAGCTGTGGACAAGAGGATGAAAAAATATAGTAAGAAGATATTTTGCACAACTTTATGACAATAATTTTGAAAACTTTGGCAAAGCAGACACATTTCTAGAAAATATAACTTACCCAAACTGACTCATGAAGAAATAGAAAGACTGAATAGTACTATAACCATGAAAAGAAGTTGAATAAGTAGTTAAAAATCTATTTGTAAAGAAAACAATAGTCTAACACACCACTTCTTCCAAACATTCAAAGCACAAATTATTTAAATCTTTTCCAGGCTTTTTCAGAAAATAGAAAAAGAGGAAACATTCATTTTATGAAGAAGAGAGCATAAAATTAATACCAAAATCAGACTATGTGCCCTACCAGATACTATGACTTAATAAAGATATAATAATTAGGACATTGTATTGGCACCAGGATAGATAAATAGACCAATGTAACAGAATAGAGTTTAGAAAATACTTGTACATAGATGGAAACTTGATTTTGACAGATGTGGCATTTCAGATCTGCATGGAAAAGATAAACTGTTCAATAAACAGTGCTGACACAATTGTTTAGTCATATTAAAAAGAAACGAATACTTACCTCATACCATTCATAATCATTTTCAAGGCGAATTAAGTCCTTAAAATAGGACTTCCATGGTGGCGCAGTGGTTAAGAATCCGCCTGCCAGTGCAGGGGACACAGGTTCGATCCCTGGTCCCAGAAGATCCCACATGAAGCAGAGCAGCGAAGCCCGAGAGTCACAACTACTGAGCTTTTGTGCCACAACTACTGAAGCCCGTGTGCCTAGAGCCCACGCTTCATAACAAGAGAAGCCCACGCAACGCAGCGAAGAGTTGCCCCCACTTGCCACAACTAGAGAAAGCCTGTGCACAGCAACGAAGACCCAACACAGCCAGAAAAAAAAAAAAGGACTTAAAAAAAAAAGAGTATGAAATTTTTCGAAAGCATGATGTAGGAGGAGAATACTTCTTGACGGTAGGGTAGAGAAAGATTTCTTAATTAAGACACAAAACGTATAACTTGTAGAGGAAAAAATTGATAAGTTTAACCACATTAAAACCAAGAACTTATCAATGTATAATAATCAGTGTACATCTTTGTATGTATCCAGAAACACAGTGAAGAAAGTGAAAAGGCAAGTCACTAATTGAGAAGTTATTTGCAATCTGACAGAGTTTTGGTATTTGGAATATATAAAGAATTTCAAAAGGAAAAAACAAGTCACCCGATAGAAAAAGGGCTCAATATGGGAAAAGGAATTTACAGAAGAGGAAACACAAATGACCAATAAACTTATGAAAATGTGTTCAACTTCATTAGTAGTCAAGAAAATGTACCTTAAAACTACAAGATACCATTTCATACTTTCAGTTTGGCAAAGATAAACAAAACAAAAATCCCCTGATGATATCAAGTACTGGCCACCTGAACTCATACAGAGAGGTTGTGAGTATATGTTGGTATGGCTTCTTTGTATTACATTACCTAGTGAAGTCAAAGATGTGCACATTCCACAGCTACCAGTGCTAACTCGGACATGGTCCCTGCAGAAGCTCTTCTCTGCCAATCAGGGGACATGAGCCAGGACGTTCATTGCAGCAATGGGATTGTAGTAACAAAGAGCCAGAAGCAATCCAAATATTCATTATGGGGAAATGGATGAATTGTAGTGAATTTATTCCATGGAAAGGAATGAATTATAATTGTAGTTGTCAACGTGGCTGAATTTCTGGATCACGACATTGAGCTAATAAGGCAAGTTGCAGAGGAATCTATCAGATATGATCCTATGCACATAGAGCTGTACAGACTAAATGATACATTCACATGTATGATCACAAAGATGAGATAGCCATGAAAATAAATTCAGGATAGTGGTCACATCTGGTTGGGGAGATAGAATCAGAGGGGAGAGGGACTCCCCTGGTGGCACAGAGGTTAAGAATCCACCTGCCAATGCAGGGGACATGGGTTCAATCCTTGGTCCAGGAAGATCCCACATGCCATGGAGCAACTAAGCCTGTGCACCACAACTACTGAAGCCCGCACGCTCTAGGGCCTGTGTGCCACAACTACTGAGCCCATGTGCTGCAGCTACTGAAGCCCGTGTACCTAGAGCCCGTGCTTCGCAGTAAGAGAAGCCACCGCAATGAGAAGCCCGCGCACCACAACGAAGAGTAGCCCCCACTCGCCACAACTAGAGAAAGCCCACGTGCAACAACGAAGACCCAACGCAGCCAAAAAAAAGCTGAAAAAAGAATCAGAGGAGAGATAACCAGGACCCTTTTTTGGTTTGTTTGTTTTTGCTTTGATTATGTATTTATTTATTTTTATTGAGGTATAATTGACATTTTTAAAATTGAGATGCATTTGACATATGCTCAGGGGCCCTTTAAAGCACTAATAGCTTTATCTTTCTTAAGCTGGTGCTGGGTATGCAGGTGTTATTTCATTATTCTTTATACCTTATAAACTTTATAAATATTCCTTTCCCTGTGTTTGATATGTGATGTATTTTTAACTGAACACGTGGAAGAATGGTGTGACAGGGAGAAGGAAAGATGACGCTGCCCTGGGCACACTGAGTTTTCGTCCCCTGCCTTCCTCACCGTTCTGCCGTGTGCATCAGGCCCAACATGGCCCCATCTGACTGGTCTCCTTTGCTTCCCACTCTTTGTCTTGCTACCTCTTGTTTGCTTCCTGTAGATCAGTGTTTCTCTAGCTTTCTTTTTTTTTTTTTCATTATTTCTCCCCCAGGAGCATTTTTAGCTGTTTTTCCCCAATTGTCACTTCCTCTTTATGACATTTTAATACCACAGATGTACTGTCTGTTTATGTACTGTGTACCTGCCTGTGCTTTATGCATAGAGGAAGGTTTTCTTGTC
Organism: Balaenoptera acutorostrata; assembly: GCF_949987535.1. Taxonomy (NCBI): domain Eukaryota; kingdom Metazoa; phylum Chordata; class Mammalia; order Artiodactyla; family Balaenopteridae; genus Balaenoptera; species Balaenoptera acutorostrata. Next base: position 153,897,194 of record NC_080064.1, on the reverse strand, counting down.
TGCAAAAACCAATTCCCCCCTTCCCTTGGAGTAGATATAGCCCCAGTAGACAGTGCAAGATGTAGATTCACCCTCTGCTCGTGAACGGATATTCCTCCCTCTTTCCAAATTTCCTCCGTTTTCAGCTCCTATTTTGCACCTACCACCATCAGAAATCTACCTAGGTTAGGATATAGATGTTCCTCGGGTTAATTTGCTTGTAACTTTGAGTTAAGTCTCTTCCTGTTAGGAGTCCACATTCAGGGTGGCTAAGAGCTCCTGGCTGAAACCCGGCTTTGTCGCTTTTTAGTGATGCAGTCTTAAGCCAGTTAATTAATATCTTGAAGGCTTTCCCCTCATTTGTACAACAGGGACGGTACCGCTTTCTTCCTGGGGTAGTGGTGAGAGTCTGATGGTTTTCAAGGTTGTGCTGGCATACGATGACAGCCAAGTAAGAGGCGGCTGCTGCCGGGGTCCGCTGGCCTTTGCTGAGCGCCGTGACTGCGGTCTGTGTGTGCTCCTGGGAGCAGTTCCCCCTGTGGTGTTCAAAAAGGAGGCGACTGTCAGAAATTCTGAAACCCCAGAGGGCAGAGGCTGTCTGTCCAGCCATACCTACCTTCCTCTCCTGCATGTCTTTCTCTGACCCTGTTTCAAGCTTGAGCTGGGCTGTGGGAGAAAGGATGGGGAGACACAGTCCCTCCCCCAGGAGCTGAGTGAGAAGTGACAGAGGAAACCAAATCCTGGGAGGAGTGGGCCACATCTGCCTGGGGGTGTCAGGGAACACCCCTGAGGAGGTGGCTTGCGAGCTGTGCCTTGAAGGGAGTGGAGTCATCTGCTTATTTCAGCTTCCTGCATCTCATTACCAGGCATGGGTGGATAGGTGGACTTGTCTTTTTATCTGCAGAGCACATCTTATCCAAACTCAGTAGGAGGTTTTGTTTGCATTTTTCTTGGAATGTGGCAGAGTTCGCACTGAGCCATGTGTGTGTGTGTGTGTGTGTGTGTGTGTGTGTGTGTGTGTGTGGTCTCCCATCTCTTTGTGACCACAGGTTTGATTTGTGCAACAGCTGGTGGGCAGGGTTCTGGTCGGGCTGGGGCACAGTGCGCTCTTTGAGTCCGCTTGGTCCTTATGTAAGCATGAACCACAACTTTGGCCCCGTTAGTTCCATGCTTTCACCACCTGGACTGAGTGTTCCAGATGGCCTTAATTTGGGTGGATGTTTTTGATACTTATTCAGGGTGGAAGATTTGGGTTGCAGTTGTCTGTTGTTTCCCCGTCCTCGGGGGCATCATGAACTGTGGACGATGCTGTGCAGAGGGTTAGGCGTTATCACTTCTTGCGGTTACAACCCTTGGACCCTGAAGGATGCTTCCCGCCTTCATCTACTATCTGATCCCGTCTCTGCCTTTGTGGCCCTACCTCCTCCCAGAGAGAGGCAAAGAAGAGTTTATTTTCAAAAGTGGGATTTTCTTTTTCTTCCTTTTTTTTTTTTTTTTTTTGCCATGACAAGTAATAAAACTTTCCACTGAGCTCCTCGGCCAAGGTTAAACACCTTTTCTCTGGGTAGGGCTCTCTCTGGGATTTGGCAAGACTACATCGCGGGCAGTGCCCTGGGAGGGAGCGGAGGCTGCGTAACGGCTCTGAGCTTTGGCTCCGGGTTTGTTGCGATTGGAACGTATGTGGGGTGGGTCAGACAGTGGCCTCCTTTCTTGAACACCGTCACCACCTGAGACGTTGCGTCCCCTGCCCTTAGAACCAAAAATACCCCTGTGCAAACTTTCTGAGAAGGCTAGCCGCGCGGGGGGCCGAGGCTGGGTGCTGCTGCTGACCGCAGGGTGCGTTCTCACCTGACCTCTGACTGGCAGCACCTGCGTTACTAGCGCTGGGCCCCGGCTGGCTGAGCTCATTGGCCGCAGGCTGAAAAGCGTGGTCCCATGGCGCTGGCTGAGACAAGTAAACTAACCTCTGGAAGGCCGTGGTGAACAGGCGCTCCCTTCCAGCGTATTATCGAAACCACACACCTGATAGGAATCTCATGCATTAATGGTTTTCCTGGAATCAGACTCTTCCACCTCCATCACTGCATCTCTAAGGAGGGATGAAATTGGCTTTATTTGGGCCCACTGGCCTTTACTCCCAGGAAAAGGAGGCTAGAATGCCGTTGTGTGGACTCTGGGATGGTTTTGGTTATTTTCCCTTTCTGTTTGTGTGGCGATACACACACACACACACACACACACACACACACACACACATATTTTGTTTTTCAGTAGCAGCTGCAGTTGATTATGTAGTATGTAATAAATTATGCCCCCCCACTGAGTGGTTTCTGGGCAGATGTACAAGAAGAATTAATACACAGCAAAGTCTGGTCCAGTTGCCAGCAGGAGTCTTCACCAAGCCTTTGCACTGTGGTTCCTCCCTACAGAGGTGAGCTGATGAGGGGAACCACTCAGGCACATCATGTTATCACTCAGCATCCACAGCACAGAACAAGCTAAAGCAGAAGGGAAGAAGAGGTGGTGTGAGGGGGGCATGGCCAGCCAGCTCTTCCTGTGGCTGGGTCCTGGCTCCCTATGAGGAAGATTTGAAGAATATAGATTTGCAAAAGAAAACGCCACAAGTCCATGGTCATTTCTCAGGGGTGCTGATTTCAGCCTTTGAAACACGCCAGCTGAATTTGTTGATCTCTCGGAAGCCTTCCCTGGGGTGACAGGAATCAGGTTCTATCAGAGAGTCTGCTTTCAAAGGTTGGTGCCTGTACCCTATCAGTTGTGCACTATTATATGAGGCTTCCCCCAACACAAGATTGTAAGAGGTCCCTGTGAGTGGAAACAGGCAGTAGGCAGTGAGATGTGAAATAACACCTTTTTATCCTATCTGCATTGGCAAAGCAGTCTGTTCATAAGGGGTTAGGTGTACAAGCAGAGACTTTGGAAATCAGCAGGTTTTCACATTAGTGACTAAAAAGCCCAAAATTTTGGTGCTAATTTCTTGTTCTTAGTCATAACGGCCAGGTTAAATCCCAATACCTGGGGAAGCATATCCATCTATCCATCCACCCATCCATCCACCCATCTATCCATCCAACTATTCTAACCATTCATTTATCCAGTGTTTATGAAACACTTGCTGTATGCTAGGTACCATGTAAGATACTTACATTATTATATCATGAACAAGACAGGATATTAATTTGTTAAGGGAGCCTATCAGAAAGAGAGACAGTTATGCCCTGTTTTGAGAAGTGGTTCAGTATAAACACGAGGAACAATGGAAGCAGAGGGCAAGTTTGCCTACCCAGTTCAGTCTGGCCTAATTCCATCAGAAAGGCCATAGTATTTAGTCTGGCTTTATCTCAACTGCCACGAAAACAGAGTACAGTTTCTTTCTTATTGTTTGTTAAACTTTTAAAAGTTTCTCCTCTTCCCCTGCCTTCCTTTTTATCTCCTATCAGGAACTGAAGAACCTGGAATAAAGAGAGTTAAGGGGGTCAGGATAGTTCTGATGGGCTGGCATCTTGTGCCCCAGCGAAGTTCACTCAGTCCATCTTATTGATGCAAGGTTCAGGTTGCTCACACTTTGATACCCTTTAAAAGAGCATGATAAATGCAAGTTAAAGCCACAGTGGGATACCCCTGTCCAACTACCAGAGTTGATCAGGTAAAAAATAGTAACAACACCAAATGCTGATGAGGATGCAGCATTTGGATCCCTTGTGTGTTGCTGGTGGAAATGTAAAATGGCCCCTCTGGGAAACTGTTGGGCAGTTTTTATAGAGCTCTAAACATGCAACTACCATGCAGCCCAGCAAGCTCACTCTTGGGCATTTATCCTAGAGAAATGAAGACATATTTACATAAAAACCTGTACACGTATGTTCATTTCAGTTTTATTCATAATAGCCCCAAGCTGGAAAACAGCCCAGATGTCCTTCAACAGGTGAATGGTTAAAGAAACTGTGGTCCATCCACACCATGGAAACTACACAGCAATAAAAAGGGGGCAGTCCTTTGATACCTGTCACAACTTGGGTGGATTTCAGGGAATTATGCTGAGTGAAAAAAAGCCAGTCCTGGGACTTCCCTGGTGGCGCAGTGGTTAAGAATCCGCCTGCCAGTGCAGGGGACACGGGTTCGAGCCCTGGTCCGGGAAGATCCCACATGCCGCGGAGCAACTAAGCCCGTGCACCACAACTACTGAGCCTGAGCTCTAGAGCCCGTGAGCCACAACTACTGAGCCCGTGTGCCTAGAGCCCATGCTCCGCAACAAAAGAAGCCACCGCAATGAGAAGCCCCCGCACTGCGACGAAGAGTAGCCCCCGCTCGCCACAACTAGAGAAAGCCTGCACCCAGCAACGAAAACCCAACACAGCCAAAAAATAAAAAACAAGGAAATTTATTAAAAAAAAAAAAGCCAGTCCTAAAGGTTGCATACTGTATGACTTTTGAAATGACAAAATTTTAGAAACGGAGAGGATATTAGTGGTTTCCAGGGATTAAGGATGTGGGGTAAAGGAAGCAGGAAAAAGGTGGGTGTGGTTATAAAAGGACAATGCAAGAGATGCTTGGGGTGATGGAGCTGTTCAGTATCTTTACTGTGGTGGACACTGAACCTATATGTGATAAAGCCTTTTATGTGATAAAACCGTATAGAACTAAAACACACACACACACACACACACACGAGTACAGGTAAAACTGGGGAAACCTGAATGTCTGTGGATTGTTGCAATGTCACCATCCTGGTTGTGATATATTCTGGTTTTGCAAAATGTTACTATAGGGGGAAATTGGGTAAAGTGTCCATGGGATCTCTCTGTGTTATTTCTTATAACTGCAGGTGAATCTACAACTGTCTCAATAAAAATCTCAATTAAAAAAAAAGCATCATATAAAAGTAATACTTGATTAGAATTTGAATCTCTAAATTAGAAACATCACAGCCCAACATTAAATTAAGATTGTTTTATTTGTACATGTTACTTGATCAACATGATTCTTTGTGCCTCATTTCAAGTGAACAGCAGTTTCCAATCATAATCGTCATTTGAACCTCTTAACTTAAATGAATTGGGCTATTCTGACTTTTAGGCAGATCTTTAATCAATTAATTAAAATTAATTAATTAAAATTAACTAATTGGTTTTAACTAATTAATTATATTGGCTGTGCTGCCCGGCTTGTGGGATCTTAGTTCCCCGACCAGGGATTGAACCCAGGCTCTCAGCAGTGAAAGCACGGAGTCCTAACCACTGGACTGCCAGGGAATTCCCTAGGCAGATTTTAAAATCTTGAACTTGACATAGATTATGTCTGTGACCAAAACTGTGCGTATCTGCCCAGATTGCCCTGAGAACTTGCATAAAAAGTTTTTAAAGCCCTTCTAGTGATGAATCAGAAGTATTGTTTTGGAATAAAACATAACACACTTTCTTTTTTAGTTTTGAAAAGTTAAAAGATTCCTGGCATATTTGATGTCAGAGGCTCAATATCTGATATTTAAGCATTTTTGCTAAAGAGGTGGACACAAGTTTGATAAATTAAATACATAAGCACTTTTGGAGTAGCAATAGGTGGAATAGGGCTGTCTTTAGGCCTTTGCGTATGAAAATGGTCTTTGAAACACTTGGGCAAAGCCCTCCTCCTCCTCAGAGCAGCAGACCTTCTATGCTGCTGCCTGCACTGCTAGGCAGTGTCACATTTCTACTTCTCGCCCTCTCTGCCCTGCTTCTTGCTGGTCTAGGCGCGCGCGCGTGTGTGTGTGTGTGTGTGTGTGTGTGTGTGTGTGTGGTGGGGGGGATAGCGGTTGGAGGAGGTGTGCCCTAAGGGCTGCATTGATAGTGGGGGACTGTTCCTCTGATGCCAGTCAGAGAACAAGGCATGGAAGACTAATCATGCTGTATCAGCATCTTAGTGGTGTTTTCAAGGATGGGATTCCAACTGCATTCACTTTATAGAATGAAAAAAATCAATATGTTAGTCGGGTTCTAATTTATGTTTTAAAATAGGTGATTATTTTTTGCATTGTTCACATCTTTCCCTTTTTATCACCTGCTCGCTGTGAATGTGTATAGCGGAGTTGTCTTTGCCCATTGGGGAGGATTAGTGGGTAATAGAAGGGATAGCAGAGAATATGAGGTTCACGTGGGTGCATTTTCTATGATGTCTTAGAGAAAATTAGACGTTGTCTGCCTGTACTCTTCGGCAGGAGGAAGATGGTGAGGGATGAGAGTATAGGACAACCTTGTGTGCCCCCATGGTATCATTTGTGAGCACAGGTAAATTCATCAGAGAATCTCTGGAGCAGATGGGGTTTGCACAGCGCTATTAAGTAGTTCCTGAAGGTTCCTCCAACTTTTTCAAGTTGAAGCAGCTTACGTCTGTGGTTAAGTTCCCAAATGAATCCCAACAAACAGGCTTTTTCCAAGTGGATCAAATAGCACTCAATAAAAATGTAGCTGTGTTATGTGTATATGTGTGTAGCCATGCCACACATGGAAAAAGACTCCAAGTGGTAAATGCTGTAGATCAAGTTGGAAAAGACACCCCTTCCCTTTTTTTCGTTCACTAGAACTACTTCTTAAAATAGTCTCTGGTGACCTTGTTCCTTATAATTGAACTCTGTCCAGAGGTGAGTGCTTGGGGGAAAGTTTGAAGCAAATTTATGTGGCTGTTAAATGTGGGTAGTAGGATGGAAAAATAGTAGAAATGAACTGCAGATTTCTCTGATTTTCTTGGAACTTCAAAGTGGCTGACCTAGTCCCTCATTTAAAATGTTCTCTCTTAGGCTGGAGTATAAGTTTGGTAAGGAGTTGTACTAAGGCAGTATTTTGGGAGAGTTAGCACTGAAGGATGGGATTTACAGTGTGCAGTCCACATCTGTCTTTCCCTTAAAGAAGTCTTGCTTTCACAGGAAGACCTAATTTCAAGCAGCCCCTACTTTTCAACTCAGTGTATTCCTGGAAATCCTAGTTCTGCACGCTCACCAAAAAGCCACATCGTATTTTCCTGTAGGAATAATAACTAGTATTTGCCTTGTCCTTCCTGTGTATGCAGACACCGTTGTAAGCATTTTACATGCATTAACTTACTTACTCCTCACGACAACCTCGTGAAGGAGATACTGTTACTATCCTAATTTTATATCTGAGAAAACCGAGGCACAGAGAGATTAAGTAAGTTGCCGAGGGTCACACAGCTAGTTAATGGGGATACCAGGATTTATCTAGGCAGTTGGACTTCAAAGCTTGAGTAATTACACCACTGAGATATGTTGCCTCTCAAACAATGTTAAAACATTATTGTGGTTTTTTAAGTCAGGATTTACCAGCCAGATATGACCAAGAGTATATTGTAAAAGCAAAGACATGTTAATTTATCTGTTTAGTTATTCAGTGTCAATAACTATGAAACTTGATAATGAAATAGAAAAATTCTCTCCTAAACTGGGAATAAGTGTATTAATCGGATTGATTATGCAAAGGCCTCAATATCACTGAAAGCAGGTAAGCTGTACTTTTTGTGTGACACAAACTTGACTGTAAATAATATGCTAATGAAATAAAAATGTAATTAGAGATTTACTTGTAAGTCTCTGGTTTAAACTTTAGAAAGCCTTTTGTGGTTTGGATGGTCCAGTTTTCTCAGTAAGACTCCCGAGAAATGTGCACCAATATCTTTATCTTACCTTCGTTTGGCAGAATAGTGTACGTACGCAGGGTTGGCAGCTTTTCCAACTGTCTTCAGGCTCCCGTAGTCTGCTGAAAGTCAGCCATAAATCTTATTGTTGTGGGATCCAGTGGTCTGGGTGGTTTTGGCTGAAGGCAGGAAAGTGGCTCCTTTCTCTGGGTGGATCTGGTGGAGTTCTGGGGACCTGGAGGTAGGCAGCCATCACTCTGGGGTTAATGTGGAAAGTCCCTCTGAATCCTCTTTGTCTGTGTTACACTAAATCCCCAGGCCAGTGAGAACAGTTTGGTTAACGGGTCACAAGACATTACCCTCTTTTATGTAGAGCCTTCAATAGCAATGCCTGTTAACTTACCCTTCTCTTTTTTCTTCCTTCCCCCCGCCCCCCCCCCATGTCTTTCTCACTGGGTCCCTCCCTGTCTGCAGCACAAACCCTGGATCCTCACAGCCTATGGGATGTGGGCCTGCTGGTGTGTGCTGGGGACCCAAGGCACAGCCATGGTTCTTATTCACACCACCATCTCCTTCTGTGTTGCCCAGTTCCGGTCGCTGTTCCTGTCATGGCTCTGTTCTCTCTTCCTGCTCTCTACACTGAGGCTTCAGGATGTGGAGGAAGTTAAGGTAAGAGTCTCCGTTTTACCATTGGGAAGGAGAAGGCCCCTTTGGCAATGCCTTTATCCAGGTAGATGCCTTTGTTTTCAGACAAGAGTCAATTGAAGAACTGTGGTGGCGCTCCCTCTAGTGGCCACAGGGGGTTGATGCATGTGAACCCTGGTGTTGCATTCTGCAGTGTTTTGTATCTGACTACGTCTTAGTCCTTGGAGGTTGCCCAGCGCTGACCTTGTACCTTTTCTCCCAGTTTGGGCAGGCATGGATGGTGCCAGATGTCACAGGAACAAAGGAGGAAAAAAAGCAATAATCCCCTATGCATTTAATAAAACAGTCATCTGTAGAGTGCTGCACGGTTTATAGGGAACTCTCACATTCCTTATCTCATCAGAAGCCCACGATAGTCCCTGAACAGATAAGGCAGGTATTTTCCGTGCACAGAACATCTTGGGAAGCTTTTGATATTCTTTCTTTAGTCATGTGGAACTGGGCTCCCCGTGGTGTCTTTATTTTTGTTCATTCATTCGTTCACCTTTTCATTGATTTAAGTGATGGCACTTAGAATTGGTGAGCCCTGGATCCGCACAGTCATGGGAAAGAATGCAATGGGAAGGATGAGCCAGTGGTTTTCTAGTCTCTTCTATTCACTGTCTCTCCTGCTCTTGAAACTGGAGGCGGTGTTTAACCTCTGAGTCTTAATTTCGTCATTTGGAAAATGGAGGTAATAGCTGCTCTGCCTTCCTCATGGAGTTGTTCTAAGGATCCAACAAGATAATACGTGTTAAGCAATTTTGTAAAAATGGTAGCATTTTGAAAATTCAAGAATTCTTGCTGTTGTTAGGCTACCTTAATTTTTCTTCACTCTTACCAATGGACTGGAGCGAATACTTCAAGCACTTGTCTCAAAACGTGGACTTAAGAGAAAGAGTAGGGTAGCGTAGCGTCTCTCTCCTAACAAAGATACGTAACTTCCCAGAATGATTAAACTAGGTGATCACTTAAATAAGTGTGCTTAAAAATAGATTTGTGAAAAAAAATAAAAACAAATTCACACCTAACTTTTGGGGGACCTGGCAAATGTTCAAAGACGGTCTCCAGTTGTAATTATCCTTTAATTGGTGACTGTTAGCATCAGTTATGGGTGTTGGTGGTAAATAAGTATTCCATTTGTTATGTAAGCTGGTGGTGTGAAAAATATTGCTGAAGGGGAGACAGCAAATGACCAGAAACTAGTTGCCCTGGGTTTCCATACTTTCACACATGCAGTTTTCTTGGTTTTTCTTGGTGGCTGCTGAAGTCCTGGACATGGAATAGAAACTCTGTTCGGTACTTAGTTTTTCAGTGTAAAGCCTTAAAATACCCTCATGGATCAAGTGAATAACCCTTTCCTTTGTCCCAATTTTATTTCTTGTATCTATTTCCATAACCTGTTTTCTCGTTAAAAAAGCAATACATATGTATTATAGAAAATATGGAAAATATAGAAAAATATAAAGATTATAAAATGATCCATAATTTTATTCCCCCAATATTAAGATTTTACCACATTTGCTTTTAGTCTTTTGTTCCGTACCTAATTTTGTATGTGCTTGTTATTATTTCATGCTGTGTTGTAATTATACTTTTACATACCTATCTCCGGTATGAGAATTTAGGTACATTGAGGGCAGGGACTATTTCTTTTGACGATGTTTCTGTAAAGCTTACTTGGAAAATAGTCTTCAACTACATGTGGAGCCAAATTAATGATAGAAGAGCCAAAGGAAAGATATGCTGAACACATAAATCCCACGTGACATTTATAGACACACCCCCATTTTATTGCACTTTGCGGATATTACATTTTTTTTTAACAAATTGAAGGTTTGTGGCAACCCTGCGTTGTCAGATGATCAACAGCATTTTTTCTTTTTTTCAGCAATAAAGTATTCTTAAATTAAGGTATGTTCTTTGTCTTTTTAGACATAATGCTGTTGCACAGTTTAATAGACTACAGTATAGCATAAACATAACTTTTATGTGCACTGGGAAAGCAAAAAACTGTGTGACTCATTTTATTGTGGTGTTCGCTTTAATGCGGTGGTCTGGAACCAAACCTGCAGTACCCTGAGGTCTGCCTGTATAAGTCTCTCTTTGTCTTTAGAGTTGTTGAAGGAGCTGTTAGAGTACCCATTGGATGTAGCTGATCTCCATGCTGTCCGCTGGTGTATCTGACAGATGCATATCTGGGAAAACCTTCACTCTGTGTTGCATCAGGCTTAATGCGAAGCTTCTGGCTGATGTTAGGGACACTCTCCTGCCCGTTGCTCATTAATTGCTTGTTTTGATGATCGATGATGTTTACCTGCTGTTCAGTGCTTCTCGACTCCCTGGATGGGACAGCTGCTCTGCCTGTGGAAGAGATCTCCTTCCTGGGAGACTGGATGATGTCCCTCCTTGACACTCAAGGTTGTTGTCTCCTTGTGACTTTGCAGAGAGGGTGGTACCAGACGGAAAATGAGTACTACTTGCTGCAGTTCACGCTGACCGTTCGCTGCCTGTACTACACCAGCTTCAGCCTGGAGCTCTGCTGGCAGCAGCCGCCGGCTGCACGCACATTCTGCTCCTTGCCCTGGATGGTGGCCTATGTCTTCTACTACCCAGTCTTCCACAACGGGCCCATCCTCAGCTTCCCGGAGTTCATCGCACAGGTGAGAGCCTTTCGGGGATTGGATGGGTGTTTCTGCAGATGATGCTTCTGTCTTTGCTGCTGTGGTCATCCGTGAGTCTTTTCATACAGGGGCGCCCACAAGTTTAGAACACACATTGTTGTCATGATTTCTGATCATAAATGAAATACTTCGCGGAAATAAGCCTTCAAAATAAAGGTCAGCATATCTCTTGTGCGTGTTGGTTGTAGGAGCTCCCACCCGGATTCTCTGTGGACTGTGGCAGCCAGAAATAATAACTGGGCACAGCCAGGAACTTGGGGGTAGGCATGCCCTGCAGGGCAGTCCCAGAGAAAGAAAACTGGCTTCTCATGGTATTACTTGGAAAGTGGAAGGAGAAACTGGCTGAGCTCTTGGTTGGCAAATAATAGGTGCCCTTTTATTTTCACAAACTGCTTCTGAAATAGCTCTGCCATGGCCTGGGAATTGTTCAGGGTGATCTGGATAGGATAACAGAGTGGAGTTGAAGAGGGTTTGAAAACAATGGTGTGTTTTCGGGTCTGGGTGCCTGTTTTTGCCCAGGATCTCGCCTGCCTACTTCTGGACAGCAGCCTTGTCTGGACAGCGGCCTTGTCTGGACAGCGGCCTTGTCTGAAGCTCATGGGAAGCCACCTTCGTCATTGCAACCTCACTTTTCCTCCTAGTTCGGATTTTTTTCCTCATTCCACAGCTAGCCTCGTGGAACACGTGTACTAAGTTAATTCACCTAAAGTGTGAGTAATCAATTGATGATCCCTAAAAACAGTGTTTCTCAAAGGACATTCCTGCCTCCCTCCCCCCAACAAAACAGTTCCCATGGAGGTGAGAACAATAACACGTATGCACACACAGTGCACACATGAGCAAGCACACACATGTACACATGTGCACACACACTGGGGCCTGGACACGTAGTTTGAAGAGCAGGGCCAGCAGCAGTGTTTGACATTTCCGGAGGGCAACCCGAAAGGTGCCCCCTGCACAAATAGGAGGGTTCTTAGAAATCCCTTATTTTGTCTTAAAAATTTCACTGAGTTACACATTGTACTCAGAAGTATATTTCTGCATTATAACAATAACTTAATGTTTAAAAATTGCCAGTTAAATCATTGAATGTTTTCCCCTCTGCAAATCTTTAAGTGAAATTGATATTCTGGGCAGATGTATGTTTAGTATGTGGTTTCTCATACCTCAGTTTGGGTTACCTAAGATCGTTCTTTTGCCATGAAGGAATTTAAAATCTGTGTTTGAAAATCATGGTTAAAATTGTTGTGTAAAAGAAAGAGGTGGTTTAGTGATGACAGCTGATCTTCTAACTCAGAGATTCTCAAAGTGTGGTCCCTGGAACAGCAGCTACAGTATCACCTGGGAAGTTGTCAGAAATGCACATTCTCAGGCCCCAACCCAGACCTAATGAATCAGGAACCGGGGGGCAGGGCCCAGCAGCGTGGTCCTGATGCTGTTAGAGGTAGAGAACCACTATCCGAAGTTCTTAGAAGAGCAGGGGGTGGGGTGAGGGTGGGGTAGATCCAAGGTAGGGTGGGTTCAGGTCCTCCGAATTTTGTCTCCTTTACAACCTCCTTGCCACTGTAAGTTTTTAATTCTAACATTGCAGTCAATAACTTTTGGACTAAACATCCACAAGCACACCCCCACCCCTCTCTTGAAGGCAGATAATTCTCAGAGAAACATAGACTAAACCCATTAAGAGGAAACAAATTGGGACTTCCCTGGTGGCGCAGTGGTTAAGAATCCGCCTGCCAGTGCAAGGGACACGAGTTCGAGCCCTGGTCCGGGAAGATCCCACATGCCATGGAGCAACTAAGCCCGTGTGCCACGACTACTGAGCCTGCGCTCTAGAGCCCGCGAGCCACAACTACTGAGCCCGCGTGCCTAGAGCCCGTGCTCCGCAACAAGAGAAGCCACCGCAATGAGAAGCCTGCGCACCGCAACGAAGAGTAGCCCCCGCTCGCTGCAACTAGAGGAAGCCAGCGCGCAGCAATGAAGACCCAATGCAGCCAAAAATTAAATAAATAAATTTGTATATATAAAAAAAGAGGAAACAAATTATTTTCCTAATTGCCTCTTATCCATTAAGGAGCTTAGCCCTATGGGATCTGTACTTTGTTGTTAGGCAAATCATCATTCTTCTTAGTTCTCGTCTGTCGTCTCCTTTCTGATTGTACCCTGTAGGGTCTTGAAGGAATATGAGAGGCGTGTCTCAGGGTCCTGAATATGTTACACAGAGGAGAGCTTTGAGACTGTCGCTCACCTAAATCCTTAGCCAAAGGCTCTTGCTCTCGAGTTTCAGCCTGGGGAAATGAAGGGGTTTCTCCCTGTAGGGAGTCAGGTCTGGAGACCGCAGGTAGCATCTATGTCCCCTCTCTCTGTTTCTTTTACCCCTTTCAAAATGGTAGCAATTGCCGAAAGCAGGGAACTCAAATAGGCAAGTTGAAACCTTTCTCTGTGGTCTGAGAAGATTCATAGAAAAGTCAGTCTAGAAAAGGCAAAATGTTTAATAAGCTACAGGGCAATATAAACAAGCCAGGTGGTTTCTGCAGTTGCTGGGGGTGTCTATGGGGCACTTAACCTCCTATGAGAAAAATGGGTCTAAAAGGAGAGCAGTTAAACTAGGGAACTAATCTAGTAGTGAAAGGGCTCCTTCAGAGAAGCCGGGAGGGGGCAGAACAAAGCCAACTGCAAGAGCTTGTAAGTAAGGTTTGCTCTGAACGAGTGCTTGTGTGAATGAATAAATGTAATAGGAAATGGTAGTATTGAAATTTTGGCTCTTAGCTTCTCAGGTCAACGCTCACAAACTCTAAAGAGCAGGCAGAGACTTGCCACCAGGGGGCGGAAGAGCCCCACCGTGGAGACGAACCCAGCTGGGCAAACCACAGTCCATAAATTTACAGTACTAGGTCCACCCTGGGAGAATGTTCTCTTTCACCCAGTTTGTTTTTTTTTTTTTTCAGTGTGTAAATTTGCATATCCAAGATGAGGCAAGTATAGAAGAGGTGCCTCTGTAACGTACGGCATGTGAAATTTGTACACATCAATCATGAACAGGGGAAAATGTGCCTGTCAACGGGCCTCAGTGCCTTAACTTGAAGGCCATCTCTGATGGCATTTGGAGTTTCAGGAATATGGGCCCCGTTTATTTTTCTCCCAGGGTTCTATGGATCTCAGATACGGAGCCGGGGGTGAGGTCGGGGGACAGGGTCGGGGAGGTCTAGGGAAAGGCAGGAAATGCTGTTTATTTGCTGAGCTTGGAGCCTGGGGCCACCACATCTTAACTCTGAGCAGGTTGAATCATGCAGTGAGGGAGGAGCTGATATGGGGGAGGACGGTGAGCCTGGGTGTGGGAGGACCAGGGGGCTTTTCCTGGCTGAGGGCTGTGCTCCTGCCCCGAGGGGAAGAGCCAGCGCTCAAATAGGGAGCTAGGTTGGTGGTTAAGAGCAAAGACTCTGGCGCCCAATCCTGTTGTTACAGGGTTTGAATCGCTGCTCTGCTTTGGTGAGAGCTTTTGGTGACTCACCTTACTTGTGACTCAGTTTCCTTATCAATGAAATGGGAAAAGTAATAATACCTCCCTCATAGGGTTGTTATAAGGATTAAATTATTTTGTATAGATAGTGGGGCTTGACATCTAACACTATGAGGTGTTAACTATTACTATTATTGTTGTTATTGTTATCCAAAAGCGGGGGCATTTCTGGGGTAAGCTGTTGGAGGAGGGCATTGAAAGGATGTGACCACTGGTTGACCCGCAGTCTGGACCTGGGCAGTGGAGGCTCCTCACCCCTCCCCTGCCCTTGGAATATACCTTCTGCCTGCCATTCCCACACTGGGAGCCATTTCAGGGACATAGCCTTGACCTTGAAAGAGGAAGGTGTTGTTGAGACCGTCTGGACTGACTATGTGACTAAACCCAGGTAAGGCCTCTATTTAAACTTTAAAATTCTGGCCATTGGATGCAGAGATCTACTTGCCTTTCAGCGCCCAAGACAAGGCTCATCTGTAAGCTCCCTTGCTTATTAAACCTGCCACCTGCCAATCCGGAATGGTCTGGCTGTTTCTTTGGTCTCTCCTTGCCCCCTGTGTACAAGGGGCCAGTTTCAGATTTCACGCAGGGAAGCTCCCGAGGGTGAGAACTAACATAAGTTTATGCCAGAACCGAGGCCCTGGGTGTCCAGGCTGATAGGTGAGGGCAGCAACAGGGGCCATTCTGGGCCGGATTCTGGGCAGGGACCATCCTTGATCTTAGAGGAGGCCAGCGGAAGACAGATGCAGGCAGTGGCTGCAGGTGCAGGGGTGGGCCCAGCCCCTGACGGACCAGGGCTGGCAGTCAGTGTCCCAGAGAAACCACTAGGGGTATGGGGTGGGCTCTGGTTCTAGGACGCATCTGGAACGATGCCAACTGTGAGAAGTAACCCTAACCAAGCACTTACTCCTAACCAGGCTTTCCATGTTCTGATGCCTTTCATCCTGGCAACAACCCCAGGGGAGAGGCCCTGTCGTTACTCCCACTTCACAGATGGTAACACAGAGGCAAGGACAGGCTAACGCAATGCGCGTTGGGGTGGGAGGGACAAAGACCAGACAGAGCCTTGTCGCCAGCTCGGTGAGCCTCACAGGAGTTGGAGGGAGGAAGCAGTGTGGCCTCGTGGACGTGCGGGTCTGGAGGCTCAAGCTGGCCAGACCAGGTCCCAGTCCTGTGGCAGCTACACCGACTGCAGGCCCCACTTGCTGTTCTGCCAGAGACCACTCGGTACTACTGGCCTTGGTCTGGATGCTGGGGAGGGGCAGTGAGGGCCTGATTAGGGAATGATTTCCTGGGAGTAGGGGTACGGTCTATGACCCTGGGCTGGAGAGAAGCTCCCGCATTACAAAGGAACAAGACTCGGGCTACAGTGCCCTTGACCCAAGCGTGGAGGTTGGAGCAGAGGTAACTCAGTTGAACAGTTGCCTCTGGGGAAGGCTTCTGTTTGGTGCTCTCCAACATGGGTATTATTCGTATGTGAAAGAAAAGAACCTTTCATCTTTGAGAACTGTCATCTTTAATCATTAGAAT
Organism: Balaenoptera acutorostrata; assembly: GCF_949987535.1. NCBI lineage: Eukaryota > Metazoa > Chordata > Mammalia > Artiodactyla > Balaenopteridae > Balaenoptera > Balaenoptera acutorostrata. Next base: position 153,881,159 of record NC_080064.1, on the reverse strand, counting down.
ATCTTTGAAGGGCTTCGATATTCCTTTTTATGCAATTTGCATGAAATGAGGTTTTAAAATATAACGTGTTTTAAAATGCACTTCGCAGATGAGTTAGTGTATATTTTTTAGGGGAGCCTTAACTAAAAATTCCCATTGACGGCAGTTGCCTGTGGTCTTAAGATTGGCACTCCCCTCAGTTTGAAATATCTCAAGTGAAACGCTTTGCATGCAGAGGTTGAATAGTGAGCAATCCTGCTCATTAGGTGAGCTGTGTATGGTGTGTCTTTTCCTCCTGCTGAATTGACAAGGGGCAAATATAAATGGGCTGTAATAACAGTACAACTCTGCAGAAAGACTAATAACCATGTTTTTAAGTAAAAGCAAAGAGAATGAAAAATCGGATTGTTTTCCTTCTGCTGGGTTTACTTGTGCAATTAAGGAATAGACGTTTCTCTTACTCTGAATGGGGAGGCATCCAGCATCAAAAAGGGAGGATTGCAGAGAAGAGCCCAGCCCTTCTGGTCCATTGGTGACACATAAGTATGCCTTGTTAAACCTGGAGAGCAAGTTTGGCCCTGGGGAAAGTAGGAAAGTCATTATTGGGAAGCCAGTCAGTCACAAAATGCACCTCATGTTTCTTCTTAATTACAGATACTCGTGTCATTTTAGACTGTGCATTGTTTGGGGAAGGAAAGGAGGGCCTCTGGACTGACCTTGAAATGTGGTGGCCTGGAGCTGGAGGTGATTGGACAGACTTATTTTCCTGATTGCCTGGCGTGGCTGTTTGTTCTGATCTCACAGTGGCTTCCCTCCCGTCTAGATGCTTCTCTCCCTGGGACGGGGCTGCACACCCAGTGATGCTCCAAGGCCTCGGGTGCAGGTCTGGTCTTCAGGGGACCTGAGCTTGGGGTTAGGCAACTGCTCAGGGGCCTGAGGCCATGTGCATAGTTGCTTATTTGGGAACACTGGAGACAGTTGTGCAAAGATGGTCTTTTGTCAACACTGCTTTTGAGGTCGTTATCACATTCAGTCAGGGAATCTGCTTTCCTCCAAGAGTCTGGCACCAAGAAAGGCCCCTTTTGTTGGTCTGGAATGGTTTTAGGTGCCTCTTCATGTCTTAGCTTCCCCAGTTGCCTTGGTGTGAACTGTTCTAGCCTCCATAGACTGATGGGCACTGTATTCGTAATTGTTTCTTCATTTGCTGATGGTCATTTGGTCAAAATGAGTTTGCTTTAGAGAGCTGGAAAAGGGTTGAGAATGAACAAAGGGCAACTCAGCGTGTAACTAAGAAAGTCTCCGAGTGAGGTGGGAAGGTAAGGAGAAATAAAGATGGGTAGCACAAAAGAGAGAGAGGTTTGCTTGCTCATAGAGAGGATGGTGGGCTCCCCTGGGGAGGTCCTGAGACTTGGCATTTTTTACAAGAAGGCTGCAGAAACAGAGGGCTTGCCTCTCTGACAGAGAGGACCAAAGTCTTCACAATATCGTAAAGTTACATTACTTTTTGCTCTGATTACAAAAATAATAATTGTTAAAAAATAACTTAAGAATCTTACCATCCAAAGATTACCATCACTGCTGCCATTTTGGTGTCTGTCTCTCCAGCCTTTCTTTATTTATGCACATTTATATCAAAAAATAGTTTTCATGGCTACGTAAGATTGAGGCGCACTCATGCATTTCACCAAGCCCCAAACCCATACTGTTGGAAGTTTGGGTTATTTCCTTTTTCTTCTCAATTATATAACGCAGACATGAGGGATCGGACAGGCAGGGGGTCTCTTACTGAGGATTTCGCCATCCACTGGCTTGTCGATGCTCTGCTCCAGACTTTGTAGCATGTACGCTTGACGTAAGGATTCATATGAAAACCACCCTCAGTTATGCCTAGAGAGGGAAAGGGTCTGCATTGGGTCGCTGTGCTGCGGCTATAATTGCAGTGAGCTGCGATCCCTGCAAAACTGCAAATCCCCCTGTGCCCCACCTTCCTTCCTGGATAACCTTCCCAGCTAGCGCTTCCCCTGTCAAACTTGGCTGGGTGGATCCTTCAAAGCAGTTACTCTTGTTTCCTAATAAATATCTTTCTGAGGTGAACTGAAGAAAATGAAAGGAAAAAGGAAATTCCTGTTAATTTGATCAACTTACATTAAAAAATTTAAACCAACAGCTTTCCTGGGCGTAGCTAACCAAGCAGATGGCAAAAGGGGGAAAGCCATTTATGCAGCTTATTGCAATTTCACTGCGCCAGCCAGAATTTCTCGGTCTGGTTTCTTGCTGTAAGAGGACCGTTTGAGACCGTGGTAGAATAGATGCTCAAGAATGGAATAGAAATTAATTCCTTGGAGTGTAGATAGCCCATCACCTCTAAGGGCAGTGCCTGCCGCCCCTCCTGGCTGCCGTGGGACCCACTGCACCTTGATGGTTAGAGGAGAGGAGAAGTTAAAGAAGCATGTCAGGATCACCTTCCCCTAGGGATGGGCCTCTCTTGTTCATGTAGTGTCTGGAGCCCTAATTGTCAAGCCCTTGCTGAACAAAGTCCATATCCTCTGCCAGCTAATGTGTGCAGATACAACTTCATAATTAAGGCGGTCACTTCACCTCTGCATTTCCAGGCAGCCTTCAGTCTAATAAAATCGTGTCAGTGTAAGATCCGGAAAACTTATACGCGGTCTCTTGTTTTTCTGTGTTTGTCTAGGATACATCAGGAACTGCCCTCCATCCTGGGCTTTGGCAGGGCTGCTGCTGGGGTGAAGGGATGCAGAACCCCTTCTTGGTTCTCGGCACTGGGCTAGCTTGTGGCCTCCACCCTATTCTTGCTCTTGGACAGAGTTTTCTAGCTTGGACATGACTTAAAAAATTTTTTTTATTGAAATATAGTTGATTTACAATGTTCTGTTAGTTTCAGTTGTACAGCAAAGTGATTCAGTTACCTATCTATATATTCTTTTTTTAGATTCTTTTCCATTATAGGTTATTACAAGATATTGAAAATCTTGTAATATATTACTGTGCTCTACAATAGGTCCTTGTTGGTTATCTATTTTATATATAGTAGTGTGTATCTGTTGATCCCAAACTCCCAATTTATCCCTACCCCCTTTTCCCTTTGGTCACCATAAGTTTGCTTTCTATGTCTGTGGGTCTATTTCTGTTTTGTAAATAAGTTCATTTGTCTCATAATTTTTAGATTCCACATGTATGTGATATCATATGGTATTTGTCGGGCATGGTTTTTTTTACCCGAGAACGCCGAGTGTTCCCAAGGCAAACTAAACCAGCCCTCCCTTAGACGATACAGCGAAAATGAAAATTTATAAAAACGTTGTCTAGGGGCCTCTGAAAGCTTTTAAAAATGGAGCTGCCATCTAATGACTTCTTCTGTTTCTACTTTAGATGCAGCAGCAGGAGCAGGGCTCGCCGAAGGCCAGCCTTTCCATCCTTGCCCTGGGGCTGGGCCGCCTCCTCTCCTGTTGGTGGCTGGCGGAGCTGATGATTCATCTTATGTACATGCACGCCATCTACAGCAGCACCTCCCTGCTGAGGGCCGTCTCATGTTGGACCTTAGGTAATGTTGGAAATCACTGGCGGTAGAACAAGCATCGAGACAGGTAGCTTCACGGCGAAGCTGGACGGGGGGCAGACTGGGGTGTAGTCGCCTTGAGCAAACCCTCCTCTTTTTCACCTTGTTCCTCTTGTGGCCGAGATGATGCATGTGTGAGGTGGTTGACAGAGGGGAGGGTCAGGCTTGCTGGTCTTGGAACCAAGGATGGTAGCAATCCCTCTTCCTAATGGAATCCTGCGAAGTTCAGCTGGGTCCGCGTCTTCCTGGTGTGGCCAGCATTGCACTTGACAGGAGAAGGCAAGAGATGCTGGGTGCAGCCTCTTAGTCCCTGCTAAGAGGTAAGGCTTTATGACCGAGTTCTGCAGTAATCCTTGTTGTTTTCCTGTATGATATAAAGCAAAGAGTATGAGCTTTAGAGTCAGACAGATACAGGTATTTTTTTTTAATTTTTATTGAAGTGTAGTTGATTTACAATGTTGTGTTAGTTTCAGGTGTACAGCAAGTGATTCAGTTATACATACATATATGTGTATATATATACACACACACACATGTACATATGTGTGTGTGTGTGTGTATATATATATATATATATATATATATATATATATTTTCTTTTTCAGATTCTTTTCCCCTATAGGTTATTACAAAATATTGAGTATAGTTCCCTGTGCTATACAGTAGGTCCTTGTTGGTTATCTATTTTATATATAGTAGTGTGTATCTGTTAATCCCAAACTACTAATTTATCCCTCCCCCCGCCCCCCAACCCGCTTTCCCCTTTGGTAACCATAAGTTTGTTTTCTATGTCTGTGGGTCTATTTCTGTCTTGTAAATAAGTTCATTCATATCATTTTTTTAGATTCCACATATAAGTGGTAGCATATGATATTTGTCTTTCTCTGTTTGGCTTACTTCACGTAGTATGATAAAATCTAGGTCCATCTGTGTTGGTGCGAATGGCATTATTTCATTCTTTTTTATGGCTGAGTAATATTCCGTTGTATATATGTACCACATCTTCTTTATCCATTCACAGCCAGATATAGGCTTGAACCTCGGCTGCACCAGTCGCTAGTGGGCAATCTTTGGCAGCTTGCTACAACTGTCTGCATGTTCACCTGTCAAATGAGCAGACTCACATTTGCAGGGTTGTTTGGAGGATTAAGTGAAACCATGAAGGTGAAGGGCTTACCTCGTAAAATGTCTGATAGATAGAATTAATGGTGTGTTCTTATGTAGGCCCCTCTGTTGGCCCCTTTTTCTTGTCTACCCATTTCTTTCTGTCTGCAAGTAGGTGGGCTGCAGGTCTTATTTCCTTAGCAGGACACAGTCTCCAGTATAAGACTTTTCTGTGGAGATGCCATCGTTCTTTATTCCTCTGGCCGAAACAGCAGAGAACGTGCTCCTTTCTGAACGAAATCTTCTCATTTCTTTGCACTCCTTTCAAGAACTGAAATTCAGCCCCCGTGGTCTGACCTCCAGCCTGTGGCTCCAATGGGAAATGTGTGATCTTCCGGCCAGATTAAGCTGCTCCCTGCCGAGGGCAAGAGTAATAGCCTGACTCCTTATCTGTTTGGTGATTTATAGATTTTTTTAAAAAAAAATCTTGATTGCCCTTGTTATCACACATGCTTAATCAGAATGTTTTCAAGGAAGATGCCTTTTAGGATTGGAAAAATGCTGAGTTGTTTTAATGACAGTCTCTTCTTCCCAGACAAAATCTTTTTTCATAGTTGGGGGTGACTAATAATCTAAGGCTTTAATGACACACTTAGGCAAACAAAATAGGATTAAGTGATGGCTTATGCTAAATCAGATCCCAGTTGTACTACATCCAAATTAAGAGATTGTATCCGTTTGGGTGATTTTAACTATGAAAACTGGAAAGCAAAACTGAAAATGGGGCTTAAACAAAAAGGAAAAGTTATCTCAGACAGCTATTACTCCTAAGGTCAGCACTAAGGGTGGTAAATCCAGTGACAAAGAAAAGTCATTAGGGGTCCATTTGGGTACCAACCACTCAGCTTAAGAACTAACCAGAATCCTACAAGCCCTTTGTTTGCACCCATAACCCCATCACCTCCTTTCACCCCCTCCACAAAGATAATCTGACTTTTGGGTTTATCATTCCCTTTTTATAAAATCTTTAAAAAAAAAATAGACTTTATTTTTAGAGCGATTTTGGATTTATAGCAAAACTGAGAGCAAAGTACAGAGATTTCCCATATATCCCCTGCCCCACACGTACACAGCCTCCGCCAGTATCAACGTTCCCACCAGTGTGGAACATTTGTTACAATTGATAAACCTACAATGACACGTCATTATCACCCGAAGTCCATCTTTATATTAGCATTTACTCAGTGCTGTACAGTCTGTGGGTTTTGACAGATGTGTAATGACGTGTATCCACTCCTATAATATGAGACAGAGTAGTTTCACAGCCCTAAAAATTCTCTGTGCTCTATTCATCCCTCTCTCCCCTTTAATTCCTGGCAACTACTGACGTTTTTACCATCTACATAGTTTTACATTTTCCAGAATGTTGTTGTATAGTTGGAATCATACGGTATGTAGCTTTTTCAGATTGACATCTTTCACTTAGTGATATGCATCTAAGGTTCCTCCATGTCTTTTTATGGTTTGATAGATCATTTGTTTTTAGTGCCGAATAATATTACATTGTCTGGATGTTCCACAGTTCATTTATCTGTTTGCCTACTGAAGTACATCTCAGTTGATTCTAAGTTTTGCAATTATGAATAAATTTGCTATAGATATCCACGTGCAGAGTTTTATGTGGCCATAAGTTTTCAACTCCTTTGAATAAATACCAGGGAGTGATTATATGGTAAGAACATGTTTATTTTCGTAAGAAACTGCCAAACTGACATTTTTCAAGCTGGCTTTTTTTTTTTTTTTCTTACCTGCAATTTATGAGTGCCTGCTATTCCACAAACTTGCCACTATAACAGTACTTTATCAGGTGTGTCTTTCGCAAATATTTTCTCCCAGTCTGTGGCTTATCTTCTCTTTCTCTTGACGGTGTCTTTAACAGAGCAAAAGTTTTTAATTTTAATGAAATCCAGCTTATCAATTATTTCTTTCATGGATCATGCATTTGGTGTTGTATCTAAAAAATCCACCATCCCCAATGTCACAGGTTTTCTCCTGTGTCATCTTCTAAGAGTTTTAGAGTTGTGTGTTTTATGTTTAGGTCTGTGATCTACTTCGAGTTAATTTTTGTGAAAGGTATACGAAATTAGACATGAATTTCTTCCAGCACCATTTGTTAAAAAGACTGTCTTTGCTCCATTATGTTGCCTTTGCTCCTTTGTCAAAGATTGGTCGACTTTATTTATATTTATGAGTCTATTTCTTGGCTCTCTGTTTTGTGCCATTGATCTTTTTGTTTATTCTTTCACCAGTGTCACACTGTCTTGATTAATGTAGCTTTAAAGTAAGTCTTGAAGTCAGATAGTGGCAGGCCTCTGACTTTCTTCTTCTTTTCCAATGTTGTGCTGGTTATTCTGGGTCTTTTGCCTCTCCATGTAAACTTTAGAATCAGTTTGTCGATATCCACTAAATAACTTGCTAGGATTTTGATTTGGATTGCATTGAATCTATAGATGGAGTATGGAAGAATTGATATCTTGTTATCTTGAGTCTTTCTATCCATGAATATGGCTGGCTCTCCATTTATTTAGTTCTTATTTCTTTCATCAGACTTTTTAAGTTTTCCTCATATATAACTTGCACATATTTTGTTATATTTATATTTATACCTGAATTTTTTTGAGGGGGTACTAATGTAAATGATACTGTGTTTTTAGTTTCAAATTCCACTTGTTTATTGCTGGTAAATAGAAAAGTGATTGACTTTACTATATTAACCTTATTTTGTACAACCTTGCTACAATCTCTTATTCCAGGAGATTTTTTTGTTATTGCTGTTTCTTTGGGATTTTCTACATAGACAATCATGTCATCTGCAAGGAAAAGTAATTTTTTCCTTCCCAAAGTATGTTTTTTGTTTCATTTTCTTCTTTTATTGAATTCACTAAGACTTCCAGTATGATATTGAAAAGGAGTGGTGAGAGGGGACATCCTTACCTTTTTTCCTGTTTAATCTCCAAGTATTTTGAGATTTCCTAGCTATCTATTGTTGATTTCTAATTTAATTCCATTATTATCCATTATTATCTGAGAGCAGACATTGTATGATTTCTGTTCTCTTAAATTTATTTTGGTGTGTTATATGGTCCAGAATGTGGTCTGTCTTGGAGAATGTTCCATGTGAGCTTGAGAAGACTGTGTGTTCTGTTGTTGGATAAAATAGCCTATAGATGTCAATTATATCCACTTGACTGATGGTGCTGTTGAGTTCAACCATGTCCTTACTGATTTTCTGCCTGATAGATCTGTTCATTTCTGTTAGAGGGGTGGTGAAATCTCTAATTACAATAGTTGGATTCATCTGTTTCTCCTTGCTTTTCTATCAGTTTTTGCCTCACATATTTTGACCCTCTGTTGTTATGCACATACGTATTATATATTATTATGTCTTTTTAGAGAAGTGACCCCTTTATCATTATGTAATGCCCCCCCCTCTTTTTTTTCAGCTAAACATCCAAGTTTATTACTTACAAATTCTGCTTTTCAACAATGGTAGGACACAATTCAGTTAGACTTTTTTGGCCACAATATAACAAAGGTCTCTTTTTACTCCAGTTTCCAAGAACATTTTCCTTATTTCCTTCTGAGCCTTCAATGACAACACCTTTAATGTTCATATTTCTGCCAACATTCTATTATGATATGTGTATTCTCTAAGATGATAGAGTCTTTCTCTACTGTGTTCTTCACTTCCTCCTGAGCCCTCACTGGTGTAATGCTCTTTTTTATCTCTGATAATTTTCCTTGCTTGGAGGTCTGATGTGTCTGAAATATATCTACTCCAGCGTTGATTAGTCTTAGTATGGTATATCTTTCTCTATGCCTTTACTTTTAACTTAACTGTATCTTTATATTTAAAGTGGGTTTCTTTTAGGCAATATATGGTTGGGTCCTATTTTTTGATCCACTCTGATAATCTCTATCTTTTAATGGATATATTTGGACCATTGATGTTGAAAGTGATTATTGATATGATTGGCTTATTATCTATCATGTTTGTTACTCTTTTCTATTCATCACCCTTGATTTTTGTTCCTATTTTTATGTTTCATTCTTTGTTTGCCTTTTTTGTTTTTAATTAAACATTTTATATCATTCCATTTTCTTTATTTTCTTAGCATATCAAGTATACTTCTTTTTTAACTTTCTTAGTAGTTGCCGTAAAATTTGCAGTATACATTTACAACTACTCCGAATCTATTTTCAGATAACACAATATCACTTAACAGGTACTGCCAAGTACCTTAAAATATTCCTGATTGTTCCTTATAATAAAATATTCCTAATTCCTCTCTTCTGTCGTTCGTGTCATTACTATCGTTCATTTTACTTATATATAAACTGTAGTGGTAAATACATTGTTGCTCTTATGATTTTGAACAAACTGTTATTTGTTAGATCAAGAATAGAAAAGAATTAGCAAAGGTTTTATTTTACCTTCATTTATTAGCTCTTCCCTTCTTTATTTAGATCCAAGTTTCTAACCTATTTCATTTTCCTTCTCTCTGAAGAATTTCTTTTAACATTTCCTGCAAGTCAAGTCTACTGGAAACAAATTCCACCATTTTTGTTTGTCTGAGGAAGGCTTTATTTCTCATTCACTTTTGAAGGATACTTTCACAGGACCACAGCGTTCTAGGTGGTTGTTTTTTCTCCTGTCAGTACTTTAAATGTTTTCTTCTACTCTTTTTGCTTGCACGTTTCTAGGAGAAGCGGCAGGTAATTCTTATCTTTGTTCCTCTACAGGGTAGATGTTTCCCACCTCCACCACCTTGCTTCTTTCAGTGTTTTCTCTTCGCCTTTGGTTTTCTGAAGTTTGAATATGATATGCATAGGTGCAGTTTTGGGGGCATTTATCCTGTTTGGTGTTCCCTGAGCTCCTGGATCTTTGGTTTGGTGTCTCATGTTAATTTGGGGAAATTCTTAGTCATTATTGCTTCAAATATTGCTTCTGTTCTTCTCCTTCTGGTATTCCCATTACATTTATGTTACACCTTTTCTAATTGTCCCACAGTTCTTGGGTACTCCATTCTGTGTCTTTTTTCCTTCAGTCTTTTTTCTATTTGCTTTTCATGTTTAGACGTTTTTATTGACAAATCCTCAAGCTCAGAGGTTTTTTCCTCAGCTGTATGCAGTCTACTGATAAGCTCTTCAAAGGCTTTCTTCATTTCTGTTCAGTGTTTTTGAGCTCTAGCATTTCTTTTATTCTTAGCATTTCCATCTCTCTGCTTACATTATCCATCTATTCCTGCATGTTGTCTACCTTTTCCACTAAAGCTCTTCATATATTAATCATAGTTGTTTTAAATTCCCAATTCGATAATTCCTATATCCCTGCCATATCTAGGTCTGGTTCTGCTGCTTTGTCTGTGTTTTGGGTTTTGTTTTGTTTTGTTTTGTTTTTTGCCTTTTTGTATGCTTTGTAGTGTTTTTTGGAAAGGTGGACATGATGTGCTGAGTAAAAAGAACTTTAGTATATAAGGTGTTGGGAGAGGGGAAGTGTTCTTTAGTTCTGTGATTACGTCTCAGACTTTCAGTGAGTCAATGCCCCTGTGATGTGAACTTCACAAATGAGTCTCAGGTTTTTTTCCCCCTACCCTCTTTGGTAGTATAGGATGACTAGGGGGTACTGGAGTTGGGTATTTTTTCCATTCATGTGGAAGGCTATAGCAGACTAGAGTTGGGAATTTTCCTTCCCCCAAGTTGGTAAAGCTCTGATAAAATCCCAGTAGGTTAGGCTCTGGTAAAATAGTTTGTCTTAACAAGGTGGGCAGTCCTTGTTAAGAAGAACATATGGACAGGGCTGAGGGGGAGGGGTTGGACTGCAGCATAAATAAAGGTCCTGCTTGGTATGGGTTACTCTGCTGTACTCAGAGAACTGTGAGTTGTAAGGAGAGCTGGACGCAGAGTCTAAGGTATAGTGAGAGATTCTGCCGGAAAGACATGAAGGGTTTTTATTAGGAAGAGCTTCTGGACCATGCTAAGGAGGATTTGTTCTACCTTTTAGGTGATAGGGACCCATGGACGTATTTATATACTTTAAGTAATTTAAATACCCAAAGAGTGAAAACCACAAAGTATTTAAGGGGAGAGGAAACAGGATTAGATTTGGGGTTTAGAAATATTCTGCTTGCAGTGTAGAATATGAATCAGAGTGGAGTAAAACTAGAAATAGGAAAATCTGATAGAAAAAGGTCCATGTCTTTATTCAACAAATATTAAAGAGCCAGACAGTGCTTTACATGATGGAACATTAGACTGAGTCAGGAGCAAGGTGATGAGGACTTGAGTGAAGCAGGGAGGTTGGAGAAGAAGGGAGTGATGAGAGGGATGCAGGTACAGTCAATAGGCTCTGCTCACCAATGAGACAGGGAAGATGAGAGAGGGAAGATCTAGGGAATCTTCTGGTTTAGAGTTTAGGTGGTGATTGACACTTCCATTCACCAAGAGCAGGGAATATAGGAGGACTGGGAGCAGGTTTTAGGGAAGAATAAAGAGTCCAGTTTTTGACAAGTTATGCCTAAAACTGAACATCCAGGTGGAGACATCTCTGCTACAGTTAGATGGCACTGGAGCTCAGGAGAGGGATTGAGAATGCAGACAGACATTTGAAAGCCATCACATATATGTGATAGTTGAGTCCATGGGAGTAAAGGGATTTCCTAGAAAAATGTGTGGAGTGAGAATAAAGGAGGGCCAACTATAGAACTTGAAGGAATGCCAACATTTCAGAGGCAGGCAGAAAAGGAAGAGCCAGCAACAAGTGAGAAGGAATATTAATAAATGAAGGAGGAAGCAGATGGTTTTGTGAAGGTTTTGATAAGAAAGGGAGGCTCAATTTATCAGAAGTTGAAGAGAGGCCAAGGAAAAGGGGACTGAAGAGAGTGTTTCATTCTGAAAGTCATTGTTGACTTTGGCCATGTTTGACTTTTCTTGTTGTTGACTTGGTCCTTTTTAAGGAGTATAAACCAGGGTAGTAGAATAATCAGAAGTGAGAAAATAGAGGCAGTAGCTAATATGCTGCTTTAATGGTGTTAAATGATAATGCCTGTTGTGTTCTGTCTCCCTGTCAAGGAAGCTCAGATGGCCTGGCCGGCTTCTCACTTTCCTGTGGCAGACCTGCCACCCCTGTGTCTCTCCTCAGGGTTTCCCTTCCTCCTGGCTGCCATGGGATTGGAGTAGAGCCTGACAAGCATCCCCTTTCTTTACAGTGCACAGGATTTCCCCAGCTTCAAGGTTTGGGGGCTAATCCCTCTTGGGACGTTCAGAGAGATAAAGAAAATAAGCATCAGGGAGTATAAGGCTTACAAAGGCCCTTGGGCCCTGGTCTGCAATTTCTGATTTCCTTCTGACATAGTAAAGAAATACTTTTATTTTTTTATTCTGTTAGGCTTTTATTCTCTCGATGAAAGGGTTCTCTCTTCTTCTGTGATGGCCTTTTTTCCCCACCCTAAAGTTGCAGTTGAGTGTGAGGCAGCAGCGCAGGCAGAATAAAAGGTGCCTCTTTGTCTCACGTGCAAGAAGATATACAACTGGGTTTTCATCTCCAAGGATCTCAGGACTGAGTAATGTTCTACTCTGCCCAGAGATGACTCCCTCTGAGCACCACTAAGTAGGGTGAAAGCTGCTTTAGAGAAGGAACTATGCCACTACCTTTGGTGTCTTTCCCCCTCAGCGCTCACTAAAGAACAGTGCACTGCACAGGTGCTTAATGAATACTCATGTACACGTTCAGGTGAATAAAATAAATCTTACAGGAATTCTGCCTAGTGAATGTGAGTGATCAGGCATTCAAACCAGTGATCAATTCAAGATTCTGCATAAGGTGCCAAAGGGAAATCATCCAAAAAGTGATGAGTGCAGATTCAAATGATGATGGTGGAGTAGGAGGACACAGAGCTCACCTCCCTCCATGAAAACATCAAAAATACATCTACATGCAGAGCAATTCCTACTGAAAACTAACTGGAGACTGGCAGAAAGACTATTGCAAAACCAAGGCTGTAAGAAAGATCCACATGGAGTTGGGTAGGAAGGGAATGGAAGCGATTAGGTTTCGGACCTGTGCCCCTGGGAGGGGACTCAGAAGAGGTGGGGGGTTACAGAGGTGGAGGTCCTCCCTTGGAAATGAGAGGTTTGAGCCACATGTTGGGTGTCCCAGCCCTGGGGTCCAACACCAGGAAGACGAGTCTCCTTAGCTGGTTAGAAAGCCAGTGGGACTACCAAGAGGACTGTAAGAAACCTAGACTCCACTCAGGAAGAGCATGTACACACTTGCTTACTCCTGGGAACAAGGCAGAGAAAGTAGATTGAAACTGCATGGGACTCTGGCTGGTTTTCTGTGACCACCCTCGCATGCACCCCAGCCTGCACTGAGTGTCCACTCTGGCCCCACTTGCTTCGTGATGCAGCTCCACACTAGGGTGAGGGCTGTTGCAGCTGAGCGGAGTGCTCAGTTGTGAAGGATAGAGCCTGCTTGGACCTGGAATGACATCTGAACAGTGTGGGGACAGCCGTACTGGTCCTTATGGAGGCAGCGCATCAGAAGTGGTCTTGGACTCTAGGGCCAGGGCTGCCACAGCCTGAGCCCTGACCCATGCTGAGCACCTGCTGCAGCCCCTGCTCCAGGCCCTCTTACTCCAGCACTGCTCTGCTCTGGGGCAAGGGTGCCAGTGCTAGGAGTGGGGAGAGCACATACTTAAAGGGAATGGAACCATCTTGGACCCAACCCTCAAAGCTTCTGCTCCAGCAGCTTGGGGCCCACCCCTGCCCCTCGTAGGGTGGTGGTGGCCACTGAGCAGAGGAGAAGCCCCAGCTCACACCTGGCTCTGTCCCTATCTGCTCCATCTCCAGCCCCACCTCCTACCAAGGTGATAGCTGCCAGCACACCCTGGGGAAAGACATGACTCCTGCTCACATCAGATCCAGCTCTCCCACTGTCAGATCCAGGCATTGGGCACACGCAGACTGTATAGGGAGACTCCCACACAAGAGCACACCTTCAAGACTGGGATAGGTAACTATTTCACCTAATTTCATACAGACAGAGAAAGTTAAGTAAAATGAGAAGACAGAAGAATTTGTTTCAATTGTAAAAACAAGAGAAAACCCCTGAAAAAACAACTAATGAAACAAAAATAAATAATTTACCCGATAAAGAATTCAAAGCATTAATAAAAAGAATGTTAACTGATATAGGGAAAAGAATAGAAGAACGCAGTGAGAATTTTAACAAGGAACTAGAAAATATAAAAAAGAACCAGTCAGAACTGAAGAATACAATAACTGAAATGAGAAACACATTAGAAGGAATTAATAGCAGACCAGGTGATACAGAAGAACACACAAGTGATCTGGAAGATAGAATAATGGAAATCACCCAATCAGAACAGCAAAAAGAAAAACAAATTAAAAAAAATGAGAACAGTTTAAGGGACCTCTTGAACAACATCAAGTGCACCAATGGCAAAAGTTAAAGAGAGAATTCTAAAGGCAGCAAGAGAAGAACAAAGAGTCATATACAGGGGAACCCCCATAATGTTGTCAGCTGAGTTTTCTGCAGAAACTTGGCAGGCTGGAAGGGAGTGACATGATATATTTAAAATGCTGAAAGGAAAAAACCTGCAACATAGGGTAATCTACCCAGCAAGATTATCATTTAGAATGGAAGGAGAAATAAAGAACTTCTCACATAAAGCAAAAACTAAAAGTTCATCAATACTAAACCTACCCTAATAGAAATGTTAAAGCATCTTATCTAAATGGAAAAGAAAAGGCTATAGCAAGGATCAGTAGATAATGGGAAAATCCTACTATATAGTAAAGGCAAATATATGTTAAGGGCTGAGGATCAACTATTTAAATAAGCTAGTACAAAGATTAAAAGACAAAAAAATTTAGAATCAACTATAACCACAATAAATAGTAAAGGGATAAACATGAAGATGTAAAACATGACATCAAAAGCACAAAATTTGGGGGAGGGGAGTAAAAAATGTAGATCTTTTAGAACGTATTTGAACTTAAATGACTACCAGTTTAAAACAAGTAGATACAGTTATAGGTCAACATTTATGAACACCATGGTAACCACAAATCAAAAACCTACAATAGATAACAAAAACTAGAGAAAGGAACACAAGCATACCATGAAAGAAAATCATCAAATCACAAGGAAAGAAACTAAAAGAAGAACAAAGAAGGACTACAAAAACAACCAGAAAATAGGTAACAAAATGGCAATAAGTACATACCTATCAGTAATCACTTTAAATGTCAGTTTCTAATCGAAAGATATATGGTGGCTGATTGGATAAAAAAACAAGACCCATTTATATGCTACTTACAAGAGACTCACTTCAGATCTAAAGACACACACAGATTAAAGTGAGGGGATGGAAAAAGATATTTCATGCAAAAAGAAATGACAAGAAAGTGGGGGTAGCTATGCTCATATCAGACAAAATAGATTTAAAACAAAGTTTATAACAAAAGACAAAGAAGGGCATTCTATAATGATAAAGGTATCAATATAAGAAGAGTATATAACACTCCTTATCATATATGTACTCAATAAGGAGCATCTAAATATATAAAGCAAATATTAACAGACATAAAGGGAGAAATTTACAATAATCATTGATAGCAGGGGACTTTAACACCCCACTGACATCTATGGACAGATCACCCAGAAAGAAAATCAGTAAGGAAACATTGGCCTTAAATGACATATTAGATCAGTTGGACTTAATAGATATCTACAGGACATTCCATCCCCAAACAGAAGAAACACATTCTTTTCAAGTGTACATGGAACATTCCCTAAGATAGACCACATTCTAGGTCACAAAACATGTCTCAGCAAATTTAAGAGGATAGAAATTATATCAAGCATTTTTTTCTGACCACAATGGTATGAAACTATAATTGAAATCAATTATAGGAAGAAAAATGGGAAAAACACAAACACATGAAACTAAAAAACTAATGGGTCAGTGAAGAAATCAAAGAGGAAATCAGAAAATACCTCAAGACAAATGAAAATGGCAACACAACTTTCCAAAACCTATGGAATGCAGCAAAAATAATTTTAAGAGGGATGTGTACAGAGATACAGGCCTACCTCAAGAAGTAAGAAAAATCTCAAATACCCTAACCTACTATCTAACAAATTAGAAAAAGAACAATGAAAAAAGCCCAAAGTCAGCAGGAAAGAGGAAAAATTAAAGACAGAAAGGAAATAAATAAATAAAATAGAGACCGAAAACTGTTAGAAAAGATCGATGAAAACAAGAGCTAGTTTTTTAAAAAGATAAACAAAATTGATAAACTTTTTGTCAGGCTTATCAAGAAGAAAAGAGAGAAGACCAAAATTTAAAAAATAAAAATGAAAGGAGAAATAACAACTGTACCACAAAAAATTATAAGAGAATACTATGAACCATTATTTGGCAACAAATTGGACAACCTAGAAGAGATGGACAACTTTCTAGACACATATACCTTCTACAGCTGAATCAGGAAGAAATACACAATCTGAACAGACTGATGACTGGTAATTAAACTGAATCTGTAATTAAAAAACTCCCAGCAAACTAAAGTCCAGGACCAGACAGCTTCACAGTGGAATTCTACCAAACATATAAAGAAGAGCTTAGTACCTATCTTTCTCAAACTATTCCAAAAAATTGAAGGGGGGAGAAACACTCCCAAATACATTTGGTGATCCCACCATTACCCTGATACAAAAACCAGACAAGGAAAATACAAAACAGGAAAATTACAGGCTAATATCTTTGATGAACATAGATGCAAAAGTCCTCAACAACATATTAGTAAACTGAATCCAACAATATATAAAAAGGATCATACACCATGATCAAGTGGAATTTATTCCAGGAATGGAAGGATGGTTCAACATATGCAAATCAATCAATGTGATACACCACATTAACAAAAGGAAGGATAAAAATTACATGATCATCTCAAAAGATGCAGAAAAAGCATTTGACAAAATTCAACACCGCATTCATGATGAAAACTCTCATCAAAGTGTTATAGAGGGAACATAAATATCTCAACATAATAAAGGCCATTTATGACTAACCTGCTGCTAACATCATACTGAATAGTGAAAAGTTAAAAGCTTTTCCTCTAAAATCAGGAAGAAAGCAAGGATGCACACTCTCGCCACTTCTATTTAACATAGTGTTGGAAGTCCTAGCCACAACAATCAGGCAAGAAAAAGAAACAAGAGGCATCCAAGTTGGAAGGGAAGAAGTAAAACTGTCACTATTTGCAGATGACGTGATGCTACATGTAGAAAACCCACCACAAAACTATTAGAATTAATAAATGAATTCAGTGAAGTTGCAGGATACAGATTAAATACAGAAGTCTATTATAGCTTTTTATACATACCATATACAAAAATAAACTCAAAGTGGATTAAAGACCTAACTGTAAGACCAGAAATCATAAAACTCCTAGAAGAGAACATGGGTGGAACAATCTTTGATGTAAATTGTAGCAATATTTTTTTGGATCTTAAGGGTAAGGCAAAAGAAACAAAAGCAAAAATAAACAATTGAGACCTAATTAAACTTAAAAGCTTTTGCACAGCAAAGGAAACTATCAACAAAACAAATAGACAGTCTATTGAATGGAATAAAATATTTGCAAATGATATGACTGATAAGGGGTTAATGTCCAAAATTTATAAACAGTTTGTACAACTCAGTACATAAAAAACTTGTTTAACAAGTGAGCAGAAGGCCTGAATAGACAGATAGCCAACAGCACATGCAAAGATGCTCAAAACAGTTAATCATCAGAAAAATGCAAATCAAAATCACAATGAGACATTACCTCACACCAGTCAGAATGGCTATCATTAAAAAGTCTACAAATAACAAATGCTGGAGAGGGTGTGGAGAAAAGGGAACCCTCATACACTGTTGGTGGGAATGGAAATTGGTGCAGTCACTATGGAAACAGTATGGAGGTTCCTAAAAAACTAGAGCTAGAACTACCATATGATCCAGCAATTCCACTCCTGGGCATATATCTGAAGAAAACGAAAACACTAATTCGAAAAGATACGTGCACCCCAATGTTCATGGCAGCACTATTTACAGTAGCCAAGATATGGAAGCCATCTAAATTTCATCAGCTGATGAATGAATAAAGAATATGTGATATATATATATACATAAAATGGAATATTAACCATAAAAGAATGAAATTTTGTCATTTGCAACAACATGGTTGGACCTAGAGGGTATTATGCTTTAGTGAAGTAAGTTAGACGAAGAAAGAGAAATAATCTGTTATCACTTATTTGTGGAATCTGAAAAATAAAATGAATGGATATAAGCACTTAAAAACAGATGCACAGTTACAGAGAACAAACTAGTGGTTATCAGTTTGGAGAGGGAAGGGGGGAGGGCAAGATAGTGGTAGGGAATTAAGAGACACAAACTACTATGTATAAAATAAGTAAGCAACAAAGATATATTGTACAAGCACAGGGAAATATAACCATTACTTTATAATAACCTTAAATGGAGTATAATCTATGAAATTATTGGATCACCAGGTTGTATACCTGAAAGTAATATAATATTGTAAATTAACTATATACTTCAATTAAAAAAAAGTGATGACTGCAAAGTTAACAGGAATAGGGGTATAAATAGAGCTTGTTGACTATGGGATTCATTTGGTTTGGTTAATCCAACAATGAAGATATTCACAAACTCTGTGGAAGGTATTAAATCCTTCCTGGTGGGGATGGAAAAAGCACTGGTGGCTGGCTTGGCCATCAGAGCTCAAGTGCGCCTCACTAATTAAGAGGACTTGAGGAACTCCATGGCAACAGGTGACATTTGCTTTTCTTTCATTCCCTTTCATACTTTCCTAGAGATGTCAAAATAAAATTTTCTTCCCATGTATTTTATCTCTTCTCAGCAAGATGTTGGTTTCTTTTCCCTTCTACTTCAATTTCCAGTGAGGCTTAGAGCTGCTATAATCAGATTCTCAGGTGGAGTCCAGACTCTAGGAAGATTTGCTACATGAGCAAAGAGTGGACAGAGCTTTAGGGGCTATGGGTGGTGCCCATGTCAGGGTTGTGCATGCCCTCGTGGGGCTACCTCTGCCCCCTGTGGAGCTGTGGGGCTGTTCCAGCACCTCCATTAGACATATCTTACTGGAAGGATAGAACCTTAGAAAACATCAACATTTAAGAGACAGGTAGAAAAGGAGGATCCAGTGACATGAGAAGGAATGTTAATAAATGAAGAAGAAAGCAAATGGTTTTGTGAAGGTTTCAAGAAGAAAGCAGTGCTACATTGATCAGAATTTGAAGAGAGGTCAAGTAAGAGGGCACTTGAAGGGATTCTGTTTCATTTGGCAGTTAAGAAGTCATTGTTCTCTTTGGTCATTTTGGAGGAGTATAAACCAGGGTTGTAGAATAAGGCGGCAGTGAGAACATAGAAGCAGTTTGAGGGTAACTTTTAATGTGTCTGTTGAGACCAACTAAAAGCCATCAGAAGGGCAGACACAAGTGGGAACAGTGATAGTAACTGTACCTTTCTGAAGGCCAACAGGAGGATGAATTCTGTCAAAACGCAGGAATTTACAGGAAGAGGATGCTGACCAGCTCCTCTTCATGTCTGTTGAGTTCAAACAAGATTTAAGTTAAAGCGAGGAGACCTTGTTAGATATGGTCCTCAAGTGCTTTGCCACAGACTGACCTTCTTCAAGAAGGTACACAGCTATCCCTCACAGGGCGGGAAACATGCACATCCTTCCCCAGAGAGGGACAACCCATCAGCAGCTGCCTCCAAGTCCAAGTCCAGGCTCTCAGGGTGGTGTCCATGTCTCCTTGAGTTCTGTCGTAATGATAACATTCTATAACTGTGGGATCAGTTGTAGAGTTCACCACCAACAACACACTTTATGTTAAATAGTAGGGGAATGGGCTAGGAGTGAAGAGGAATATTAGTTAAAATTTATATGTGAATACAGTGCACAGCAAATAAGAAAAATGGTAAACATTTTAGAGCTAATTCTAATCAGAGGACTTATGACTTTTGTTCTCTACTTTCCATTCCATGTTCTCTTTGCCTTCAATCAGTACCTTTGTTGTTTGGGGTTCTTTGCCCAGTGATGTGATCGAAATCTCCATTCCTGAGGGCTCTAAGCCCTAGATGCTTCTATGTGTGTTTGGCTGCTGTAGTCTTCCATTAACTAACCAGTAGAAACCGCAATACTGAGAAGCACCTCACAAGTTCCCTCTGTATTCCTTCCTGCCTCCAATGTGTAGGGGTAACTCTGTTTCCCCTTGATAGTGAGGATTAATTTACGCAGCTAACACCATTACCCCTCTTTGCTTGTTCACCTAGTTCCATGAGGAGCCCCAAATGGCTACATAACAGTAGCTTTTGATTCGATGGAATCATTGTGTATTCCCGGATGGAAGCGTTTCCTTGCTGGGTGGTTAAGCCTCCAGACAAGTAGATCAGAGTTGCAGGGATGGGAAGCAGCTATTTTAGGAGTGGATTAATAGGTATAATAGGCATAATAGTGGATTAATAGGTATAATTAATCCACTTCTACTTCTTGGATACCGACTCTACTTATTTAAGCTATGAGTAAAAGCATATGTAGTTTGCTGGTTCAGAACACTTTCTACATCCCGTGAGACGGCACCTCAACATCATAGGCAAGGACAGCATCTCAGCGTCATCAGACAGTGTCTTTCCTCTGGTGCCATACTGGAACTATTGATAGACTATTCTATAAGGTCAGCTGCTTCTGGGTGATGGCATAAGACCAGTGAATCCCATGGATGTAGCTCATTGTCTCACTCCATTTGACGCAGTCAGGTCACCAGTCAGAAGCTGTGTTAGGTCTGATAACATGGCAGTGAATAAGACAGTCAGTAAGTCCATGGATGGCAGTACTGGAAGGAACATTGTGGAAAGCAGTTTCACATCCAGAATAAGAATAGTTCTCTGGCCCCTCCAGGGTGGAAGAGGTTCAGTGTAATCAACCTGACACCAGAGTATGGAGGCTGGAAAGTTAGGTGCTCAGCAGCAGTGATCGGTTAATTTTGGGGAGGGGAAGTCCGTATTGTTGATCCCATGCAAAGCCTTCATTGCTGCCACTGTGGCCACTTTGGTCGTGGAACCCTTGAAAATCATTGGAATGGCTGTGGAAGGAGGCTGGCTGGTATGTACAGGGCACATCACCTTGTTGCTGAGAGCAGTAGGGCCCTTTGGTTGAGTATTTACATGGGTTACAGTCTTCTCATTGGCTTCATTCTAAGGTGTTCACTTACACATCTCTTCTTCAAAATCTCCTTATCAACACTTCCAAGCTTACCATAGACAGCCATCAGTGAACAGAGCTCATTTTTCCCCTCCTTTATCAAATCCTCATGGGGCCTTAGGTGTGGGATGAGAGAAAGATGGCAATTAGCAGGAGTCAACATGCTGGGAAGGTGAGGTCCCTTTTCCTGAAACATATTTGTGACTTCAAGATCCTCTTTCTTTGTGTGTGTGTGTGTGTGTGTGTGTGTGTGTGTGTGTGTGCGTGTGTGTGTGTGCGTGTATGAATATGTATGTGTATATATGTGTGTGTATCCATGTGTGTGTATCCATTGATGATGGAGTGCTACCAGGCATACCTGATTTTATGGCTAGGTGGATCAGATAAATCCCAGTGGATAAAAGACAACTCGGGTAGCATGGTCTTCTGGTATCCTGTGGTTAGGCATAGTTCATCTAGTAAATGATGAGTCAAAGCAGCATGCCCAACTGTGTATATATTGCTTCCAAAGTCCGAAGAGGCTTACCAATAGTTGTACCTCTTTATTAGGACTAAGTAGCACAAGGTGAATCTACTTGTCCTTTACTTGGACCTCAAGGTCCCCCACAGAAATTTCTCTACGGTAACTCAACCCTATATTCTCTTTCATTTCTGGTTTGCTTGTATCTTGCATCTGGTATACCTGGAACTTCTAGGTTTATAGGTCTTATTAGCATGATCCTATTAAAGTACCAAATCAACTTCAGGTCTTCCGTGAGGGAAGAGACAAACTTGTTTCCTACAGATGAATTAGGGACACAGAACTGGAGAGGTAATGTTACCCCTCAGACAACACTGTAGAGGTGTCCTTTTGTCCTAACCAAGTTAAAGTATTCTACTTTTGATACTTTTTCTTATTAGGAAAGAGAAAAAATTTCCAGGTTAAGAGCTGAAAATCAGGTGCCGGGGGCTGTGTGAATTTGCCCCAACATATTACAGCTAGAAGAGCACCTTCTAAATCTGTAATTGGAGTCCCTAACTGTATTAAATATACAGTAATGCATAGTCATTCTCTAAGGCTCATCTATCTCCTATACTTGAGAGATTGGCAAGTTAAATGACAATGTGATTAGAATCATTTTACCTACATCTTTTGGGTCTTTGGATGTTAGTCTTTTACCTCTGTAATTTCACCAGAGATGCCATGTTGCTCTTGAGTTACTATTTTGATAGGGAGAGTGTGCCTGTATCTTTACTTCCTAATAATAGACTTTAATTCGTAGACCTGGGAGCAAGGGTAGGGATTCTTCTAGTTCTTTCCTCAAGAACTCAGAAGATAACTACAGATGGATTTCGGGTCCCACTGGGGCTACTGTGAAACAAAGTCAGGTCCAAAGTCCATTTGCCACTTGCCCCCATTTGTTCCTACTCGGATTCATGGACCAGAATAGCATTGGGGTTCCTACATATTAGTGTTAGCTTAGGGACAGTGTTCAAAGACCCCCAAATTCTGGATATTTTACTTTCTCTGCAAGCACAGTCATCCCAGTAAATGACCTCGTCTCTTTAGGGAGTGCTAGGAAGAAGAGATGAGTCATACTGTGTACTTGTGATATTGTTGTAGAATTTTTTCCCTGATAGTAACTTGGCCTCCCCTTCATTCAAGGGACTCTAGGTCTATGAATTGACTCAGGTCTTGGATTAGGTTGAAGAGCTATAACTGTCATGGTGGCTTAGGTCTGATCTCTGTTCATTAAGACTTGATTTTTTCCCCTGGCTATTCATATAATAATAACGGTAGTGGTAATAATGATATCTAACATTTATTGAGCACTTACTCTGTGCCAGACATTTCCTTAAAACCTTTACATATATCGACATATATAATATTCACAGCAGTCCTATGAGTAGGTAGTAGGTCTATACCTATATTACAGGTGGGGAAACAGACACAGAGAAATTTAGTAAGTGAAGAAGTTTGTCCAAAGTAAGTGATGAGAATCCCCATTGATTTAAGGTCCAGTGACCTCATGGTCAGTTACCCTTCACCAGAGATGCCTGTGGGTCAGAGCATTGTGACTACCAAGCTGGCCACATGCCTTACTGTTATAATTATGCTCACTTTGCCTTGAGGGTAAGGCACTGCTATTGAGTCTTTATCACTTAACATGGTCTCTACATTGAAAGGTGGGATCTCATTTTCCCTAAACAGCCTCCCCAGCCCACAGAGAACGGCCTTGGCAACTCATTTCAGAGATGTTCCTGCTCCCCTCACTACTGTATAATCTCAAAGTCTTAGTGAAGGGAGTATCTTCTGGGCTCTTTTGGGGACATAGTTAGGGGTGGGTTAGCAGGTCACACGTGATAAATCTACCCGAACACTCTTATCTCCTGAAATGATTCTATTACTTCCTTTATGATTTCCTAAAGAATTTCTGGCATGTCAGTCCCATAAGTATGGGCAATTGTGGTGGCTGGGTTTCTAAACTCTCAAACGATTAGCGCCATTCCCAGCTGCTACAGCTGACATATGGAATCCCGAGTTGCTGGTAAGTGCACTCATACTGATAATTCCACCCAATGTAGCGTTTGTTCTTTTCTCCTCCATCTAGAATCCTCAGAATCCATTTCCACAATTTTTGTCAATATAAGATGACAAACTCTTGCCGTTCTTTTGGAGTGAAAGCCTTGAAGTAGGCCCCCTGGGTCATGCTGGGGTCCATCCTAGCTGGTAAAGAGTGGTAGGCAGAAGGGACGAGGAAAATGGGCTTCACTGGCACAGGAATTCCCTCAAGTGACTTCACTAAAGGAGTCTTCAGTCAAGGCCAGATCAGCCTTATCTCACAGGGGAAGAAGGACTGCTTCTACTGGCAAGGGATGTTCACTAAGGCTTGGGGGTTCAGGGTATTCTGGGTATTCTTCCTCTGTAGTTCTTAGGGGTCCCACTCTTTAAAGATTGGTGCCTGATGTTTGCATTAAAGGCACGGGTGAGAATTCAGTTAATGTTGTAATTCGATAAACCTAAGGATCAAACTTTTGGGTTGCTTTTGGCTCTCTCAGACCTATGACTGCAGGAGATGAGATTTTTTTTTAAAGCAGAGTAATAAAATGTCCCTGGATTTCAATCCGTTGCTTGAGCTGAGAATTTAGGAATGTGAGCCTGTCATCCTCTTCTTACTCTCCTGTTAAAGCTCTCCATGGCTGTTGGAAGCAAGCAGCCCACACCATATTTCCTGGCTTTCACCAAGGGTGTGATGTCTATAGCTACTCTGGTATCAGTTTCTTAATCGGTCAGTTTCTTCCTTGGACGTAGCAAAAACCAGCTCTGGGTGATTCATGCAGAAAATCAAATGCATTAAAAGGAAAATGGGTAGTTCATAGAATCACAGAGAGGGCTGGAGAGCTGAATTCAGAGCATGCAGCCAGGAATCAAACCCCAAACTATGCCACAGAACTGATCTGTGAGGGTACCATTGCCCCCATCACAGCCACTGCTGGCACCCGTCTCTGTAGCCCATACTGTCAACACCAGCACTGGACGCTGGGTGCCACCATTAATGTCACTGCCCTCAGAGTGTCCCTGTCTGATTGGCAGAGCCTAAGTAAAGTGCAAGGGAATCTGGGGAAGCACGTGTCTGACATGGTCTACTTTTATAGTAGGAGGAAGACTGCACCAACTACAAAGACTTGTAAGATGGGGAATTCCCTGAACACAAGAGGGTAGATGCTAGGCAGCCAAAAGTCATTATAAATGTTCACTGTATCATTTGAAACAAACAAACAAACTTGACCACTAATTCCTTACATAGTCACCATTCTGTCTCTTTTTCCCCCAGCACAACAGCAATAAGCTATTGCTTACATTTGCACTCTAGAAGATGATAATTTAATTTTTTATACCCCACCACCACTATACAAATGCATACTTCCCACCCTCCCATCCTTCCCATATAGTTATTTTCAATTCTGGTTAGATCAGTAGGTAATGCTTTCATTACATGACAATCTGAATTAGGTGTTTACCATCATTATTTTTCTTTTACTGAATAGTTTTTCAGTTTCCCTGAAGTTAATAATTTTTGTTTGTTTGCTTTTCTATATATTCATCATTAATCTAGTCCCACATTCTCCCCCAGCTGCGTACATGTCCTTTGAATGTGTTCACAGAGATTGGGTGTATATGAATTTTATCTTTAAGCCTTTTCTGGAGTCTTCTGTCCTGTCGCCATCCGGGTTTGTTGATTTCCAGGCCTGCTGCATAACTGTTGTCCAGGGAAATTCCTTTCTCCATTATCCTGGGGATTCCTTTTGCTGCTTTTGTGCATTGGAGCCCTGTTTCCTGGAATACACTTGTTCTTTGAGTTTCTCCCTCATTTAGACAAAGTATATCCTCCAGTATCTTTCTGAAAAAGGAGGCAGAGAAGGCCAATTTTTGATAGTCTACATACCTAAAATGTTTTTATTCTGCCCTCTTCATACTCTGTAAGGTGGCGAGGTATAGAATTCAGAGTTGGAAATCATTTTTCTTCACCAGAGTTTTGAGAACATTGCCCCATTATTTTCTGGCTTGTGGTGCTACAGTTGAGTCTGATGTCATTCATGTTCTGGATCTTGTGTATGAAATTCGACTTTTTTGAGCCTCCTTTCTGGGAGCTTTTAAGGTCTTCTCTTTGTCCAGAATGTTCTAAAATTTCATAACGATATGTCCTAGTTTGGGACTATTTTCATCCATTGAACTGGATAGTCAGAGGCCCTTTCAAAAAAAGGAGCTGATTTTCTTAAATTCTGGCTAATATTCTATTTTTTGGCTGCGTTGGGTCTTCGTTTCTATGCGAGGGCTTTCTCCAGTTGCGGTGAGCGGGGGCCACTCCTCATCGCGGTGCGCTGGCCTCTCACTGTCGTGGCCTCTCTTGTTGCGGAGCACAGGCTCCAGACGCGCAGGCTCAGTAGTTGCGGCTCACGGGCCCAGCTGCTCCGCGGCATGTGGGATCTTCCCAGACCAGGGCTCGAACCCATGTCCCCTGCATTGTCAGGCAGATTCTTAACCACTGTGCCACCAGGGAAGCCCCTGGCTAATATTCTTGAGTTATTTTGCTAATGCTTTCCTTACCTCCATATTTTAATTTTAATTTTTTAGTTCTCTCTCTTTGATGCCTTTCATTCAGTTGTTGGACCTCCTGGACAGGGCCTCTAATTTTCTAATACTTTTTCCTTTATTTTTTTCACCTTTTTTTTTTTGCTCTGTTTTCTGGGATATTTTTTTCAACTGTCTCTAATCTGTCTATTTAATATATTTTTTAAAAATTTTGGCTTTCACAGTTTTAATTTTCATGAGTTCCTTTTGTTCTTCAAATGTTGGTATTCCCTAGCCTTCTGTTTTCATAGATCATAGTATCTTTTCTTATTTCATTGGTGATGTTACTTATGTCTTTGGGCGGGGGGTTCTTCTCTTTGCATTGCTCCTTTTTCCAGGTTCCTATTTTCTCCTTTGTTTTGTTGGTCTGTCTTTCATGTTAATAAATGACTGGTGACGCTTGGCCCTTTACTTTTGAGAGTGAGGCTCTTAAAGGTAGGAGCAGAGTTTCTTTTTTGCTGACTGTTGTATCCCCAGTTAGGTTGCACATAATGGAAGCCTGACTGTAGTAGCACAATCCCATAGGCATTTATTTTTCTCACAGAACAAGAAATGGAAGGATGAGCAGGTGGGTGCTGGTGTAGCTGCTCTAGGGAGTTACAAGTGACCTGGGCTCCTTCCAGCTCTCTGTAGCTTGTGGTCTCAAGGTGGCCTCACTTAGGCATTATAAGAAGGAAAAAGTAGGAAGACAGAAAGGTTAAAGATGAGTTTCAAATCATGCTCTACCTTTTGTTGGAAAAACAGTCATTTTCCCAGAAGCCCGACGGAATAGAAAAGTGCTTATTATATTCTCATGGGACAGATATGGGTCATGGCCACTCCTAGGTGCAAAGCATCCTGGGAAGGTGATTATTTTTTAAGAGGGCACATTGCTACTTGAGCAAAGTCAAGATTCTATTAGGAAGAAAGGGCAAGTGGATATTGGATAGGTGAGTGGCAGTGTCTTCCACACCAAGCACAAAATCTGGCGCATCAATATCTGTTGAATGGACAAATGAAGAATGAGACAAATCTACAGAGCACAGACACGTGTGTGCCAAGAAACCGAGGCATTTAAAAGTAGACATTTGGCGCTTCCCCGGTGGCGCAGCGGTTGAGAATCTGCCTGCCAATGCAGGGGACGCGGGTTCGAGCCCTGGTCCGGGAGGATCCCACATGCTGCGGAGCGACTGGGCCCGTGCGCCACAGCTACTGAGCCTGCGCGTCTGGAGCCTGTGCTCCGCAGCAAGAGAGGCCGCGACAGTGAGAGACCCGCGCACCGCGATGAGGAGTGGCCCCCGCTCGCCGCAACTAGAGAAAGCCCTCGCACAGAAACGAAGACCCAACACAGCCAAAAAAAAAAAAAAAGTAGACATGTGGGGTTAATTGTGAGATAATTAAGAATTCTGTGTGTTTTTGCAACTATAAATAAAAATAAGAGTGGATTCTCTTGGAAAATGCCATAACTGTAGAAAAATAGGGCCAGTTTTGTCCCTTAGATCAGAAGTCAAGTAATCTGGCATTGCTAGGATGCACAGTTCTGTCCCAGGAACTAAAATGGGAGAACTGTTGGTTTTCTCTGAACTAAGAGCCTGTCTTTCTATGACTTTCTCGTTCTCATTTTTCCAAATCCTCATTTCCCAATTATGTTCTTTCTTGCCCAGGCTCCACTCTCAGACCTAACTTCTCCATGATGATATGGCTTATTGCTTTCTCATAAGTTGGAGTGTGTGTGTGTGTGTGTGTGTGTGTGCGTGTGTGCATGCGTGTTGTATTTGTATGAATGTGTACACGTATGTGCTATTTGAGTATTTCATACCTGTATGCTGGTTCTAGTGCATCTAAATATTTTGAGCAGACCCGTGAGAAGCTAAGAACATCTTCTGTATGTCCTGAATGTGCCATGTGAACTGGGTGTCTACCTGAGGCTTTCTGTTGGGGACAAGAGAGATGACAGTAAAGATCCTGGTGTTAGGAAAAGATCTCCTCTCACGCTCTGAGGCTATTTCTTTGTGGCATCTCCCTTTGCTCGAGGCTGCACTTTCTTTTAGGCCCCAGACTTTTGAGAAAAAGGGAAGAAAAAGACTTTTGAGTGCCTACTGAAAAATGGAGGCCAGATGTTCATTGTCAAGTTTTTTTTTGGGGGGGGACTTATCTGATAGATACCATAGACACCACCTGAGAATTCTTCCCCAGCAGCAGATGCTTCTGTGCACGTATTTGTCAGATGTTGATACCTCTGAAGCCAGAGCAAGAGATGCAAAGATTAGAGTACCTTGCTCTGCAGAAATTTATTATGAAGCCTGGAGGATAGGCAGATTGAACCACTCAAATCAACAGGCCCCTAGAATAAGTCATCTGAGACCACTATCACTTCTAGCCTTTGTAGTTATATTGCCTCTCGAATTATCCCATCTCCTGTGGCATTCTCTTTAGATTCTCGGTCATTCTTCCTAGCCAAGAGTTCTGTGTGGTTAAAGCCTGAACTTGGGCTGATATCCCTAAGGGAAAAATGATTAGATTAGGTGTGTTAACATTTCTTATCCACTGCACTGTTTGATTTGTGGGAAGTGAGACCTTACTTCTGGATATTTTTGGATAGTTAAAATTCAGTAAGAAAATGTACTTGGCCTTCAGAAGCGTGGATGATGAATTATTTCCTTCCAGCATTTCTTAGTAGGATCTCAGGCTCACTCAGTGTCCTAACAAATAACTTAAAAAAAAATCAAGACACGGGACTTCCCTGGTGGCGCAGTGTTTAAGAATCCACCTGCCAGTGCAGGGGACACAGGTTCGAGCCCTGGTCTGGGAAGATCCCACGTGCCGCGGAGCAGTGAAGCCCGTGCACCACAACTACTGAGCCTGTGCTCTAGAGCCCACTAGCCACAACTACTGAGCCCGTGTGCCACAACTACTGAAGCCTGTGTGCCTAGAGCCAGAGCTCTGCAACGAGAGAAGCCACCGCAATGAGAAGCCCGCACACCGCAACAAAGAGTAGCCCCCGCTCGCCACAACTAGAGAAAGCCCGCATGCAGCAACAAAGACCCAACACAGCCAAAAATAAAAATAAATAAATAAATAAATTTATGCTAAAAAAAAAAAATCAAGACACAGGATCCTATCATGCTAACAAATCTCTTTTCTTGTCTGTAGACCTGTGAACAAGAACATAAATGCCATTTGCTCCTGTGCTTATTACCCTTGAGTTTATCTCCAGCCACCTTACTGTAAGTTCTGTTGCAAAAGTATGGACATTGGAATCTTAGGGATGGAAACTAGAAATTTCATAGAGCTTCAGTTCAAGACCTTCTTATAGCATCCATGGATAAAAGGTATAGTTCCAGGGCTGTTTGCCAGGATTGCAGGCTAGAAAGATGGATTGGACTAATAAAGCCAGTCCCAGATTATTGTCCAAGGCAGGAGGATAGAAGCTAGAGATAGAAAGTCCAGTAAGATTTGAGATGGGTGACCAGGGTCATGAGAGCTAGGAGGCTGTCCTGAATTGCTGGAATGGAACTCTGCAGGTGAAGATTTGGTTTTAGAAGCAATCCTGACTAAACCAGATGATGAATTTAAAGCTAGGGTTACAAGGCAGGTTAAAAGTTATCAAACTGGGACTACATAGAAATTATAAATATGCAGAATTCCTCAGATATCTACCTGTAGGGGGTTCAGGGGGTTCCCTGGCTGATCAAGGAAGAAGACATGAGCACGAAGTGGCAGTAGCACACGCAAGCTTTATTTGGGTGATGCTTTGACAGGTTGCGTTCAGGGGAAGTCCCTCACAGTATGAGTCCCTCCAGAGGCTATATGGTGTGGGTCCCCACTCAGAAGGGGAGGAGGGCAAGGGAACTCCCTGGGGAGAGTGGAATCAGAGAGGAGAGGGTGTCTAGGTGACGTCGCTCAGCACCATGGCTTGGAGTCTTTGAGTCAGAGAGCGCCAAAGGGCAGCAGTGGTGTGGGTCTTTGTAGCCCTGAGGTTTGTCTTGTCTATGGCTAGTAGATGTTGGGCACAGTTTCACAGGGTATGCAAAGCAGGCAGGTTCTAGGTGGCAAAAAAGTCTGCTTATTTGGTCTGTGTTTTAAAAAACTGGATGTATAAAAATTTGAGTTTGGCACTAGTAGGGTTTTGAACTAATGGGTCTCAGCCTGATGTGAAGAATAAACAGTTTAGGAGCCAGTACACAGAAGCCAATTTTGGCTCATTTATGTAACACTGTCTCCTCTCAAGGTGCTACCTATCAGTGCATTGGTCTTTTGCATAGGTCTAGCTTAGGAGACAGACAGAAAGCAGGTCACAACCCACCTTGGGTCAGAGAGTCTGGCCAGGAGGTGGAGCCTTGTGGCAAAGACACTGACAGGTAAAGAACTGTGCTGTACTCATTCACAAATGAACTAATTGATTCACACCTTTTTTGGTTAGGTAACAAGGATGTAAAGGTGAACAGGCAAGTTCAGCCTCTGTCCTGGCATAATGCGTGGTTTAAAGAGTTGTTTAAAAAAAAAAAAACAAAATAAAGGAAAAACAAAAAAAGCAATAACAATGCAGGGAAATAGGTCCTGTGATCGTGGGAGTCCAAGGTGCTGTGCAACTGTCAAGAAGTACATAGCTCAGTCTAGGGGAGCCTGGAAAGGCTTCTCAGAGGAAGTGATGTCTAAGAGGAAACCTGAAGGATGATTAGGAATTAAGCAGATAATAGGTAGATGAGGGAATGAAGATTGGGGGAAGGATGCTCTAGGCAGAGGCACCAGCACATCCAAAAGTCCAAAGAGGAAACATCTAAGGGCATGTTCGGGGAAAAGAGAGAAGTTCAGCGTGGTTAGAAGCTCCTGTGATATGTACGTGTGTGTGTTTTGGTGGAAAGCAAGATTCAAGTGAAGGCAGGCAGACAAGAGGTGATGGAAAGTTTCAAGATGTATGATAATGAACATAAAGGCAAATTGGGGACATTCATGAGGTGGAATTGACTGGCATTACTAAACAGCTGGTGGTGGGAGTGAGGGAGAGAGGGCGGAGTCAGGGATGAAGGCTGGGATTCTGCCTCGGAAACCTGGCAGGTGAGGTGCCGTCAGCCTTTTAACCCACACGTTCTGAGACTCTACCCAGACATTCTTGCAACTAAACATGTCTTCCCAACTCTCCTGTGGCAGGTTGGTGATTGCAAGCAACCACTATCAGCTTCTCTGGAGGTGGCACGCTGCATGAATGCATGTGTTGGTTTTTTAAAGACATGCCTGAGATTAAACTAGCCATTGCCTGAGTATGTAGAGAATTTCTGAAAACTGAGTGCAGGACACTTATTTTTCTTTTGTTCTGGTTCTAAGATTTCTCTGCATTTAAGATTGGGTGTGAGCTCACAGTTACTCCGGTGCTTCTGAATTCTGGCTGAGTCTAAGGGGTGACTGGGTACAGCTGATTAATCACAGGCAGTAGAACAGCTTCCTTTCTGTCTTTTGGCTTCAGACATTCTTATCCTTTGTTCTTTGACTCTTTTTGAAAATTTCAGGTCAATTTCATAAATTTTTGTTAGGTGCTCTGAAGGGTTACAAAAAGACACAATGTCTGTCATCTATGAATATACAATGTTTTGGAAGAGACAAACAGGTGGATATTCTGGTAATACTCCTGTTTTTCTGTAATCTTAAGGGTAAAATAGTTAATGTTTTAACTTTTATTATAGGTAACCAGACTGGAGTCCATTTGAGAAATGTGTTTGTTAAATGTTTTGGTTAATATCCATTAATGATCAGCAGACATAGATCGTGACCTCCATGTGACTGTGTCTCTCTTTCGTCATTGTTTGCCTGGTGTAGAATAAGTGCTCCGTACATATTTGTCAAGAGGATCAGCAAGTGAACAAATGGATTCCTTTGTTGACTCTTCTGTTGTCAGCCATATGTTTTCTTTGTTTTTTAGTTGATTTTCTTTAAGACATTAATGACGCAGTGAAATAATGTACGGTGATGGTTCAATGCTAAAATAAGGGATTTTTCTTAATCATATGACTTTTGTTGAATACTTACAAAAATTCCTCTGTGTGTGTTATGTGTTTTATTGGTTATAAAAAAATCCTGCCAAACTAAGAGCACCTAATGGGACAAGGTGAATAAAGACACTTTTAATTAAGGACATAAGTGTCCTTGAGGCAACCCAAGGCATCCATTGCCGGTGATCTGCAGATGGTGTTGATTTGAGCAGCAGTGTGGGTACAAGTCAAAAAAGTGTTATATTTTGTTCTGATGCAGAGTGCAGAGGGTGTCTGGGGGGAAGCAAACCAAACAGAGAGCATGTTGAGAGATAGAGTGAGCTGACTGACATGGTTTGCTAGATACTGTCCTGGATTTGGCACTGAGAGTTTTATCCTGGGAAACTCCCCAGTCCTGGGCAAACTGGGATGATTGGTTCCCCTATATGAGAACTCAGAGCTGAATATAGATCAGATGAAGGGGTGCTTTTGCATGATCAAGTAAATGCGTGTTTAAAAAAGAAGTGCTGTAAAGAATGGCTTCCCCAAGAGGCCCATAGAGGAGGCACCCAAACTGGTTTTGCAGAGTCCAGATTTGTGCAGTGACAGTTACTGTAAAATGGAATTGTTTGAGAAGATCCCCTGGCCTCCAGGTACATTGGGCCATCTGTTTCCCATGGTCCAGGGATTTCTTTGGAAGTGAAATATTTGGGAGATTTTGAACTCTGAAATTTTAGAGCCAAATTAGACCTCACAGATTGTCTAACATTTATTCTGCAGATTAGGAATGGAGGCTCAGAGAAACTCAGTGGCCTTTCCAGGGTCACGGTTGGTTGGTGGCCAAGCATAGATGGGAGCCAAGTGTGTCCATTTCCAGGCCCCTGTTCTTTCTGTGGCCTTCACTCCCTCTCATCTGGTCCCGTTGCATCACCGGGTGCGTGAGTGTTGCCAGTCAGGGCTGATGTGGGCGTCTTCCTGTGAAAGGGGTAAGAATGCAAACCATTGATGTCTCTGCCTGGGTGATGCGGATGGATGGTAAGGAATGAGGACGAGGAAGGGCACTGTAGTCAAGTTTTGCAAGTGTAGTGTCGATTTCAGACCACAGCAGCTTGTTGTTGCATGGCCTGAGAATCTAAGAGTTGCCACTGAGGCCTCCTGGGGGTTACTAGGAAATCTCAAGCCTGCTGGGCCCTCCGCAGGCAGGGAGCTCGGTGGTAGTTTTCAGAGCTGCAGGCCCAAAGGTTTTTCGAAAAGAGACCTTGCGCCCTTCTCTGGTTGATCTTTCTCTGCACCCTCCTGATGCCAAACTCTTAACCCAAATGAGTTTCTAACAGTCACATGCTCTCCGGCGAGTGTACTAGCAGTTCAGAGAGTTAAAACTGCGAAAGTCTTCCCAGCCGCCCTCTACTTTCCCCATTGCCCTTTTGTTTCTTGTCCAGATTATTTACAAAGATTTGTGTGTTCCCCTGTTTACCTTCCAACTTTTTAACTGAATATATTCTGAATTTTTCCTTATGTGTTGAAAGAGTCTTTTAGATTCTAATTCCCTTAGAGTATGATTTTTACTAGTTTTATCACGTTCCTTCCTATGACTTGGCTGTAACTGAGTTGACAGATTCTCTGTTGTTGACCACTGTTTAAAATTTTGCCCTGTTGTAAATAAACTTTCAGCGAGCATACTCGTGTAAGCCTTTTTGAGCTCATCCCTCATGACGTCCTGTGGGTGATTTCCTAGGTCAAAGGCTACTGTTTGTTGCCAAACCAGTCTTTGGAAAGAAAGATAGGGCCGTTTTTCTTTCCCCGTGTCAACAGTGTTTAAGAGTGGGTGTGGAGGGCAGTGATTTTTTATGCAATGAACTTCTATGTAGAAGGCATGTATCCTCCCTACCTTACCCTCTTCCCTACCCCTCACCGCTCCTCCCCCCCCATTCTCTCTCTCTTTCTCTCCCCACCATTCTCTTTTCTTGACTCTCCTTCCCTGCTCGCCTCTTGGGATGTTTTTGAACATCTCTTTGCTATGGGACAGCTATAGGTTTTATCTTAGAGTTGCGGAGAAAGCAGTTGTCAGGCTGCCATCTGAGCAGTGAGCTGTGGCAAAGCAGGATGGCCTTGGGCCTGAGGGAGACACTGCTGTCCTGGTGGGTGAGGGGAGGAGTCAGGCAGGGCCCCCCCCCCCGCCCCGCCGTGTTTCTGAACCGAGCTCTTCTAGAAGGCAGTCAGTGCCTCCTGGGAGCCTCACTGGGCTTTCTGGAGCGCAGAGGCCATGAAACCACCACTTCTAAGTACGGGTTTTCATAGATAGGATTCCCAATGAAAATAATCAACAAACAACCTATAATAGGAACAGAAAAGAGTTTTATTTGAGCCACACTGAGGACCATAGCCCAGAAGACAGCTTCCCAGATTACTCTGAGAAACTGCTCCAGAGAAGCATGGTTTTCAACACAGTTTTTTATATCTTGTCAGAACAAAGAACGTCAAATAAGTCAGGGATACATTTCTTCAAGGTTTCAAAAAAAACCCCAAACCAAAAACCAACAGATCAACACATACACAGTGAGTCAGCATGGCTTTGGTACCTGGAAAGGGAGTCTTATCATTGAAGGAGTACCAACACGGGCATCCCGGGAAGGG
This sequence comes from Balaenoptera acutorostrata, assembly GCF_949987535.1. NCBI lineage: Eukaryota > Metazoa > Chordata > Mammalia > Artiodactyla > Balaenopteridae > Balaenoptera > Balaenoptera acutorostrata. The sequence continues at coordinate 153,846,415 of NC_080064.1, read as the reverse complement.
AGGCATTTCATCTTTATCTTTAACGTGACATTCTTCACTTCTGGTCAGTGTGCCCATTTCTTTAATAATTAAAGCAGATGTGCAATGTGTGTTTGATAAGCCACGAACAGGCTATTTTACTTAGCATAAAATTCAAGTATAAGCCAGAATGGCTTCCCCAGACCTCAGTCTATGAAAATTTCTTTTATCAGGACACACCTTTCTCCTTCTCCCCAGATAACTTGTGTTCTGAGTTTTTCAAGTACCTCTTGCTTGTTTATGGGAAGCATTGTAAGTTCATCAAAGACTTGAATCGTTGTGCCCTAGGAATAGTGAGCTGATTGAGACTTTGGAATTCTGAGGTGTAAAACCTGTTCTAGAATGCTGTGACTTCTTTGAAAAGTGGCACATTTCCGTAGTAGCGTGATGACTTTCCATTGTGCTTTGAATAAAATCTGACTGATCCTCCTTAACAAAAGGCCATGTGGTTTGGCTCCCACCCACCTCCTGACTAGCCTTTTACCACCCCGTTTGCCCTCTGTTCCCCAGCGCACTGGACTTCTTGTTCTTTTTCAGACGTAGCCAGTATGGGCCCATCTCAGGGGACCACACTGTGGTCTTAGCTGTCCCTTCCGGTTAGAATGCTCTTCCCCTTCATCATTGTATGTCTTCTTGGAATTTCCACCTCAGCTTAAATGTCCTTTCCCAGAGAAGCTTTCCCTGGTGACCCAAACGGAAATAGCCAATCAGCATTTGACATCCCCGACTTTATTCTCTGCACAGGGTTTATCACCATCTGAATCTTTCCTTGTTTGTCTCTCACCACTGAATATATGTTCCATGGAATAGGAACCTTATTTAAATTCATCGTCCTTTACCTATATGAGAAAAGAATCTGAAAAAGAATGAAAATATGTATGTGTATAACTGAATTACTTTGCCATACACCTGAAACTAACATAACATTGTAAATCAACTATTCTCCAATAAAATTAAAAAAAAAAGTAAAGTAGAAATCTTAGATCAAAAAACCCAAAAAGTGTGTAAAAAAAAAAAAACAAAAAACAAATCCAAAAAGGATTCATCCACGTTGTAGCATTAAAAAAAAAAAAAATTCATCATGCTGTGGTGTTCCAAAGTGCCTAGAACAATAGGTAGCTGACAACTGACTGTCCATAACTAGTTGTTATATAGGAGTAGGTCAGTCGGTCAGGCAGAGTTCCTTTATGTTTACTGTTAAGAGCTGGCTTCCTCAGTAGACTCACCTGGGGTTCAACGATGTAAGTTGTAGTCTTAACCCTATATTCACTAATTCTGTGACCTTGGAAAAACCACTTACCATCTCTGAATCTCAGTGTCTTTATCTGTAAAATAAGAATCATAATATTTACCCAAAGAGCCCCAAAGGGTGCTTGAGAGGACTAGCTGCAATAAGGGATGTACAAACTCTGTGTAAACTTCTAATCATTCAACAAATGGAAATTATCATTACCTGTTTATTGGAAGTCCATGGAACTACCGTGGTGCCTCCAAAAGCTTGGAAATAGGGACAGTACAGCCCGTTACAGACAGCCGACTATGGTATCAGTGCACAGTGGAGCAGAGACACGGATCTCGGTCAACGCTTGACTGATGGAAGCTTCACTGGAGGCTTTATCGTCCCCATGAAAACATCCTGCCAACCAGAAAGGGAGGTGGATTGGCCAGAACTGGACAGGGAAACATCTCAAAGGCAAGGCCTGATAATTCCCATTCAAGCATTGACGGGAGAAGGATAGATAGGCTGTTCCAGAGATTTGCGTTGTTGTGTCCAGTGGCAGAATATTCCAGTTGTGGGGCAGACGACCCCATCTCTCAGAGCCGGATGCCTTTAAAAGTTCGTGTTCTCTGGCCAGTGCCCTGGCCCTGATTTCCTCCTCACTAAGCAGTTCTCGTGAGTGCATGATTTGATTTCCAGTGTGCCTGACCTAGAGAGAAAAGTGGTTCTTGTAGGAAAATATGAGGCCTGGGTTACCTTGGAGGTGATGATTCTCACTCTAAATTGGTACATTGGTGTTTATGTATTAGAGATCTGTCTCCGTGAGCTTGGTGAATGTGCATCTGCCCCTAGACACAGATCTGCCCTCAGCGTGCTAACAGATCGGGGACCAGGGGGTAGTCAGCCTGGCTGGGGTGACCTTATCAGTGTACAGCTGCCTTATTCAGGGGCTCCCACTCGATATCACAGCTTTACAGTTGCAGTGTGATCATGGTTTAATTTGATGCTCTGTCTAGCTGGAGATGTGTGAATGTGGTAATGGATTTTGTGTGTGTGTGCTTATCAGCACCACTGCCTCAGGGGAGACATACCAGAAAGGGCCAGGAGGTGGCAGTAAAAGCTAGGCAGTCATCTGAGCAATTCCAATTAGACAACATTTTATTAACCTCATTTCAGCCTCTCCTGGGCAATTTACAAAATTTTGAAGTGGGGGTAAGGTGATGGTACTGCTGCTGGACCAGAGAGAGGTGGTCTACCATAGTGGCCATTCTCATCCCAGTTATCACAATATCCCTGAGTCTTACCACTCTAGGTTCTTTTTATGAAATTCTGTAAAATAATAATAAAAAATCTTAATATACTCTAATTTTCAGATTTTTTGTGGAACATGTTTTTATATACAGGCTGTCGATCAGATTTCACTGGATTTTAGCTGTGAGCGTCTCCCAGCCCCTTAATTTCTAGATAACGTGAACTTGACTTCTTGTTCAAGTCATTGAACTGACTGTCATTGGACTGAGCAGAGCCCAGTGCTTTTCTGAGACTCAGTTCGTGGCCTCCTCTGTCTCTCATCTCTTGCTTTTGCGGAGTTTGTTCTGTTTAGGGATCCTGTGCTGTCCCCACTGGGCATTGCCCTCATTATCACATGGTACTTGGTTCTTTTTCTTGACTACTACGTATACACACACACACACACACAAACACACACACGAACTGAAATCTGTTCAGGTAAAGCCTTTGTGTGTGTTAGAGGACTTTAGTAAAGGTTTGGCAGATAGCCACGCTAACGACTTGAAATAGACAACTGGAGCTCCCTGGCTCCTCCGCCACGTCGGAACTCAGGCTCAGGTCCCGGCTATGCTACTCCCTTCTTTTTTTTTTTTTTTTTTTAAATTAATTAATTAATTAATTAATTTATGGCTGTGTTGGGTCTTCGTTTCTGTGCGAGGGCTTTCTCTAGTTGCGGCAAGCGGGGGCCACTCTTCATCGCGGTGCGCGGGCCTCTCACTATCGCGGCGCGGCCTCTCCTGTTGCGGAGCACAGGCTCCAGACGCGCAGGCTCAGTAGTTGTGGCTCACGGGCCCAGTTGCTCCGCGGCATGTGGGATCTTCCCAGACCAGGGCTCGAACCCGTGTCCCCTGCATTGGCAGGCAGACTCTCAACCACTGCGCCACCAGGGAAGCCCTGCTGCTCCGTCCTTTTCTCTGTCCTCCTCCTCTTTCTGCCCTTCTCCTCTCGGGAACAAAACCATCCCCCATTTTCTTATAGACAGCTTTCTAAAATAAAACAGGGCTTCCCTGATGACGCAGTGGTTAAGAATCCACCTGCCAACGCAGGGGACACGGGTCCGAGACCTGGTCCAGGAAGATCCCACATGCTGCGGAGAAACTAAGCCTGTGCACCACAACTACTGAGCCTGCATGCCACAACTACTGAAGCCCACGCGCCTAGAGCTCAAGCTCTGCAACAAGAGAAGCCACTGCAATGAGAAGCCCGCACACCGCAACGAAGAGTAGCCTCCGCTCGCCTCAACTAGAGAAAGCCTGCGCAGCAACGAAGACACAACACAGCCTAAAATAAAATAAAATAAAACAAAACAGATCATCTTACTTTCATGATTGGTTTCTCAGGCCTTTTACTGTAACGTTGTGCTTCTTAACTGACAGATGACCCTTTCTGATCATGCCTCTCGTGTCACTGAAGCTGCAGTACCATTCCCGCAAATGATTTTCCTTTTGGCATATTGAACCGGTTTTTTAAAAAAATTATTTTATTTAAGTATAGTTGATTTACAATGTTGTGTTTATCTCTGCTGTACAGCAAAGTGATTTGATTTTACATAGATACATTCTTTATAATATTCTTTTCCATATTGTTTATCACAGGATATTGAATATAGTTCCCTGGGCTATACAGTAGGACCTTGTTGTTTATCCATCCTATATATAACAGCTTGCATCTGCTAACCCCAAACTCCCAATCCTTCCCTCCCCCACCCTTAGCAACCACGAGTCTGTTCTCTATGTCTGTGAGTCTGTTTCTATTTTGTAGATAGGTTCGTTTGTTGGACCGTTTCATATCCTCATGCTTTGTACACGTCATTGCTTGAGGTTTCCTTTGTCTAACTCCTCCCTCAAAACATCTCACTTCTGGGCTACTTCCCCCATTGCTCAGGTTCCGGTGATGCCTCCCTTCACCCCCAACGACTGTGATGAATTACTTTTGGTTAGGAGAGCAAAGTTGAGTGTCCTCGTCCTGAATTGTCACGAACTTTGCAATGCTGGGCATATTAAGGGAGTTGAGATGGGCTCAATGATTGTGAAGTGTTATTTAAGTGCTAAGCTTCCTCAGATCTAGCTGTGGTCAATGAAAAATTGATGGTCGTTTCATTCAAATCAATTCAACAAGGCTTCATTAAGCCTCCAGAAGGGAGTCACTATCTGCTCACTCATTCTCCAGACCTTCATTAGGCGCATGTTGGATGCCAAATACTGTGTGGGGACCGGAGGTACGGAGATGAAGTGGAGGTGTCCAGGGGTGATTGCATCTACAGTTTTGGAATTCAAGAGAAATATCAGTGTTAGCGATATGTGTTTGGGTTTCATAGCGAATGGGTGGCCATTAAAGCTGTGGGAGCAGATGATACCAGGTGGGGAAAATGCAGTCCTCATAGATCTCTGGGGTGTTGGGCACAGCTTGCTTTTCAGACATCTCTCTTCCTGTGAAAGGAAAGGTGCCCAGAGTGTAACTTCCGTTTTCTGAAAGATTAAAAGAAATCATTGTATATCTTTTATCACTGGTACATTTTAAATCATTTTCATGTACCTTAAGGACTATCACAATAGCAGAGAGAACATATTGTGATGAAACTATAGGTTAAATAAACACATAGATAAAATCTATAAACTTTTTTTTTCCTGAAATTCTAGCAGACATACCAATTACCTGATGATTTACCCTTTGAGGGGAGCTTTGATACCTGCAGTGACTCCTTACACTATGGAATAGAATGGTGTTAAGTTTTTTTAATTTTTATTTTTATTTCCTTATACAGCAGGTTCTTATTAGTCATCAGTTTTATACACATCAGTGTATACATGTCAATCCCAATCTCCCAATTCAGCACACCACCATCCCCACCCCCCCGCCGCTTTCCCCCCTTGGTGTCCATACGTTTGTTCTCTATATCTGGGTCTCTATTTCTGCCCTGCAAACTGGTTCATCTGTACCATTTTTCTAGGTTCCACATATATGCATTAATATACGACATCTGTTTTTCTCTTTCTGACTTACTTCACTCTGTATGACAGTCTCTAGGTCCATCCACGTCTCAACAAATGACCCAATTTCGTTCCTTTTTATGGCTGAGTAATATTCCATTGTATATATGTACCACATCTTCTTTACCCATTTGTCTGTCGATGGGCATTTAGGTTGCTTCCATGACCTGGCTATTATAAATAATGCTGCAGTGAACAATGGGGTGCATGTGTCTTTTTGAATTCTGGTTTTCTCTGGGTATATGCCCAGTAGTGGGATTGCTGGGTCATATGGTAATTCTATTTTTAGTTTTTTAAGGAGCCTCCATACTGTTCTCCATAGTGGCTGTATCAATTTACATTCCCACCAACAGTGCAAGAGGGGTCCCTTTTCTCCACACCCACTCCAGCATTTGTTGTTTGTAGATTTTCTGATGAAGCCCATTCTAACTGGTGTGAGGTGATACCTCTTTGTAGTTTTGATTTGCATTTCTCTAATAATTCGTGATGTTGAGCAGCTTTTCATGTGCTTCTTGGCCATCTGTATGTCTTCTTTGGAGAAATGTCTATTTAGGTCTTCTGCCCATTTTTGGATTGGGTTGTTTGTTTTTTTAATATTGAGCTGCATGAGCTGTTTCTATATTTTGGAGATTAATCCTTTGTCCGTTGATTCGTTTGCAAATATTTTCTCCCATTCTGAGGGCTGTCCTTTCTTCTTGTTTTTAGTTTCCTTTGCTGTGCAAAAGCTTTTAGGTTTCATTAGGTCCCATTTGTTTATTTTTGTTTTTATTTCCATTACTCTAGGAGGTGGATCAAAAAAGATCTTGCTGTGATTTATGTCAAAGAGTGTTCTTCCTATGTTTTCCTCTAAGAGTTTTATAGTGCCCTGGTGTTACATTTAGGTCTCTAATCCATCTTGAGTTTATTTTTGTGTATGGTGTTAGGGAGTGTTCTAATTTCATTCTTATACATGTAGCTGTCCATTTTTCCCAGCACCACTTATTGAAGAGACTGTCTTTTCTCCATTGTATATCCTTGCCTCTTTTGTCATAGATTAGTTGACCATAGGTGTGTGGGTTTATCTCTGGGCTTTCTATCCTGTTCCATTGAGCTATATTTCTGTTTTTGTGCCAGTACCATATTGTCTTGATTACTGTAGCTTTGTAGTATAGTCTGAAGTCAGGGAGTCTGATTCCTCCAGCTCCATTTTTTTCCCTCAAGACCACTTTGGCTATTCGGGGTCTTTTGTGTCTCCATACAAATTTTAAGATTTTTTGTTCTAGTTCTGTAAAAAATGCCATTGGTAACTTGATAGGGATTGCACTGAATCTGTAGATTGCTTTGGGTTGTATAGTCATTTTCACAGTATTGATTCTTCCAATCCAAGAACGTGGTATATCTCTCCATCTACTTGTATCATCTTTAATTTCTTTCATCAGTGTCTTATAGTTTTCTGCATAAAGGTCTTTTGTCTCCCTAGGTAAGTTTATTCCTAGGTATTTTATTCTTTTTGTTGCAATGGTAAGTGGGAGTGTTTCCTTAATTTCTCTTTCAGATTTTCCATCATTAGTGTATAAGAATGCAAGAGATTTCTGTGCATTAATTTTGTATCCTGCAACTTTACCAAATTCATTGATTAGCTTTAGTAGTTTTCTGGTGGCATCTTTAGGTTTCTCTATGTATAGTGTCATGTCATCTGCAAACAGTGACAGTTTGACTTCTTCTTTTCCAATTTGTATTCCTTTTATTTCTTTTTCTTCTCTGATTGCTGTGGCTAGGACTTCCAAAACCATGTTGAATAATAGTGGTGAGAGTGGACATCCTTGTCTTGTTCCTGATCTGAGAGGAAATGCTTTCAGTTTTTCACCATTGAGAATGATATTTGCTGTGGGTTTGTCGTATATGGCCTTTATTATGTTGAGGTAGGTTCCCTCTATGCCCACTTTCTGGAGAGTTTTTATCATAAATGGGTGTTGAATTTTGTCAAAAGCTTTTTCTGCATCTACTGAGATCATCATACGGTTTTTCTTCTTCAGTTTGTTAATATGGTGTATCACATTGATTGATTTGCGTATATTGAAGAATCCTTGCATCCCTGGGATAAATCCCACTTGATCATGGTGTATGATCCTTTTAATGTGTTGTTGGATTCTCTTTGCTAGTATTTTGTTGAGGATTTTTGAATCTATATTCATGAGTTATATTGGTGTGTAATTTTCTTTTTTTGTAGTATATTTGTCTAGTTTTGGTATCAGGGTGATGGTGGCCTCATAGAATGATTTTGGGAGTGTTCCTTCCTCTGCAATTTTTTGGAAGAGTTTGAGAAAGATGGGTGTTAGCTCTTTTCTAAATGTTTGATAGAATTCACCTGTGAAGCCATCTGGTCCTGGACTTTTGTTTGTTGGAAGATTTTTAATCACAGTTTCCATTTCATTACTTGTGATTGGTCTGTTCATATTTTGTATTTCTTCCTGGTTCAGTCTTGGGCGGTTATACCTTTCTAAGAATTTGTCCATTTCTTCCAGGTTGTCCATTTTATTGGCATAGAGTTGCTTATAGTAGTCTGTTAAGATGCTTTGTATTTCTGCGTTGTCTGTTGTAACTTCTCCTTTTCCATTTCTAATTTTATTGATTTGAGTCCTCTCCCTCTTTTTCTTGATGAGTCTGGCTAATGGTTTAGTAATTTTGTTTATCTTCTCAAAGAACCAGCTTTTAGAAATGCAAATGAGATCCTTGCCGGGTAGAGTAATCTTGGTTGTACCTTCTTCCCTTTCATCAGTTTAAGTATATCATGCTACTCCCTTCTGGCTTGTAGAGTTTCTGCTGAGAAATCAGCTGTTAACCGTATGGGAGTTCCCTTGTATGTTATTTGTCGTTTTTCCCTTGCTGCTTTCAATAATTTTTTTTTGTCTTTAATTTTTGCCAATTTGATTACTATGTGTCTCGGCGTGTTTCCCCCTGGGTTTATCCTGTATGGGACTCTCTGTGCTTCCTGCACTTGGGTGGCTATTTCCTTTCCCATGATAGGGAAGTTGTCGACTATAATCTCTTCAAATATTTTCTCGGGTCCTTTCTCTCTCTTTTCTCCTTCTTGGACCCCTGTAATGTGAATGTTGTTGTGTTTAATGTTATCCCAGAGGTCTCTTAGGCTGTCTTCATTTCTTTTCATTCTTTTTTCTTTATTCTGTTCCGCAGCCGTGAATTCCACCATTCTGTCTTCCAGGTTATTTATCCGTTCTTCTGCCTCAGTTATTCTGCTATTGATTCCTTCTAGTGTAGTTTTCATTTCAGTTATTGTATTGTTCATCTCTGTTTGTTTGTTCTTTAATTGTTCTAGGTCTTTGTTAAACATTTCTTACATCTTCTCGATCTTTGCCTCCATTCTTTTTCTGAGGTCCTGGATCATCTGCACTATTATTATTCTGAATTCTTTTTCTGGAAGGTTGCCTATCTCCACTTCACTGAGTTGTTTTTCTGGGGTTTTATCTTGTTCCTTCATCTGGTACATAGCCCTCTGCCTTTTTATCTTGTCTCACTTTCTGTGAATATGGTTTTTGTTCCACAGGCTGCAGGATTGTAGTTTTTCTTGCTTCTGCTGTCTGCCCTCTGGTGGATGAGGCTATCTAAGACGCTTGTGCAAGTTTCCTGATGGGAGGGACTGGTGGTGGGTAGAGCTGGCTGTTCCTCTGGTGGGCAGAGCTCAGTTAGGCTTTAATCTGCTTGTCTGCCAATGGGTGGGGCTGAGTTCCCTCCCTGTTGGTTGTTTGGCCTGAGGCGACCCAACACTGGAGCCTACGTGCCTCTTTGTTGGGGCTGATGGCAGACTGTGGGAGGGCTCACGCCAAAGAGTACTTCCCAGAACTTCTGCCGTCAGTGTCCTTGCCCTCATGGTGAGACACAGCCACCCCTGCCTCTGCAGGAGACCCTCCAACAGTAGCAGGTAGGTCTGGTTCAGTCTCCTATGGGGTCACTGCCCCTTACTCTGTGTCCCGATGAGCACAGTACTTTGTGTGTGCCCTCCAAGAGTGGAGTCTGTGTTTCCCTAGTCCTGTCGAAGTCCTGCAATCAAATCCCGCTAGCCTTCAAAGTCTGATTCTCCAGGAATTCCTCCTGCCGTTGCCAGACCCGCAGGTTGGGAAGCCTGATGTGGGGCTCAGAACCTTCACTCCAGTGGGTGGACTTCTGTGGTATAAGTATTCTCCAGTTTGTGAGTCACCCACCCAGCAGTTATGGGGTTTGATTTTATTGTGATTGTGCCCTTCCTACCATCTCATTGTGGTTTCTCCTTTGTCCGTGGATGTGGGGTATCTGTTTTGGTGAGTTCCAGTGTCTTCCTGTTGATGATTGTTCAGCAGGTAGTTGTGATTCCGGTGCTCTCACAATAGGGAGTAAGGGCACGTCCTTCTACTCTGCTACCTTGAACCAAATCCTCTATTTCTGTTTTGTATATAGATTCATTTGTATCATTTTTTAAGCTTCCACATATAAGTGATATTTTATGATATTTGTCTTCCTCTGTCTGACTTACTTCACTTAATATGATAATCTCTAGGTCCATCCATGTTGCTGCAAATGACATTATTTCATTCTTTTTTATGGTTGAGTAATATTCCATTGTATATATACACCACATCTTCTTTATCTGTTCGTCTGTTGATGGATGCTTAGGTTGCTTGGCTGTTGTAAATAGAGTAGCATGACTTTTTGCGGACGTATTTATTTTAGCAGAACTCTTTGCATAGAAATTTGTGGCTTCCTTTCTCTAATGGAGGGTATCAGATTGGGCCCAGGAGACCACTGATCTTCCCTCTCAAGGTAGCAGAATATTGTTTCTTCACAATTAAGTTGCTGTTATCAAAACTATAGCAATCTTTAGCTAAGAAGATTAAAGGTCAGTCTTGTGGCTCAGATTTTCCTTTGAAATTCCCTGCATGTTCCCTTTTTTGGTAACTCGGCCATGAGTGTCAGAATGAGTCTGAAACATTACCTTTCAAATTCTGTCATAGAACCAACAGAGTGAGCAAGAGAGGTGTCTCTTTTCTGTATATGAAAATCAGAAAATATGAATGAACAGCAGCAGAAAGGTAACCTTACTTTCCCCAGGAAAATTGCTGTTTACACCTTGATGGATGTTTTTAAACATGGGGAAAGGGAATAGGGTGTGGATCTTCTAACTCAGAATTTCTCAAACTTGACTGAACATCACTTCCCAGGACTTGTTCTGCATTCAGATTTCAGGGCTCTGACCCAAATCTACTGAACCAGAATCTATCAAGGAGAGGCCTGGGAATCTCTGTGATTACCTGTTATCCTAGGTGATTCCTAGGACCAAATAAACTTGAGAAACGTGGTTATTGATGAAGATCGCAGTGGGGCATCTTCCTATATGGAGACATGCTTCTTCCTGGGCTGCCAGTTCCCAGTGATTCAGGGACTGATAAGCAGGTTCATTATTCGCCTCATGGCATTCTCTCCCTTCTCCTTCCTGTAATTGGCCTCTGCATTTTACCGTTTTCAGACTTTCTGTGCTCACAGTGTGAGAAAGAGGTGGAATTGTGCTGGTATTAGTCCCTTTTGCTCACTATCCCCTGCAGATGTGTTTGGTTGGTGGATAAAGAGGAAGTTGAATATTTCTGGCTAAAATTCAGCGTTCTGGTGGGGGCTCTTAATGCCTCCCATTTTAAAAGTTCATACTTTGGAAAAATAAAAGCATAAGCATATAATTAACCCCCATATATTCATCACCCAGGTTCAACAATTATCAACTCATGGCCATTTTTTCTTTCATCTGTACTCTCTCCAATACTACTGTTTGGAAGCAAATCCCAGGTGTCTTATCCCTATACACAAACATTTCAGTAGTATCTCTAAAAGATAATAACTCTCATTTTCTTTTCTTTCATTCTTTTTAAAAAAGACTTTATTTTTTTTTACAGCAGTTTCAGGTTCACAGCAAAATTGAGAGGAAGGTACAGAGATTTCCTATATACCTCCTGTTCCCCCTGCCTGCCCACTGTAAATATCCCCTATCAGAGAGGGTACATCAGCTAAAATTGATGAACCTACATTGATACATCATTATCACCCAAAGTCCATAGTTTACAATAGGGGTTCACTCTTGGTGTTGTACATTCTAGGGCTTTGGACAAATGTACGATGACATGTATCCTCGTTTTCTTTTGAACATCAGAATCTTATAAGAAGACAAAATATGGCATCCTGAAACTATACCTGAATTTGAGTTTAGGAGTTTAGGATTAAGGAGGGCAAAGACAGTAACTTATGGCTTTTCTTTAAAAGACCTCAAAAAGATCACATTTCTTGAGTTCATTATTGAATAGTGTTTCACCATGGTAAATCCAGGTATATGAGGTTATGGGGATAAAAGAGAGCTTTGGCAAGGGATTTGAGAGTGATTGAAGGGGTGGGGTGGTGAAAATAATTGCAAATGAGTTGTTCTTACCTCATAGGTAAAGATATAATGAAGCTCTGCGGAATGTGCATTAGAGTCTTTTGAAATCTTAACTGTTCACTGGTTGGACTTCAGAGCCCCATCTCCTAAATACATGTAGTTTTGTAACTCATTGTGTAAGCACTAGCTGTTGTTGAAATAATGTCTGCGCACGTACCCAAATGCTAATGAAATGCTAACGAAGCCATCCATTGGCTTTTTCTCCTTCTACACATCACAGTGAGGGAAGAGGGATCAGTCGTTTGACATCTGATGTCTGTCTTGAAAACTAGGGACACAAACATATGTCAGATAGCGTAAGAGTCTCTTTGTTTTTTCACCCTTTGGAGGCATTAAATATGCCAAGGTTTGTTAAGATACAACAGAAAAATATTAATTTTTATAAATTCTCTCCTTGGATTAGAATCCTGAGGTTATTTTAAATTAATACAGTGTGAACCTGTAGCTACATTGGGATTTACTACTGTGGGACTTGACTGTTCAATTACAGGTGCTCTGTGTGGTGTGAGGATAATTTCATGGTGCAAGATTGCAGAATAGGAGAGATGTCTGCTCCATGCGGGGTCATAAAGGGTAGCAAGTTGCACCACAGTTATTTAAAACACTAACTATCCCTTGCCCTCCCTTTCCCTCCCCAGTATCCCTCAGAATACTGTGATCTTTGTTGATCCCTACCTAACCCATTATTGTGCTCATGTAGCTTAGTGTACAGCTAACTTTTTAGATAACATAAAATAGGCGTATTTTCCTTTTAAGCAAAGTTGATATATGGAAATCTAAATTTGTTGGATACTTTGGGGAGGCAATTATTTGCTTCCTAAAGGGATTTTGTGGTTTCTTGAGGATTTGCAATAGAATACTTTAATTAGTAGTTAATTTCCAATTCATTTTGCACATAGATTTTACAGACCACTTCTTCTGGGCAAAATGAGTTACACTGAAGCATCAAAATTCAAGCAATAATCAACACCTGGTCTCTACTTGCAGATTTGCTTTTTAGAGTTTTCGGGTCACTCGGCCCCGTGTAAATCTCCCTCCTTTTCCCACATAATTTCATTAAGTCTTACAAGGCTGTGTGTGTAGTATTACTTTGCTTCTGCTGCGTGGGTTCTTCTTCCCTCACAGTTTTTGGATGGGGAAGGGCCTTTGCAGACTTACATAAATTCTTAATTCAGCATGTCTATTCTGTTACATGACAATAGTCATTTTTTAAAAAGATTTAAAATTTATTTTACCATTTAAAAATGCTTCTGGAACACTTTGATTTTACTTTAAGATATATTTTGTGATGTATTTAATATTTTTATTGGACAATTATAATTTGATGTTAAGTGTGATTTATTGTGGCTTATAGCCTTTTCCCTAAAGATGTTAACAATTTATAATTGAAGAGGATGAGAAAATAGGATTTAATATTCTATCCAGATAACTTTTTTTCCCCTTAGCAACATACCTTTTCTTTGAAGAGAGGCATTTTGGTGCTTTAAACTCTAACAAGAAGAAAGTTTTGAAAACTAGATTTTGCATTAACTAGTATGCCCAACGATTAAGCATTTTGGAAGGCAAACTCTCTGAGTTTCTGAGTTAATAACTACTTATTTTGATGCTATGAGGATCAGAATTCTCAAATCTGTGAATCCAGAGTTGCTCACCACAGCACATTTGTTTTTTGCACATCTTTACTTACTGTGTGCTCATTGAGGCTGGCTTCCTGAGGATCTTTAGAGCTCGGTCCCTGCCTGTTTTTTTCTGCTTGGAATACCTCCTTCAACGCCCTTTAGCAGCTCCCTTGTTGTCCTGTCATCTGGTCTACCTTACATAGACTCTGTTCCGAGTCTGGTCTCAGAGTTGTATGTGAATCTAGTAAATGTGGTGACTTGGAAGCAGCAGATCCAGATTCAAGTCCTGACTCTGCTACTTTAGTGTGTGATCTTTTTTTTTTTTTTTTTTTTTTTTTTTAATAATTGCAGGTGCCAATTTGCTTTTTTTTTTTTTTTTTAAGATTTTCTTATTTATTTATTTATTTATTTATTTTTTATTTTTTGGCTGTGTTGGGTCTTCGGTTCGTGCGAGGGCTTTCTCCAGTTGCGGCAAGCGGGGGCCACTCTTCATCGCGGTGCGGGGACCGCTCTTCATCGCGGTGCGCGGGCCTTTCTCTATCGCGGCCCCTCCCGTCGCGGGGCACAGGCTCCAGACGCGCAGGCTCAGCAATTGTGGCTCACGGGCCCAGCTGCTCCGTGGCATGTGGGATCTTCCCAGACCAGGGCTCGAACCCGTGTCCCCTGCATTAGCAGGCAGATTCTCAACCACTGCGCCACCAGGGAAGCCCTAGTGTGTGATCTTAAGCAAGTTTTGTAACCTTTTTTTGTGCCCAGGTTCCTGTCTATAAAATGTGGGTTGTAATAATACCCTTGCCCACAGAGGGGTATGTTGTGAGAATTAAAAATGATGATGCATACTGCTCGGTATATATAGAGAGCAAGTGCTTAATAATCAGTAGCTGCTGCTATTATGCGAGAATGTATTCTCAGAAATTAGTTTGTTGGTAAACTTGTCCTGGCAGTGAGACTATATTTCATACACACACACACACACACACACACTCTTGAGATATTTAAAAAGTCATTAAAAATATAGTGAATATGTGTTTATCCATCACTTAGTTTAAAAAGTAAAGTATTACCAACATAGTTGAAGCCCCCGTGGAGACCCCTCCTGATTGCCTTTCCCTTCCTCCTTCTAAATGGTAACCACTATCCCGAGTTTGGTGATTTTTGCTCTCATGTGTTTCTTTACACTTTCACTACGTATGTGACTATTGTTTTAAATGGCTGTTGGTAACTAATAGGGCACGTGGAAAATGAACTAGAGTTGTTTGAGGAGCCTCATGTAAAGGATGTGGTGGGTCCCACCCTCACAGTCGTAGGGAGAGAAGAAAGGGCAGAGCTCTGACTTACGCCCTGTCAGGAGAGCCCAGGCCTTGGTCCCCTTGCTTGGCTGCTGCCCCGCCCCCCGCCGGAATGGGGACCCACCTGAGGACTACAGCCTGGCCTCTCTGTCCTCTGCTGTAGGTCACTTAGAAAGAAATTGTGTGGCCAGAAAGTTACATCTCCAGGATCACTCTTGAACAACTTGAGTGTGTTCTTGTTTCATTTGTCATCCACCCTCTTGGCTCACCTCTAGTTTGGGGGTTTGGGCACTTTGATTACCATTCCTCTAGCCTCTCCAACTCATTGCCTTTTTTTTTTTTTTTTTGACTCCTCCCAGCTCCTTGGTTTGGCATTACTTGCACTGAATACTCAGTATTTGCATTTCTAAGAAGCAGCCTTCTCTGAACTGCTCATGGGGGAGATGCAGCCTGGGTGCTGTGACCCCGTCCCTCCTTTTTGAGCCCTGGAGGGTCAACTGCTGGGCATGGGTGACCTTGTCATCTACATGTACAGCCAGTTGTTTAGAGCATATTATTACTATAGTATGAGCAGGGAATCTTGTGATACAAACCATGCCCTGGTAGATAAATGACAGGTATTCACGTTAGTTAGAGATTCAGTTCAGGATGATGTAGTGGATGAGTCTGAACTCATTACTGGGTTCCAGCTGGTTTCTCCTTCAGTGGGTCAGTTATCCTGTTGAGCCCAGAAGGTGAGACACTGTCTCCTACCTGGTGGAGCTGCAGGTTCAACTTCTAAATCCTTAGGTTTAGGTTGAAACTACAGAATTTGCTGTAGTTACTTATTGAATTTCTTTTACCTCCTTGGCCTCGGCAAGCTGGACAAGGTTCATGAGCTCTGTCGGCGGCATGTCTCACCAGCACGCCGTTCTTTCCTTCCTGACTTCAGTGCTTGCTCTTCTGGAGCCCCTGGTAGCAATTCCTCAGTTTTATTATCTCATGCCCTTCCCCCATCAATCACGTTTACTGACTTTGTTTTCTCGGCACCGATCCATCTTCTCCTCCTGACAAAGAGTGTTATATAATCACTGCAAGGCAATAGCTACCTCTTCTTTAGTGTCTCAATGGGAACCTGTGAAATCATGGTAATTCTGACCACTGGTGTTGACCTTCCCAAGACGTGAGCTCCCCTTCCTCCTAATACCCCCAAAGAGAAGGGAAGAATTGCCAGTTCTATCATGGCACTACTTCTATTTAGGTTGTGGTTCCTGATCTGTATTCTTATTGACTAATCTTTATACTTCTAGTACTTACCCTTATCTTATATAGGAAAGGTTCTTTTTTTTTATTATTGTGGTAAGAATACTTAACATGAGATCTATGCTCTTACCACATTTTTAAGTGTAAAATACGGTATTGTTCACTGTAGGCATGAAAATTCTTATAAAGAACTTTATGTGTGAGGAAACTTTTATAAAATATCTAGGCTTCCTAATCCGAACATACAATCACAGAATGGTTCACAAAATCTAGAATAGGTTAGATGTAGGCAAGATGAAAGTGACTGGAGTCATTTGCCTTGGAGCAGAAAAGGTTCAGGGTTGAGGTCAGGGTATGGACTGAGGCAGGAGCCTAGGACAGGCTGGAGATGGGAGTATAGTGGTGGGTCAGGGTGGCACAAGCTGGTGAGGACAGATACGACAGTATGATAGTGCAGAGACAACATGCCTCCTGAAGCGGAGTGAAGCTGGAGCCAATGCCTTTCACTGACTGTTGGCATCACAAGAACAGGGCTCAGGCATGCAAAGATGGCAGCTCTGCAGCAGGCCAGCAGAGCCGAGGGACGTCTCTCTTCAATCCTCGGCAAACTGTGGCATAAGACGTGACTTGACCCATTCTCTGGTTAGTGAAGGCTTTTCACTAGAGGGAGAGGTCATTGATTTTGGAAACAAGAGACCTGGGTTTTAAGATCCAGTGTTGATGACCCCTGAGACTCGAGGAGGTCATAATTCTTACAAATGTTTGTTTTTTTAAATCTGACAATGGGAGTAATACTTACGACCCAGGGTTGAATAAAAAATAGCAGTGGGTTAATATACATGAAAGTACATTTATTTTTTTCAGTGCATTTCTTCATTCAGCAAATACCCATTGGTCATATCCATGCTGTGTCAGACACTGCTTGGGGCTAAGGGGATGGAGGTAGAGAGGACAGCTGTGGCCCCTGCCCCATAGAGCTCACAGTGACTGGACTTCACAGAAAGCTGTCCCACGTTATGTACTTGCAAGGAAGCATGTGACTGTTTTGGCTGGAGCTTTTGGGAAGACTTTGTGAAATAATGGCCTTAGGTGGGGCCTTAAAGAAGGATACAGTTTCAGCAGACAAAATGGAGAAGGGAAGACCTTTAGGCAGAGGAATGAGTGAGCAAAGAGAGAGTGAAGGGTGCGATTCAGTAAAATGAGTAGTTTCAGGGAGGAAAAGTGAGTTGGGCCTGACTCACTTTCCCCTTCACACCTACCCACCCCACCCCCCCAGCCAATATGAAATTCTTCAGCTACTTGTTTGAGGACCAGAGTTGAGAGGAGGGGGGAAAGCCAAATGGGAGCCCATCACCAGCTGCTTTAGATCAGTTCAAATTATGGTGAGGTCATGTCAAATGCAGAGAGAGTATGGAGGGCTGGGTAGGTAGGGATGTCAATGGAGGAAGGGCTGAACTCAAGGGAACCCCAACATTTGGGGTTTTTTCTCAGTCCCCATTCTCCTAGAACTCTTTGTAGAATTAATCTCCTCCTGTCTCGAAAGTCTGCTCTGTTTCTGGTTTTGAGGGAGAGAAAGCCTCATTCTCTTTGGACAAGTTGAGTTTGAGGCCCTTCCAGTTGGAGGTGGCCCACAGGTGGTAGAATTCACTGCACATTCAGTCACTTGGAGGCAATAGCAAGCATAGACCTAGGTCTTCTGTTTCTGTCTCCCTTTCCCGGCTTTGTTCTTGATGCTGGGAGGTCCCAGACCCGCAGAGGATTCTTTTATCTGGTGGCAGGTCTGAACTTCAGTAGTGACTTAGTCCTCAGAATAGAAGATTAAGATTTTAGAATATCAGTATACTTCCCAGAAAAACCCTGATACAAATAGTTTTCATACTACAGGGTGAATTATCAATTTAGTTACTTTTCAAGGAAACATTTATTAAGCTTTAATTATAGGTCAGATATTAGGTGCTGGGAATACAAGAGACATAAGATAGAATTCCTGATCTTGAAAAGCTTGTGGTCTCGCAGGATGGGTACAACTATGGTCTGGTGTGATAATCACAGCACAAACCGTAGAACAAAGTATGATGACAGCCTGGAGAGAGCCGGGGGGCTGCATAGCTCACCCCTTACCTTCAAGTGTTTGCTCAAATATCCTCTTTTCAATGAGGACCACCCTGACTCCCCTTTTAAAAAATAGCAGCACCTGCCACCTCTGCATTCTGAGTTCCCTTACCCTGCTCAACAATTTTTATTTCTTTTTCCATTGCATTTATCACCCTCTGTCCCAGTTGGCTGTTGCTGAAAAACAAACCATCCCCAAACTTAGTTGAAAACAGTGATTTCCTCTCTCTCACTGTTCCGTTGGTTGACAGGACTTGGTTGGGTAGTTCTTGCTTGGGGTCTCTCCTGTGGTTGCTGCCAGATATCAGCTCGTGCTGCAGGCATCTGAAGGTTCTACTGGGTAGGACATCGAAGGTGGCTTCTCACACGGTTGGCAATTGAGGCTGACTTGGCTGGGAGCTCAGCGGGCGCTGTCCTCTAGCGCATCTTCATGTGGCCTCTCTACGTGGCTCAGGCATCTCGCAGCCTGGCAGCTGGATCCAAGAGTGAGCGTTCCAAAGGGCAGGAAGCAGAAGATGCCAGGCCAATGACAGGCTACACTTGGAATTGGAACAGCATCACTTTTTCTGAATCTCTTGGTCCTAGGATCTACCCAGATTTACTTTTGACGGGGGGAGTGGCAAGATTACATTACAGAAGGGCATGTGGGATGGAAGATATCATTGCAGCCACTGTTGGGGAATATGTTCTGCCATACTTCCTTAGTATCCATATAGAATTTATTTATTTTTATGTCTGTTTTTTGTTGAGTCCTGTTAGGATGTAAGCCCCATGAAGGCAGGAATACCCACTGATGTATACCAAGCATCTACACCATACTAGGCACGTAATAATTGCAACGAATAATTTTAAGTGTTCTAACAAATGTGTCTAAGTCACTGTGTTCAGATTGTTCTAGAGGTGAGGGTTTTAATCCCACTCCTGATTTACATTATCTTCTGTCACTTTTAACACACTGTATACTCTATAAAGCAGGGATCTCATGTCTTTATTCAACACTGTATAGCTCAGTATCTGGTAAGCAGTTGGTGCTCAATAATTATATATTGAATTAATGCAGAATAAGTTATTGATTCCACTTGAAGCATAGGGAAGTTAAGAAGAGGCCATATTGGAATTGGGGCCTGAAGGATAAATGGGATTTTGCCAGGAAACGGTGGGATAGGGCATAAAGGCAGAAGAAAACACCAAGTGCCAAGGGGAGAGATAAATGGAACTGTAATGAAACTCACCTGTGAGCTCCCTGAAGCCTGGGTCCCCACCTGGTCTGACCACTAGTCTACTTCCCATAGCAACTAACTAGTGATTCAGTGGTCAGGTGCTCGGGACATGCTTGTTGAATGAACGAGTGTAACGTATGAACTCATCTATGACTTATTTGGGAGGAAGGTGTTGGGTTAGGTAAAAACCAATCATGACTCCTGCTAGTAAGAAGATCTTTTAAATATAATCCTGGCAAAAATGTTTTAAAGTATTAAAAAAATAGCTAAATTTTGTATTTTTAAATATAATGAAAGTGAGTTCAATTTATGTATGTCAAATAGCTTTCAATCAGAGTCACTTGTATTCTTTTTTAAAAATTTTTATTGGAATATAGTTGATTTACAGTGTTGTATTAGTTTCTGCTGTACAGCAAAGTGAATCAGTTATACATATACATACATCCACTCTCTTTTAGATTCTTTTCCCTTATGGGTCATTACAGAGTACTGAGTAGAGTTCCCTGTGCTATACAGTAGGTCCTTCTTAGTTATCTATTTTATATATGTCAATCCCAATCTCCCAATTTATTCCTCCTCCCCCCTTTCCCCCCGATAAGCATAAGTTTGTTTTTTTTACATCTATGACTCTATTTCTGTTTTGTAAATAAGTACATTTGTACCATTTTTTAGATTCCACATATAAGTGATATCATGTGATATTTGTCTTTCTTATGTTGCCTTCCAGCATATCATATTCCTAGTGGGAGATTGTTAACCCTTAGGGTTAACCCTGAAACCTTGGGCCGAATCTTACAAGGGAAAGACTAATCTTCAGGTCAAGGGGAAAGAAGAATGAGCCATGTGTCTTTCATAGGGATGATGGAAATCAGCAACAGGAAGAGAGCAGAATTGTTAAACTCATGGGTATAAACACATTTTTTTTCCAGAAAGACTAAACAATACAGAAATCACAATTATAATGTTTTAACAACCACTATGCATCATTGCTTCTTCTATAAGCTTATGAACCAGTTACTAAAATGTCAAGGAAAAAGTTAAGCCTTTTGTATCTTAATCCATAAAAGAATACTCAATATCAGGTAAATGGGGCACTTGTTGCATATTGATAAATATGTGGCTTCTTGTGCTTTCCATCCATATTGGGGGAAAAAATCCCCAATTATGTTATCTTCAATTAGATCTAGCCACAGAGTTCTATTAAATACCTGTACAAAATCAACCCTTTCCTTAGCCTAGTTCCATATGAAAGTACTAACAAATGGTGACGGTTGTATGCAAATGGTGATTCATAAAAATGTAGATTCAGTTATGGATTTTAATTCATATGCCTCACATATAACAGCTGTGCAAAAATAATGTCAAATTGAAGGCAGCATTGGAGACAAGGAGCAGCCTGTTCTCCCTGATCTGGTACCTGTTACCAAGGGAAAGAAATCTCTGATGCTTCATCTGTAAAAGAGCTCTGGGTGGCCTTGACCATCCGTGTACAGTCTTCCATAGGTCCTTTGATACCTTCAGTTCTTCAGGCTGATCATTGTCAGCTCTGGAAGCTTTGTGCCTTTTAATTAGTCATTCTTACTTATGTCCTGCCTTTTGGTAGCTCTGGGACTTTTCTGACTAGAGCCTGGTGGTTCATTTTGAAATATTTTACAGTCTCCCTCACTGCCATCTCAGCCAATGGAACTGGTTTCTCCACCATTCAGGGTAGTCCTGTGCCCCCCAGCAAATGCTTTTAAGATGGTATTGTTAGCATATATATCCCTCTTCTTGATGAATTTGTATATACACACCCACACGCACATATATATGTATTCACACACACACATGCACGCACATCAGCTTTTTTCTTGTCTCTTATCAGATACATCCAAGAAGGCTACCATTATATACCAGCCCTTCCAACAGATATGACTGTAGTCTGGTTTCCAAAAAGAACCTGTTTGACCACTCCTGAGTGGGACTGAGACATGGTGATTCTGGGGTTTTCTCCTTGTAGGACATATGGCTGTTGAATTGGAACCACTGTTTGCCTTTGCCCAAATTGTATATTCAGAAAATGGCTTATGTGTTTCTTCTGGCACAGAGTTACTATTTATAGACACACATTCCATGGTAGTGATATTCTTTCAAGGATCCTCGTGTAACATCAAGAGGACCAGATAGTAATATCTTCTGCTGGTACTTCTTTAAGGCTTAGTTATTTCCTTCAGACTATCCCACAGATAAGCTGATCAGTGGCATCAGCCTGCCCTGCATTATTTCCCTGCACGCTGGGGAAGGTGAGTTTGGAGGTTGGACAGCACGTGGCCACTGGCCATCTACTCCAGGGTTTCCTCGTGCACTTTGCCCTTGGCCTTCTCCTTATGGGCACTGACTGCTCTGGCAGACTCGCTTCACCTCCTCACCCCGCTGCTGAGGCCAGCAGTTTGCCCAGGTTTGTGGTGCCCCATAGACCTATAGCCCAGATCCCCCATCCTCCTCTCAGGGTGAAGAGGTTGGAAGCAACTGGCCCAGAAGCCCACAGGGGTGTGTCAATCAGTAGAGCATCCTGAGCTCCAGCTGGAGACACGGGTCGCCCTCAGAGGTGGAGGCCTGTGACGCCAGAGTATGTGTCTCGGCCTCAGAACTCACCCTGCGCCCACACCCTGCATTCCTTTTGCTCCAGAAAGACACAATTGTGGCCAAGAAGCTGCTGATTCTTACAGCTTGGGGGCCTTATGTTTTTTTTTTTTAAATAGCTTTATTGTGATAGAGTTCACATATTATGCAATCCATCCATTTAAAGTGTACAACTCAATGGCTTTTAGTATATCACAGATACGTGCAAATATCACCACCACCAATTTTAGAACATTTTCATCACCTCAGAAAAAACCCCTACCATTTAGACACCACCCCCCATAATCTTGCTCTCCAGCCCCTCAGTGCTAAGGAACTAGTAATCAACTTTCTGTCTCTATTTCCGTTTTTGTTTCCCTCTTCTGGACTTCCATTTGAATGGAATCATATAATATGTGGCCTTTTGTGGCTCACTTCACTTAGCATGTCGTTTTCAAGATTCATGTTGCAGCATGTATCAGTACTTCATTTCTTTCTCTTTTTTTTTTAATTAACTAATTTATTTTTGGCTGCATTGGGTCTTCATTGCTGCGCACGGCCTTTCTCTATTTGCAGCGAGCGGGGGCTACTCTTTGTTGCGGTGCGCGGGCTTCTCATTGCCGTGGCTTCTCTAGTTGGGAGCACGGGCTCTAGGTGCATGGGCTTCGGTAGTTGCAGCACGCGGGCTCAGTAGGTATGGCTCACGGGCTCTAGAGCTCAGGCTCACTTGTTGTGGCGCACGGTCTTAGTTGCTCCAGGGCATGTGGGATCTTCCTGGACTAGGGCTCGAACCCATGTCCTCTGCATTGGCAGGTGGATTATTAACCACTGTGCCACCAGGGAAGCCCTTCATTTCTTTTTATGGCTGAATAATTTTCTATCGTATGGCTATACTATGTTTTATTTATCCATTCATCTATCAATGGGCATTTGGGTTATTTCCAACTTTTGGCTCTTGTGAATAATGCTGCTATGAACATTCAGGTACAAGTTTCTATGTGGACACCTGTTTTCATTTCTCTTGGGTATATACCCAAGGGTGGAATTGCTGGGTCATATGGTAACTGTATGTTTAATCATTTAAGAACTGCCAGATGTTTTCTAAAGTGGCCGCATCAGGACTTCCCTGGTGGTCCAGTGGTTAAGACTCTTCACTTCCACTGCAGGGTGCATGGGTTTGATCCCTGGTCGGGGAACTAAGATCCCCCATGCTGTGTGGCATGGCATGGCCAAAAAAAAAAGTGGTCACATCATTTTACATTCCTACCAACAGTGTATGATGGTTCCAGTTTCTCCACATCTTTGCCCCCTTGTTGATCTGACTTTATGCTTCTAACCATCCTAGTGGGTGTGAACTCATGGGAGGTTTTGAAAGGATTTGGGAAGGATTTTTCCTTTCTAATAGTTTTTAATGCCATATATATTTACATATCTATATGTTTTTAAAGTGTGCCCTTTTCTAGCATTTCTAAAAGCATGGCTGCTAAGAGGTCCTGTTGCCTGTCACAATAATAAAGGAGATTTCAATATTTGTTAATCCCAAAATATCATTGCCCAGAACTGACATGGGAGACTTGTTAAATGTGTGAGTTGCGGGGAGGGGCGGGGAGTGGTCGGAGAAGCGGGAGCAGGTAGTGTGTTTCTGGAGCCTTGCATCTTTCCCAGGAGACTGCTCCACTTCTCGTCGCTGTGTCTAACGGGTCCCTCTGTCTTTCAGGAGGACTGGCGTTGGCCCAAGTGCTCTTCTTCTATGTGAAGTACTTGGTGCTCTTTGGGGTCCCAGCTCTGCTCATGCGCCTGGATGGACTCACGCCACCGCCCCTCCCTCGCTGTGTGAGCACCATGTTCAGTTTCACGGGGATGTGGAGGTCAGTGGCTTGGTTTATTAAGGCCCTTCAGGGACATCCAGTGGGAGGACCCATGGCTTGGCCAGCTTCAGAGCGCCTGGGCCACCATCCTTTCTCTGCCCTTCACTCGAGCCGCGTTTGGCACTTCGGTTTTTTTAATCTAACAGGATGACAATCCATGTTGTCTGAACCTCAAAAATATTGTCAGGCTACGAAAATTGTGAGGTAAGAAAGTTTCTCACCAAGTCTGTGTACAGATACACAAAGGGTTATGTCTGAAGCAGTTTTTTACTAACTTGGGACATGACGTATGTGTATATATATATATATATTTTTTTTTTTTTTTAAATTAATTAATTAATTAATTTATTTTTGGCTGCACTGGGTCTTTGTTGCTGTGCTCGGGCTTTCTCTAGTTGCAGTGAGTGGGGGCTACTCTTCGTTGCGGTGCGCGGGCCTCTCACTGCAGTGGCCTCTCCCGCTGCGGAGCACGGACTCCAGGCTCGTGGGCCTCAGTAGTTGTGGCTCGTGGGCTCCAGAGCGCAGGCCCAGCAGTCGTGGTGCACGGGCCTAGTTGCTCCGCGGCACGTGGGATCTTCCCAGACCAGGGCTCAAACTCGTGTCCTCTGCACTGGCAGGCAGACTCATAACCACTGCGCCACCAGGGAAGCCCCCATGATGTATATTTTGATGATTTTATCGCTGTCTGTTTTTCTTGAAAATAACATCTTTGTATGTGGGACTGTAGATTTAAAAAATAGACTTAGGTTAATAGCACAGGTCAGGGCATTTACTAGCTCTCAGATCCAGGGCAACTTACTAAATCTAAGTTTCAGTTTTCTTATCTCTTACATGGTAATAGTAATGATAATGATAATAATAATACTCATCTCTAAAAGCTGTTTTGAAGATTAAATAAGCTAATATGTACATTGAAAGCATCTGGCACATAGTAGGTGTTTACAAACGTTAGCTTTCATCCTTATTTATTTATTTATTTATTTATTCATTCATTTATTTATTGGCTGTGTTGGGTCTTCATTGCTGCACGAGGGCTTTCTCTAGTTGCAGCGGGCAGGGGCTACTCTTCGTTGCGGTGCATGGGCTTCTCATTGCGGTGGTTTCTCTTGTTGTGGAGCATGGGCTCTAAGTGTGCGGGCTTCAGTAGTCGCAGCATCTGGGCTCAGTGGTTGTGGAGCATGGGCTCTAGGTTGCACGGGTTTCAGTAGCTGTGACTCGCGGGCTCTAGAGCGCAGGCTCAGTAGTTGTGGCGCACGGGCTTAGTTGCTCCGCGGCATGTGGGATCTTCCCGGACCCGGGATCGAACCTGTGTCCCCTGCATTGGCAGGCGGATTCTTAACCACTGCGCCACCAGGGAAGTCCCTATCCTTATATTATTCCTACACTCGTGCACTTGGCTACACAGGTGCTTCTTCTGAGTTTTCTTAGTCTTCTTGATTTTGCCCCATAAACGTATAGTTGCCCTAGAGTCTTTGTTCTAAAAGATCCCTCAGCTCCCCCTGCCATTTCTGATTGTTGTTCTCCAGATGGGCTTGCTTGCCACTGTGTTTTATTATCGCTTCCAGTGTAGAACAAGTGGCAGGCTGGCTTTTGCAATTGCAAAGCTAATGTAAGAACCTCAGGCTGGGGACTTGCACATCTGTGGGAGGCAATGCCTACTTAAACTGTGCTCTTTAGAAGCCTCCATTTGCCTCACCCGAGTCCTGGCCCTGCTCAGAAAATCCATCCTGGCTCATCCAGTCTTATATTTCGTCTCTGAGCTCAGTGAATATTGTTATATCTAATGCTGCTCTTGGAAAGGGGGTAGACAGCATGCAACAAACATCCTGGTTTTCCATAGTAATTTATTGTGGAGGCTGAATTGATGTAAGCCTCTTGTACACATTTTATTTTTGGTCCAGTTTGTTTCTTGGGATTAGACATGTCATGTGATTATTGTAAGGAATGTCAAGTAATTGCTTTGATTTGTCTTTAATTATTTCATCAAATATCATAGGTTGCCCGGCTTTAATGGCAAGTTTAGGAAAGGGGCTCTCTCTCTAGCTAGGGGGCCAGGAAGTGGTTCTGTTTGAAAGGTGAACCTGGTTGGAAGGCCCTGTTCACTTTTGACCTGCTCATAAAAGTAATGTACTGAATAGACTGGTTGGGACCTAGCATGGCTTGGGGGGACATGTGATGAATGCCTTGTGGGCACCCAGCACAGTTCCTCTGCCTCCTTGGTGTGAATGCTTGCTCTCATGCATTTCTTGGGAAGCACATTCTCCTAAAGGGCTTCTCTACTGTTGGCTGGGATAATTAAAAAAAACCTTGACTCTTGGCAGGCATGCTGGCTCCAGGCGAGTGAATTAATTATTTTACTTTTTGTCCAGGATCCTCTGTTGTAGACAAACCACTGAGGTGGAGAGAGTATGTCTGCCAAGACCTTTGTCATTCTTGTTTGGAACCAGACTCAAATAGTGTAGACCCCAGCTTGTTGAAACCCTCCCTCCTCCCTCTCAGTTACTGTGCGGGCAAGAGAGTAATAATGAAAAGTTACTCTGAGGGGGGGCTCTGGGGTGACTGCTTGGAGTGATGTGATTCTAAAGGGCAGTGCTCACAAGGGCGTGGGATGAAGCAGCAGACATGGTCTTTCCTGGGAGTGACCTAGACTTGTATTCTGGCTTCCTTTAGCAGGCATGGGTGTAGATCTGCCCCTTCATGTTTGTTTCAGTTTCTTTTTTTAAGGGTTTTCTGGTTTGCCAGTTATATGTAGAAACACTTGGGCCTTCATTCTTTGTACAATAACTGTTCCACATTAAGTAGTTGAATTTAGGAAGGGAGATGAACTCTTTTTGAGCAATTCGGTGCCCAATTTAAGGTTCAGAAGAAGTAGTTTTTTAAGTGAAAAAAATAAAAATAAAAATTGTAGATTCTCCTTTGCACTAGTTTTTTTTAAAGGAATTCCTTTATTTTTTAATTAATTAATTATTTATTTATTTATTTTTGGCTGTGTTGGGTCTTCGTTTCTGTGCGAGGGCTTTCTCTAGTTGCGGTGAGCGGGGGCCACTCTTCATCACGGTGCGCGGGCCTCTCACTATTGCGGCCTCTCTTGTTGCGGAGCGCAAGCTCCAGACGCGCAGGCTCAGTAGCTGTGGCTCACGGGCCTAGTTGCTCCGCGGCATGTGGGATCTTCCCAGACCAGGGCTCGAACCCGTGTCCCCTGCATTGGCAGGCAGATTCTCAACCACTGCGCCACCAGGGAAGCCCCCTCCTTTGCACTATTTATGATGTTCCTCCACCCTTAGTTTACCATGCTCATAGTCAGGATCTGGTCGCATAACCCTGCAGTGGTCCTGGTCCCCATTCTCTAACTTTTCTCCGTAAGAAGGCATGCCAAAGGAAAATAAAATTTCCAATCTGTAGTTTCTATTTATATCTAATATTTCTGGGCCATCATTGAGGCATTGCTGTAGACAGGGCATTGCTCCCCCTTCTTGGGTTAAGTTTTGAGAAGAATTGAGTCATGAGCAGATGTGAAAGCTGGTGATGCAGATCGTTGTGCTGGGCTGTGGCAGCCACTCATACAGTGACACAAAGGGCAAGGTGGATGGGAAGTGGAGGGAAGAGATTTAAAAACAATTTCTGGAGATTGTTTAATGGCTGCCTGAGCTTCTACAAAATCCACACTGAATGAGGTTTACAACTGAGGGTGAGAGATGGATTTTTAGCCTCCTATTTGAAAGGAGCCTTACACACCTGAACACTGTGCTGACTGATTGCACCATCTTTCAGTCCACTTAGCAGTGAGAGAAGACTTGAAGCCAGCAGCTTACCGTATCAGAGGAATCTGAGCTCTACATCACAGAAGAGATGAAACTGGCCATCAGCAGAGAGATAATGTTCCCTGACAGGATAGTTCAAATTGATCATGAAAAATTGCTATTCGCCCAGATGGCCCAAACGTAAAAGTTAGGACCTGATGTGTTTATTACTTTTTTTTCCTACTAGCTCTTCTGTTTCGTGTAATTCTTGCTCAGATATTTGCAGGCAGAACAAACCCCTAAGGAGTGTGTGTATTCCCGCTTGTGTGATTTTTCTGTGGCTGTACAGAGATGAGAAATTGAGAATTTTCTGCTTAATTTGGGGGGTTTCAGGTTTTAATTTAGGTAGGCTGAGATCTGTAATGAGCATCTTTTTCCAGGAGTCATTAAAGATGACATTGCGTGTCCGAGGTTCCAAATTAGAAATCTGATCATGTTCTTCTGATTTGATTTCTAGCTATGGAAGCAAAGTGATAGAATTTCCCATGGTGGCTGGTGAGTTATGGGTCAATTTCAATTATCTCAGGAATCTCGCACAGCTTGCCCTCTGCATTTCTTGAATTATGATGCTCTCAGGTCTTCACAGGCAAATTCATGCATCACTGCTTATCCCAGAGGGATCTGGGTGCTGTTGGTGGCTACTAGACCTTAATGTATGGAGACATCTTTGGGCTGGGGATGGGAGGAATCCGAGCCCCCTTTTTCAGTGGGGCATTGATTGCATGAACTGTTAGGTCAATAGAAGAATTTAGGTCCCCAGATGGAGAGTTGGTCCAGGCCTGCGGTAGATGATAAAAACCAGCTACACAAACTGCCGGCTTTGTATGAGTCCTGGCTTTGTGTGAGTCCTGCCTTTGGATCACATTTAACCTCAAGTTGCAGGGCAGGATGGCAAGCATGGAGTTTGTGAAATACACACCGTATCTACCAGCACTGTTGGGGGGAAAGCAGGGAAATTATGAACATAAAGGAGAAAAGATGCTTATTAACAGGTGCTGTTAATAAGAGTTCACTTGTTTTTTGGAAGCAACGTAGTAACTAAGAGTTTGCTACGCCACATACTAGCTGTGTGATTTGAGCAAATAATTAAAAGTCTCTGGGTCAATCTTTTTGTTTCTAAAATGGAGATAATAATAGCCCTTGCCTCCTAGTGGTGACATGAGGGTTGATTGAGCCTGGGGTATAGTCGTTCCTCAGAAAGTGGTAGCTTCTTACTTTTTTGCACTTGAAAATCTAACAAAGCCAGAGGTGACTGAGAGATGGGCCGGGTTGGGGAAGCAGTGGGCAGTGATGAGACTGGCTGAGGAGAGGCTCTTGTCCAGCTCTGAGCCTGAGATGTAACAATTCAGAGATACAGACTGTGGTGGAAAAGAGACGGGCTCTGCCCTCAGGAGGGAGCTTGATCAGGTTACTTTTACCTCAGTTTCCTCATCTGTTAAATGAAAGACAGACTCTTGTCACTAGAGGATGTCTATGGTCCCTTGCAGTTCTACCATTATATTAGCCCCAGCCCCATTGGATGGAGATGACCACCAGTATCCTGGTGCTAAAACACTCCCACCCCTCCCCCACCTGTGTAATTGGGCAGGTGATTTAACCTCCTTATGCCTGTGTCTTCTGAGGTATCAAAATGGGGCGAATCATAGTGTTTGCCTCACTGGGGAGGTGCGAGGGTTAAGTGAGACCGTGTACTGAAGCAGTGAACACAGGCAGGCACACTGTAGACATCAACACATTAGCTATTAATCAGAATTGCAGACAGGAGAGTAAAGGCTGCACTGTTTGTTTTTTAATTTCTCAGAAAAGAAAGGCCTGATCGGGTGGCTGGTTGAGGAGGTGGAAAGTGGGGATGGAGGGCGATATGTGGGAGGGGTGGATTTCAAAATGGAAGCACGGGGGTCCCCGAAATCTAGACCATCGCGACCTCCCCCTCACCCCTGCGGGAATTCTTTTTGCAAATAGTTTCCAGCTGCTGGCCATTCTTATTACCTCACATTTTGGATACCTCTCTTAGTCTACCCTTCTCTCTTCTGATTCTCATCCCAACAGACTCAGAAAACCTATTTTCTTTCTTCTTCCATTCATATTTCAAAAATCCCCTTACCTTTTCCTCCAAACACAGACTTCTGTAAATCAAAGCAGAAATGGGATGTCAAGCTGAGGCAGATTTTGTGAGCCATCATTATGTTTTGCTTCCCGGATTTATGTTTACTTCAAAGACAGTTGCTCTGCCCCTCTCTCCATTTCTCCCTGTGTGGAGAGTGTTTTCAGTTCACATATCACTGAGCGAACCCTCAAACTTTTTAGAGTACGAAGCGCTTTGATGCAGGAAGCACCAGGGCATCTTCAAACAGAAGGCTTTCGTTGGTCACCGGTCACCAGAGACCGACTGCCTGCATTTGAATCCTGGCTCTGTTCCTTATTACCCAGTGACCCCCTCTGTGCCTTAGTTTCCTCCTCTGGAAAATGGGGATATTATAATAGTCACCTCTGGGAGCTAAGACCCTGTACTTGTCATGCAGCAGCCGTGCTCCACTGTAGTTGTCTCTGTACTTGTTCATATCCCAGCAGACTATAAGCCCTTTGAGGGCAACGATCAGATCTTGTTTTCTTCAGTGCTGTGTCCCCAGCACCCTCCCTGGTGCCCAGCATGTAGTGGGCACTCAGGAAATATGTGCTGAATGGGTGAATAGTCACTCTTCTCTGTAATTTTGGACACTAGGTCTGAAGAGCCAGATTTTTCAAATAGTTTGATCTGGTGGCTGAGCAGTTGCTCTGTGTCGCTGGCACTGACATGTCCTTGCTCAGGTACACACACCGTGACCACTGTCAATACCGCACCCTCTCTATCTCCCTGTTTTTCTCGTTAAATGTGTGTACATGGCTTGTCAAAATATTGTGTCTGCTTGCAGTTTTCCTGAGGATGAATCTGCCTTGTGAGGAATGAGGGATGTATGCCTTTCTCACTTAATTACTATCATTATTTTATCTGACATTGTGCCACGTCCTTGATACCAGGTGAGGGAGAACGTTGCAAACTTACAGGAAGAAAAGAGATTCCGTTCAGACTTTGATGTGAGAGAGGAGTTTGACAACTGTTTCACTTTGGAGATAGGATTTTTCCAAGGGAGGGGCTACGATGGAAGATGGAGAACATGGAACAGGACTTGGAGGGAAGTGCTTTGAAAACACGTCCTCACAATGAATACAGTTGACCCCTGAGCAGCTCAGGGGTTGGGGCGCCGACCCTCCTGACAGTTGGAAATCCACGTATAATTTATGGTCTGTCCTCTGTATCCATGGTTCCATGGTTCCACATCCTTGGATGCAATCAGCCTCGGACCAAATAGTAGTGTAGTATTTACTATTGAAAGAAATCCGAGTATAAGTGGACCCACACAGTTCAAACCCGTGTTGTTCAAGCGTCAACAGTTATGGCAGGAGTAATAATAATAATAGAGGCAGTGGCAGCAAACAGTGCATACATCATGCCAGGCACATTTCTAAACGCTTTTATAGATTTAATTTATTTAATCCTCACAAAACTCCTACGGTGTAGGTTCTATTATCCCCACTTTACAAGTGATGAAACTGATGGAATCACACACCTTAAATCCTTAAATCACACTGCTAGTTAGTGGTGGAGCTGGGATTTGAACCCAAGCACATGGCTGTAGCATCTGTGCTCATAATCACTGCCTTTCACTGTCTCCAGGGAAATGGAGCTGAAGTGGATTCCTCCTCCAGGGTCTGGAATGTAAGGCTTGTGTGACAGGCTCTGGAACTTAGGGGTACTTGAGAATGACGATGGCTTTTGTACTGACTCCCTAGAAAGGGAGATGGTTCGGGGGTGAGGGGAGGGGGCGATCGGGCAGTGGGTCGGCCTCTATGTACCAAAGGGATGAGGAGACAGGGAGTTGCCATTTAACCCTGAGTAGCTGACCAAGGGAATGGTGTGGGGTCCACGGGGTTTCTGTTCTTACGTTACATCCCTTATGTTACAAATGGCAATCCAGAAACGGCTGCCTCAGTGGAGGGGGGAAGGGGGCTTCACCTGGTGCCCGTATAAAAACTGGACTTTGTTTCTCCTGCCAGTGTCTCCTCCTCCTGTGTCCCCTGGCACGTGGCCACCTTGAAGGCTGTCCTCCTCCTCCTGCTCTGTTTCTTTGTCTTACATCAGGCTGGGTCAGACCCTCTTTGTCAGCAAGGATGGAGAATTGTCCCACATCTGCCAGCCGGTAACCTTATGGGCACTTAGCACTATCTTGTTTCTAATTCACGCCCTCCCTTTAGCAAACCCGTGTTGCTTTTTGCCCCACCTCCGTTCTGAGGATTAAATTCAAAGTGCAACCTGCTGTTTCTCTGAAATGTTTATAGGTATTTTGATGTATCAGTTTTACGTTCGTATGCAGTCAGGTCTCTTCCTATTTTCCTGTGTAGTTTCTGCCTTTGGTGATAATCTGAGGAAGTCCATTTGACATTTACTAACTTTTATATAAGGCAAGAATCCTTCATTTGGGGATCCGTAAGCTACTGAAAGAGTTTTTCTGTAGATTCTCAGAAACCCGCTCTCCATAGTCTCTGCATCACCTAGCACTGGGCCTGGCACATAGTAGGCCCTCAACAAACAGATATTTCCCAAGTAAAGAAAGATGATCCCCCATGCCTCCCACTCCTTTAAGAGATAAAAGGGAAATTGGCTTACATGTGAAGTATGGGTCGAACTTAATTATTCCCAGTGGCTAACCTGCCATCCTGACCGCATTTATGGTGCATTTATACAATGCCACCTGCTTCCGTATAATCTGTTTCCTATGTTGTACCTGAGGCTCTTTCTGGGCCCCCCCTCCTACAGCGTGCATTCTAGGTTCTGTGTTTCTTTCAAATGTGAATGATTCTATCTTTTCTGTATTGAACAACTTGCCATTAGAATCCAAGAGGGAATTTGTGTTTCTTTGTTGGGTCTGGTGCAAAAAAGAGTAGGGGGTGAGTAAAGAAAACAACTCTTCTATTCCTCCTCATTAAAGGCCCCAAACCAGCAAACCAGCCAGCCACCATCACCACCACCACCACCACAACAAAAAAAGAAAAATTTAAAGGACTTTCATTATTTCAGGGACAACAGACTAGGGAGAGGCTGTCCTCTTTTCCGCAGTGGGTGGGAAGGAGTGAAACCCTCATCGTGGACAATCAGTGGTGTTTGTGCAGAAGCAAAGGATAAGGGTCAAATTTGGAGCCTCCTGAGGGAAAGAAAGGGGCTGAGAAGGTGTCATCTGGGATGGGAAAATTATGCCCCCCGGGGGTTCTGAGTAACTGAACCTCAGATTCTCCTCCTTGGACCCCCTGGAGCTTCCCATCCATTGCTTCTCCTCTCTGTCCTCTCTCCCTGTTTTACGTGATATAACGTCTCCTGCTTGGGCCTGGGCTTGGGAGGAGTAGGACCAGCTTGATTACTTATCAGTCGAGGGGAAGGCAGGCAGGCCCTTGCTTCTTTGCTTTGAGTGAAGATTGCTCCTGGCATCCCAGGTTGCCCCCCTGAGTGCATGTTCCCTTGGAAAATTGGTCTAAACCATGGTCAGATTCCACATTACTATTACTAGTGGACTGAGGAGTAGGCCTCAGATGATAGTATGTATTAGAATCATCTGCAAGGCTTGTTAAATGGCAGAATAGGAGTCCATGTCTAGATTCTGTTTGAGTAGTTTGGAGTAGGGCCCAGTAATCTGAATTTTGTCAAGCAACTAAAGTGATCTGTGGTCCACGGACCACACTTTAAGAAACATTTGCTACCATCACCCTTAGCCTTAGGAAGGAGAACAGATTCCTGCAGAGCCTTTCCTGATCTGGCCCCAGCTACTGTCTTTCATTCTCTTTATTCTGAGCACTTGCCATGTGATAGTCTAATGGGGAAGAGAGATACGAATTCAAAGACTAATAGAATTGCACTGAGACAGATGCTGTGAAGGGGAGATCCACGGTGCTCTTAGAACCTGTGTAGAGGGATTTGTTCTCGTCATAGAAAGCTCCTCTGCTGAGATATGGATTGACCTGAGGTCTGAAAGTTGAGTAGGAGGGGAAAGAGTTTTCCAGGAGGAGGAAATGGCATGTCCAAAGGCCCTCTGATAGGAGAATGTGGCAGCTCTCTGGCCTGAAGAAGGCCATTGTGTGGTGTGCAGAGAGCACATGTTTGGGGGTCATTTGAGATGAGATTGCATACAGGTGGGGTCTCTGACCAAAGATGACCTTGTAGACCCAGGGAGGAATTTAGTCTTCAAACAAGGACTGAGATTTTAGGACTTCAGCACTTTCAGCCTGGGTGGACAGGTTTGAGCCTGTAAAGCAGATAAAAAAAGGATTGGCTAGAGAAGGCCAACTTCTCTTGGTAAATAAAAAAGAACACCTAGGGAGCATATTTTACCAAGAAGAACAAAGAGTGTTTTGAGAAAGGAGGAAGCGGTTACCAGAGCCCAGTGCTTCGAGAGGTTGAGGGTGATGAAGCCTTTTGGGGTTTGTCAACTGGAGGTTATTACTAACCTTATCAAGAGAGCTTGCTTCAGTGGAGCAAAGGGGCTGGGGGCTGGATGTGAGGGGTTGCAGTGTGAGAGGGGAGGGAGCCCTTATCTCCTTACAGTCCCTCCCTCAATTCGATGTTCTGGCTCTATAGGACTGTTTGTTGTCCTCCAAGGCCATCAGCTGTCTCTTCACTGAGAGCCTTTGCCCATTCGGCTCCTCCTCCCCTCATTCTCTGTTCCCTCCTACTTCTGCATCTTCTGCTCTTACCTCACACTGCATCTTTTCTGGGATACCTGGTTCTCTAAGGTTGAATTAGATACCCTTTTGCTGTGCTTCCATGGTACTCGCTGTACTTTCACTATGACCATGGTTTGTACACATGGTCATTATAATCACTTGTCAACTTGCCTGTCTCTTTCTGTTGGGCTGTGAGCTCCTCAAGGCAGGGCCAGCACTGTGCTCCTATCATATCACATATGCCTTTTGCATCGCTGAGCAGTTAGGAGGCATTCAGTAAATGTTTGTGGAATGAACAGTGAACGAATGAATGAGCGTATAATTCAGTTATGGCTAGAGTGATGTCTGTGGTAGGATCATTATCATGTATACCCCTATCATATATAACATATTGTTACTGACTATATGACAATATACCATTGTTATACAGCTGGTAATAAGCGTGCTCTTAGCCATTCAGGACTCTTCTTTGTAGAAGTGAAACGTACCGTGGTTCCCGTCTTTCCTAATACTACTTCCATTCACTTAACACGTAACTATTGAGTATATCCCATGTGCTAAGAAGAACAGAGGGAAATAAAGAAATGTGAATTTTGTTTGCCCTCTGAGGACATGTGCTTAAATATCAAATACATGTCAGAATATGACAAGGCTTAAAGACTAATTTAGGCAGTGAATGTATATGGAGTACAGGGGCAACGGAGATTACTTGCAGCTGGGCTTATCAAGCAAGATGTTCTGAATGAGCTGGCATTAAGAGGAGGGCTCAGGTCCATCCACCTAGAGTCTGTCATACAGAGTGAAGTAAGTCAGAAAGAGGAAAACAAATACCGTTTGCTAATACATATATACGGAATCTAAAAAAAAAGGTTCTGAGGAACCTAGGGGCAGCACAGGAATAAAGACTCAGACGTAGAGAATGGACTTGAGGACACGGGGAGGGGGAAGGGTAAGCTGGGACGAAGTGAGAGAGTGGCATGGACATATGTACACTACCAAATGTAAAAAAGATAGCTAGTGGGAAGCAGCCGCATAGCACAGGGAGATCAGCTCGGTGCTTTGTGACCACCTAGAGGGGTGGGATAGGGAGGGTGGGAGGGAGGGAGACGCAAGAGGGAGGGGATATGGGGATATATGTATACGTATAGCTGATTCACTTTGTTATACAGCAGAAACTAACACAGTGTAAAACAATTATACTCCAATAAAGATGTTTTAAAAAAAATAAAGAGGAGGGCTCATTTCTTCATTTATCATCATGTCTCCCATGAACCAGGCTCTGTTAGGTTTCGGCTGTACAAAAGTGTATGTGATAACGTCCCAAAACTCTTGGAGGGATGGGAAAGGAGTGGAGCAAGAGGGTTGAGCAAGTGATCACATGTGCCAGGTACTGGGCTTGTCATTTTCATATTCTTCACGTCATGGAGTGTAGTTCATGTGTTATCACCCTAATATACCAAATAAATGTCATCTCTCTATTTCAGACAGTTTATCCACTCTTCCTCATTACGATATCTGGGAATGGGTTTGGAAAGGGGCATTTCAGTTTTAAAAGCCAGTCAGTAAAATGTTGAGGGCCTATGTGGGAGATGCTGTTTTAGGCTCATGACGTAAAGTAGTGAGGAAAAAAGCAGAACATCCTGCCCCTTATGGAACTTCCATAATAATAATAGGAGGAAGATAATAAGCAAAATAAGTAAACTAGGTAGTGTGTTAGAAAGTCATAACTATAGAGAAAGATAAGCCAGGTGAAGGGGATGGGGAGTGGCAGGGGTTGCAGTGTGAAACGTGGTGGACGAGGAAGCTTCACTGAGGAGGCGCCGTCTGAGCAGAGCCTTGGACGAAATGAGGGAGCGGCCACATTGGTGGCTGAACAGAGCGTTCCCAGCAGAACGTACATGGAGGACAGAGCGTGCGCCTCGGTGTGGAAGGCGTGGCAGGGCTGCCAGTGCGGTGGGGCAGAATGAGCAAGAGTAACTGTAGAGGCAAATGGGTGGCCAAGAGAACAGGGGGCCATTTTAAGGGCTTTGGATTTTACGTTTGCTTTATGAATCTTAAGCTCTGCTACTGCATGCGCAATCATTTGGGAGTATTATACTTTCTTGATGAAGGAACCGTTTTATCCATTTTATAATGATCCTCTTTATTGTTAATATTTCTTGTTCTGAGGTTTATTTTGTCTAATATTAATATAGTGAATCCAGCTTTTATTTTTTTTTGATGTGTTTTCACGGCATATCTTATGCCATCCTTTTACTTTTAACCTTGTGTGTTTTTATAATTAAAATAAGTTTTTTTTGTAGACAGCATAGAGTTGAGTTTTACTTTTTTATCCAAACTGACAGTCTCTGGCCATTGGGGCATTTATGTAATTATTCGTGTGGCTGCATTTAAATCTACCCTCTTGATAATTGTTTTCTGTTTATCCCATTTGTTATTTGTTCTTTTTTTATGCCTTCGTATCTACCCATCTGTCTGTCTGTCTGTCTATCTATCTATCATGGTAACATACACAACTTAATGTAAAATTTACTTTTTTTGTAGTATGAGGAGCTCACATTTATTGATGGTTTACTCCATGTCACTATATAGAGCTATGTATTTTTCAAAGGTTGTATCAATGCCCACAATATATCTCTGAAGAAGAGTTTATTTCCCTAATGAACAAGTAATAATTTGGAGTTTATAAAGTTTATCACCTAAGGTCACTATACTAATGTGAACTTGAATGCAGATCAGGTCAATAGCATCATCTGAGCTCTTATCAGTACTTTCCTTTTCTGTGATATTATGATGCCCTTCAGTTACTGAAGTATCTACATTTTTTCCCTTAACGAGATGGGAAAATTTACCATTTTAATCATTTTATTTTATTTTATTTTGGCTGCGCCGTGCAGCATGTGGGATCTTAATTCCCTGACCAGGGATCAAACCCATGCCCCCCTGCATTGGAAGTGCAGAGTCTTAACTACTGGACCACCAGGGAAGTCCCTTAACCATTTTACAGTGTACAGTTCAGTGGCATTACGTACATTCATATTATTCCATGATCATCACCACCATCCATCTGTGCAACTTTTTCATCTTCCCAAACACAAACTCCAGACCCACTAAACGATAATTCTCCTCCCCCAGCCCATTTCTGGTACTATTAATTTCTTTGTATAAATCCAAATATTCCATTTGGTATTATATTTCTTTCTGCCTGAAGAACTTCCTTAGCCTTCTGGTCTGCTGGCAATGAATTATATAAACTTTTATTTCTTTTTTGGGGGAAAATGTTCTTATTTTGTCTTCATTTTTGAAAGATATTTTTACTGGATATGGAATTTTATGTTGACAGTTATTTTTTTCTTTCAGTGTCTTAAAGATGTCTTTCCATTATCTGCTGGCTTGCATAGTTTCTGACAAGAAGTCTCATATAATTCCTCTGTATGTTATGTTTCTTTTTTTTCCCCTCTGGCTGACTTCAAGATTTTCCCTTTATCTTTGGTTTCAGCAGTTTGACTGTGATGTGCTTAGGTATAGTTTTCTTTGTTTTCTGCCTGGAGTTCTCTGAGCTTGGATCTATGGTTTATTTTCTTTCATTAATTTTGAAAAATTCTTGGCATTATCTCTTCAAATATTTCTTTCCTACCATTTTCTCTTTTCCTGCTGGCATTCCAATTAGACTGTCTGGTATTATCCCACAATTCTTTGATGCTTGGTTTGTCTTTTTGCCTCCCAATTCTTTTTTTTTTTTTTTTTTTTCCTTTCTGTGTTTTGATTTGGATACTTTCTATTGGCTTATCTTTAAGTTCCTTGCTCCTTTCTTCTGTTGTGTCCAGTCTGCTTCTTCATATCCCTACCTAAAGTAGTAAAGGAAGATGAGGATTGACACTGGAGTTGCCCCTATGGAGGTCACTGGTGACCTTGACAGAAGCAGTTTTAGTGAAGTGTTAGGGGCAAAAGCCCCATTAAAGTGGACTCAAAGGAGAATGCAGATCTTATCTGAGCCCCAGGAACCTGTGCAGAGTCTAATGCGAAGAAGCTGGTGAAGCTGGCCCAGACTTCCTCTCTTCCTGACTCGGCCTCATCCCAGTTCTTTTGACTAGGCAGACCCCTTTGAGTCTCGGCCAGGCCCTGGCAAGGCTGTGCACTACACTTTGCAGTGTACTCACCTTGCCATTCATCACAGGTGTCCCTAAACCAGGTTTATTGGCTCTCATCTTACTACCTTCCATGTGGCTCTTCTGAATCTCTTTTGCCATAAGGTTGCTAAAGGAGGCTCAGCAATGCAGCTGCGCTCTCTCCTTCACTCTGCCTAACTATATATCTTCCAATATGCCCACTCTTTGTTGTAGAGAACATCCTTCAAGGTGGTCTATCAGAGTTCCAACCAGAAAGGAAAGCCGGAGTCTCTCTGCTTGGGTTTTTATCTCCATCTGTATAATGGACTTCCCTTTTAGCGTGTCATGGGGTGGGCTGATGGGAAGAGGAGCCGGGACAGGTTTCTGAATTCTTCCCTCCTCTTTCATCCCTTCCTCCCCTTCCCAGAGTTCACTGAGTCACAAGGGGCAGGTTTTCTATCTTCTCTTCTGACATATTCTTCTCCTCTAGGACAGAGAGCCTTGTGGCCCAGGTATTATAGGTAGAAGGGGGTACTCTTTATTAATATGGAGAAAAATAAGATCCAATTCAGTTAGACTTGGTGCTAAATTTGTGAGCAGTTGCACAACCTGGAAGTAGGGATTGCTGAGAACAAAATACATTGTTTTAGTTTTAAAAAGTCCCCTGTTAGAATTCACTTATTTTTTCTTGTAGTAGTATTGTTGGATAAGGATTTAAATATCATCATCACCATGTAAGAACTAGAGATGTAAGTAATGTTTCCAGAGTCACATAGGTAGTACATTCTAATTGCATTAAAATCTAAATCCTAATCCTCTTAATAAGAAAGGTTTAGATGCATAATGCATTTGCTTGTAGATGAGTATGTGAAAATTCATACCTTCACTAGCACCACAGGTAAATAGGTTTCCTTTTCCCGTTACACCAAGAAGAAGTGCAAAAATATTCGATGTCATCCACCTTGTGAGTCCTGAGATCTCAGACTACTTTAGCTCCAGACATGTTACCTGCCATCTTTATTCAATCCACCTGACTATAGTAGGCATTCAAAGATTTTTCTCTTGGTGTGCTAATAAAATTCTCTGATACTGTCCAACTACTTACCTAATGAACAAGATGAATACTGTCTCCTCCTGAGTACTGTAAGCTATAGATAACCTGCAGGGTAAAGTTAAGACTAATTCTCTAATAATATTTCATTGTTAAGCATGACATACAAACCTGGCTCCAACCTACCATTTCAAATGCTTCTCACTCACCTTATAAGACAATGGGGCAGAACTGGTCACTGTTCCTCAGTCGAGCCCATCCAGTTCTCTCACAAACCTTCATGACCTTGGTGCTGATGTGCTAGTACAGCAGGGCTCGCTGTCATGCTTCTCCTTCTATCAGGCAAGATACCACTTAGTCTTCAAGTCAGTCCCAGCTTCAGTGTCTGTCAAGCTGTGCTCAACCCTCCAGCAGAGGGATTGCTCTCTCCTCTTTACTCCATGGTACCGTGTACGTTCATGTATTTTATTTAATATGTATATGTGCTCTTGCAGTCGTTGTGTCTAGCTCACTGAGCTTTTGGAGGCCAGGGACTACCATACCTTACTTATTTTGTCTTTTTGGTATTTAATACAGCCAATGTCTGTATTTAGCAAGAGCCATGCTATCCCAAGTACTGTCTGGGGAATAGCCTCTTCTGGGAGCTTGTTAGAAATGCAGAATATTGGGTCCCACCCAAGACCTACTGAGTCAGAATCTGCTTTTTAACAAGATCTCCTAGGAACATTGTGTGCACATTAAAACTTAAGAGGCACTGGGCTGGGCTAGAGGGCTCCTAAGGACTCCTCGTCGCTGACATGCCATGACCGTAGACTACCTGGAGGATGGCCTTGGGTGACTCTAAGTATCTGTGAATGTTCAGTATCTTATATTCACATGGGTCACAGGGACTGGGCCCCGGAAGAACTCCAGCAGGAGCTTTTGCTGGTGTTCTCAGGGGAGGGGACCACAGAGGGACTAAAGAGATGGGGGGGAGGGTGAACTCTATCAGCCCCAAGGTAAGGAGGGGCCTGGGGGGTAGCTCTTGATGGGGAGATAAGGAATCAGTCAAGCCACCCAAGCAAGATGGAGGCCACTGACCTACAGTCACAAAAACTTAGGACCAGTGAGCCGCCCCTATTTGTTGTCCAGGATGCGTTTGTCCTCCAACTGGTTTTTCCTTCACGTGGACTTTTCCCTTTCTCTGCCCTCTTCCCTCAGTTCTCCTAGAATTGTTCCTCTTGTGTAAGAAGCCCACGGGTGAGGGAATGTGTCATCCAGGAAGGAAAGTCTGACCTCTCTCTCCTGGGAGCTGACTGTGTAGCTCCCTTCTTTGGATTTTGGAGGGCTTCCTTCCTGCTCCCC
The DNA here is from genome assembly GCF_949987535.1 of Balaenoptera acutorostrata. Lineage (NCBI taxonomy): Eukaryota > Metazoa > Chordata > Mammalia > Artiodactyla > Balaenopteridae > Balaenoptera > Balaenoptera acutorostrata. Next base: position 153,805,442 of record NC_080064.1, on the reverse strand, counting down.
ATTGCAGGGAGGGGCATGGCTTTCCCTATGAGACTATTTACACAGGAGATCTGGCCCACCAGACTTCTGGAAAGCAATGCCTGCGGACATGACCTTACTGTTAAAGTCGAGATGATAGATACAAGTAGTCATTATGTTTGTGGGAAATGTTGCTAGCAGCAGTGTATAGAGGATTTGCTAAGAAGTTAATTAAAATATACATCGTGGGTATCCTACAGGTGCCAACAGGTGCCAACTGTGTTGTGAACAGTGAGTGAGTTAGCAGCAGTCAGAAGAGGTTGCTGGCTTCATTATTACAGTTGAGGTTCTTCCGCTGTGGGTGGGAAGCAGGGTTGTTATCAGGGGGACAGGAAAATGGACTCACAGAGGCTTGGTGGTGACGTAGCCCAAATCCCATTATGATACACTGTCATCCTAATGTTATCGAATGGGGGTCCCGCTGATCGCTGCTTGCAAAATCATGACTCACAAATGGTAGAAAGGCAAGTTGCCTTTAATCAGAATGCCAGCGATCTGGGGAGATGGTAGACTCAGTGTCCCCCAGAAACAACCTCTGAAGATTCTGCTCAGCCATGAAAGCGTTTAAATAGCAACAGGGAAGTAATTTCAGTTAAGCATTGAGATGGGGGTCAGAGTCGAGGCCACCCGCCAATGTGTGCAGGCTTGTCGACTCCTCGTGATCTTCCTCTAGATGCTCTCTCGTTCACACGGTTTGTTCACGGCTTGTTCCCGAGATTACTGAAGGGGAAGCTAGGGAGGAGATCTGGTCATCTGTTAATTACTTATTCTTCGTTTCCACTTCTTTGATCTATGGAAAGAACCGACAAGTTAGGCAAGGTATTGTGTGATTAAATCATTTGAAAGCTGTGCTTGGGCTGGAAATGAGTAGAGCGTGCAGGTGCCTGGTTTGAAAGTTAGTTACAATATAGCTTTGCTAAAGTGGCAAGAGAAGGGGCTTCCTGCTGAGGGCGGTTTCCTGTAAAGAGCTGCTTACAGTAACATAAATCTGCATACAAAGATATTACTTGCCTAGTTGGCAACTGACTTAATTGGTAGCAGTAATTGTCAAAGCAATATATTTCCCAGACTACTTATATTTTTGTTACAGCTGGGATTAGGTACCCTTCTTGCAGTCTGTGGTTTTACTGCAAAAACTGAGCGCCAAAATTTTAGATTCCCTAGGATTTCTCAAGTGAGTTTCTACAACAGGGTGAGATGTGGTATATTTGAGACAGAGTGTGTTTTCTCCTAATAGTTGTATGGTCACTCAGTTTCATGAGGTTGGTCCATAAAGAAATCCGAGGGACTGGTTTTGTATGTTAGGTTTTCTGTTTCATTTCTGATTTGACAGCAGATTGAATTTCCTAAAGGTTGCTAGCAAGATCGTCTGCCAGAATTTTGTGTTTGACTCAGAATCATGAGCAACTACCATGTGGTCTGTGCACTTTACTTTCTGAAGGTCATTGGTCCCTCAAGTCCTATCAATAAAGCCAAGAATCTGTGCCATCACCTCTTGTGGGTTTGAGTGGGAGACCTCGGCTTGAATGACCTGAGGGATTTGACTGTGGTCCTTGAGTCCTTGACATGGCAAAAGGGGAGGGTTAGGGCTACCTCTTGTAATCTGGGAAAATCCTTAGTAACCTGAGGTCCAGGTCTCCTGGCTGAGGAGTCAGAGGAGAGGGGAGGGTATGAGGTGAGGTGGGGAAAGCGATCGTCTCCCTCTCTATAAAAGCTCTTCCCTGATGGAGCCTGGGCTACAGGGATTTAGTGCTATGTCAGCACAATGTAGAGAGGTACAGGAGCTGCCCTCCCGAACTCCACACAGGCTGTTCTTGTGAGTTTCTCAAACATGCTGCTCCTCCAAACACAGATGAATACTTGAACTGCCGGCAGCAGGGAATGTGCCTTGATGTTTTTCTGGTATTGAGAATAGTTATCCAAAGCCCCTCCCTCCATAATGAGAGAAGGGCATTTGTGAGAGGATTAGCAGGATGGGGCGGTCTGTCTGCAAAGCCACTTGGACTGTGTGGGGTTAAATTCATGACTGATGGCTCAGTGCTCGGACCACTGGTGGAGGTGCCCAGCAGCAGGGGCAGCAAAAAATCTGTCTGCTTTTCCAAGGCAAGTTTCATCAGCATCTCACTGAGCAGAGTGTCCCTGTTGCATGGGCTTATTTCCAAATTATTCTGCAACTTCATATTTGAATCTCAAATATTAAAATGATTGATTTTATTATTATCTTCCACTTACAGACTATTTAAATAAATTGTAAATGCCCTCTTAATGGATTTTAACCAAAAGTCCAAATTCTCTTTGTTCAGTAAGTATTTATTGAGCACCTACTATGTGCCAGCCACCAATTTATGCATACAGAGCTGAGTAGGGGAGTCTCTGCCCTCAGGGAATTAAATGCCAACAAGTAATGTATCCCAAGACAGGCATGACCATCCTTGAACCTGTAAAGTACGTCAGCATTTAAAAATACTTCCACATCTGTTGTCTCATTTGTGGGTTCAGTGGGTTAGTCAGAGAAGGTCTTATTTTTATTATTCCCATTTTATTGACAAGGAAAATAAAAGCCATAGAGGTTAAATGATTTGCCCAAAGAGGTAAGTAGTAGAGCTGGGACCACACCATGTCGTTTCTCAATAACATGTCTTCATTTACTTAATGTTAGCTTTTTAAAAAAAATATTTTAGCAATAATTAGGTTTAAACTGTTATGTCTTTAAGGTGCAAATATCATAGAGTTAATGGACACCATGAAAAATAAATTGATTTACACTAATTCCCTGAAAATATATAAAATAAGTTATTTCGTTTGGATAATAGTATGTGACCATTGACATAAAGTTGTTGAGAAAGTACAGCAATTTTTATATCAATTTGTTTAAAAAGCATTTAAAGAATTACATAGTACAGAGAATAGGGTGGAGCTTTGGAGTCTGACAGACCCGACATCACATTCTTTCCTTAGTAGGTCTGTGACCTTGTTTAAGTTTCTTTAACCTCTCTAAGCTTTAGTTTCTCCACCTGTTAATGGGCTAATGCTACATACCTGCTGGGGTAGAAATGAGGGTTTAATCTTTCTTTATAAGTTAAATAAGGTTCATGTTCTGGTTGTTACTGAATCATGCAGGCATTAAAGATGTACGTGGTTGGGGTGAGCCGACTTAAAATATAAGCTGCACAGCGTATCAGAATTCACTTGGGGCAGGATGGGTTGCGGTCACCCTACAGGTGTGCTGACAGCGAGTGAATGAGGATTGGGAGAGGCGTAGCCTGTGTGGTTCAGACTCCACGGGCAGAACACAAGCTGAGTTGTCAGAGTCGAGCCCCAAGTCACAAGTTGCCCGGGCAGACACTCTGACCTGCAGCTGTTGATTGGTGAGACAGTCCTTCTTACCTGGGCACCTCTGGAGCTTATTCCAGGGGAACCAACGTCAGCAATTTATTTTTCAAGGATTATTAATAATTTCTTTTAGCGGTTCTGCGTTGACCATATAGAGACCTAGGAAACGTTATGGGTGCTCCTGGCGCCCCCGTTCCCCTCCATTTGGAGCTCATTGGATTCTGTGTCCCGGGTGATCTGCACCTTCCCAGCGTACACCACCTTTAGAAACCTCCTAACTGTCCACCTGGTTCAGCTTCAGAGCCTGCGGGCAAACTTTTTCTGTCCCATCTGGCCTCCACCTCCGTTAGTCCCAGCTGACCCTGAGCTGTTTCTCTCACCTTCCTCTGATAAACCCTATCCAGCCCAGAATCGCCACCGTATTCCTTGTTTCCCTGGATGCCCTCGTGTGTGACTTACCCTTCAGGAACCTACTTGTCCAGACCCCTGCTTCAGGGGAGGTTCTGACTCTCCGTTGATTTGTGTGTTCGTTTATTGATCCAACACATATTTTCTGAGTGCCTATTATACCAAAAACTGTACTAGGTGCTAGGGACAGAGTAGTGAACAAAACAAGTGAAAGCATGCCCTCTCACAGAGTTTACTTTCCAGCTGGTGAGACAGATAATAATCAACATAATAAATAAGTCATATGGCATGTTAGGACATAATAAATGCTGTGGCATAACTCGAGCCAGGTAAGGGAGATCTGGAGTTCCAAGGGAAGCATTGCAATATTCAGTCAATAAGGGTTCTGCGAACACTGCATCAGCGAATACTGAGCCATCGCTCCTGGGGAGATACAGGATTAGGTTCCTGTGAGTCTCTGGTTGCAACATTTTTGTCAGCTAGTCAATATGTAACCTTGTTTTAATGTATGTTTCTGTTTAAGGGCACTTATTTAATATATATTGTTGATTCATTAGCCTTGAACTCGTGGCCAGCAGCACTATAACTCATGCCTGAGTGAGGTTGTCTAACCTACATGTTTTCTCCATAAGACACATCACAGCCTTCTTGTGCTTAGGAACAGTAGACAGAACTTCAGCAGTATTCTTGGGGGCCATTTTAAACAGTGAAATCACCAAAAAAAAAAAAAAAAAAAAAAGCACAAAAGTACAAAACACATGGTACCAGACAGACTATGAAAAGGACACTTGTTTACAGTCTGAGAGCTGAAACAAGAAGGCAGAGTGCTGCCTCATTCCGTCTTGGCCAGGCACATGGCTGTTGGGCGGTTCACATCTTTTTCTGCTCTGAGCTTGTCTGTGAATGACTGCAAAAGTACCTCAAGTATTGATTTGGGGTTACAAATAAATTTTAGTGAGTAGGCAAATTCGCAAATACAGAATCAGAGAATAATGAGGACTGACTGTAAACGGGGTGATCAGGGTAGGCCTCACTGAGAAGGTGACATTTGGTGAAGACTTGGAGGAGACGATGTGAATCACATGGATATCCGGAGAAGGGTTCCAGGAAGAGGGTGCAGCCAGCTCAGAGGCCCCGGGCTGCAAACATGCCCGAAGTGCTCAAGGAGGAGCAAGGAGGCCAGGGCAGCTGCAACGGAGTGCGGAGTGATCAGAGGAGATGGGAGTGGGGGGGATGGCAGGTCACGCAGGGCTTTGTAAGCCGTTGTGCATTTTATCGCAGTTAGAAGATTTACTAGATAGAGTTCTCCAGAGAAACAGAACCAGTAATCAATGCAGTTGACCCTCGAACAACATGGGTTTGTATTGCGCAGGTACACTTAAATAGGTGGATTTTCTTCAGTAGTAAATACTACAGTACTACAAGTTCTGCAGTTGGCTGAATTAGTGGGTACAGAGGGGCCATATATACAGAGGGACAACTGTAAGTTATACCTGGATTTTTGACTGTGTGGTGAGTTGTTGCCCCTAACCCCCGTGTTGTTCAAGGGTTGCCTGTGTATCTATACGTATGTGTGTATATATACATATGTATGTATACATATGTGTATATATATGTATGTATATGTGCACGTATATATATGTATACATGTGTATAAATGTGTATATATATACTTATGCACATACGCATATAAATAAAATATATGTGTGTGTGTATGTATATGTGTCAGGTAGGGCTTTGTAAACTATTGTGTATTTTATCCGAGTTAGTTTACTATTTAGGGTTCTCCAGAGAAACAGAACCAATAATATATGCAGTTGACCCTTGAACAACATAGGTTTGAACTGTGCAGGTCTGTTTATACATGGATGGTTCTATAGCAAATACTAAAGTACTACACGATCCATAGTCAGTTGAATCTGTGGATACGGAGGGCTGACTCTTAAGTGATACATGGATTTTCGACTGCACAGAGGGTTGATGGAGCCCCTAACCCCAACAGTGTTCAAGGGTCAACTGTATATATGAGGAGTTTTTTTTATAGGAATTGACTCATGTAACTATGGAGGCTGAGAAGTCCCACTATCTACCATCTGCAAGCTGGAGACCCAGGAAAGCTGGTGGTATAATTTAGTCTGAGTCCAAAGGCCCTGAGTCCAGGGGAGCCGATGGTGTAAGTCCCAGTCCAAAGGCTCGAGGATCCGGGGCTGATGGTATACATCCTGGTCTGAGTAAGAGGGTCTGGGAATCAGTAGTGTCTATGTCCGAGGGCAGGAAAAGATGGATGTCCCAGCTCTAGCAGAGAGCGCATTCCCCCTTCCTCTGCCTTTTTGTTCTATTCAGGACCTCCATGGATTGGGTGATGCCCACCCACGCTGGTGAGGGTGGATCTTCTTTACTCAGTTTACTGATTCCAATTGCTAATCTCTTCTGGAAACACCCTCACGAGCACACCCAGAAATAATGTTTTACCAACTATCTGGGCGTCCCTTAGCCCAGTCAAGTCAACACATAAAATGAACCATCACAGATGGGCAGACATGGAAAGGATTTGAGCTGGAAGTGACACTGTACTGTGTTATGAGACCAGGCCTTAGGGGTAAGGGCAAGAGCGGTGAGCAGTTAAGAGGGTGTTGTAGTAACCCAGAGCCAGGCCTTGACGTTGTGATGCTCACAGCTTACGAGAACTTTCCAGCCCCTCCTCTGCCCCTAAACCACTCTCAGGTTAAAAAAGGGAGCACAGCCTCAGGAGGAACTAAAAGAGAGCTGAACCACAGGATTGCTGTACCCAGTGCTACTGGTGCCTGTCTGAAGATGTGCTCCAGCTTGAAATTGAACTAATTGAAGCTTTAGTTTCTATAAAGCAATTTGGCAATCTGCATTCTTAGTCTTGCACATTCAAATTAAATACAGGATGCCAAGTAATTAGATAGAAAAATACTCCATTGTTTTTCTTAATGAAAGGTACGGATGTATCCTTACTGTTTTGACTTTCCTTTTCACAACCACAATCACATCCCTTGAGAACCACATCTCATTCACCTTGACAGGGAAGGGGAACATGGCCAGACAGATTGCCTGCGTGAAGATATTTGTACCCAGAGTAGAGTGTAGAAATAATTCACGTCACGTTGCTGCACGGCTCAAATGAATACAGAAAAGACTTTGGGTAATGCATTATTAAAGGCACGCATGGCAGAGCTGCCTTGTATACAATTTAAGTGTGAACTTATTAGCATTTCAGGTTGATGCCTCTTTTAGATTTAATTCGATTTCAGGCTTCAGTCGGTTTATTAAATGAATTTCTCACTGCTTAAAAGGTGTAATGTGCCCACGACGGTAGCTTTTCATCACTCTCTCCTCATTTCCTCATGCTCTCAAGCAGATCTCGGCTTCCCGTCTTGGATTCAAAGCCAGGGGTTATTTTCTAAAGATACTGTGTTGTATTGTGTAGCCACTTTTGTGCTTCTAGACGCTGGGGCCGTGGCGTGGGCTGTTTTTGACCCACATTGTCTGATGTGAATGCACCTCTTGTAGATTTACCACCAGTAAATTTAACTAATGCACAAATAATAGCACTGTTTTCTGTTTCCATGGCCCTTTGTCACTGTGAATCTTTCTACTGTTACTTTGGCACCGAGTCCACAGACCTTTACTTCTAGTGCTATGAGGAGAGCACTGAGACTGTTCAAATGGTGGGAAATTAAAAGTAATGAATCAAACCATATTAGTGATTCTCAAGATGAGCTGGAGAGCTAGATTGTGAAATGCAGTAATTTATACTGATTGTATAAATTTGTTTAGAAGAGTACAGTGAATGCTTCTTGAAGCCTCTGGCGGATCCTAACCCCATCGTTGGTGTTGCCTGCTTGCATGAAATTAAGTCACCTGTGATTGTCTCATCTGTGAAGTGGGGCTCCTGATATCTTCTCATCCTAAGGCAGGGAGAGGTCTGCTTGATTTCTAATGGTTCCTTCCAGCTTTAGGTTGTGTGTGGGTGGGGTGGGGGGGCAAGGGGAAGTGGTGTGAAAAATAGATAAGCTTCCGATTGTGTTCAATAACCATGATCTAGATAAATAATTCTATAGTACAAAATTTAAGGAGTGATGTATTTTAGATTTCTAACTGAACTAGGACCTCAGCTCCCAGAAGAAAGTTGTTTGTATTACATGTACTGTATATCTGCAAATGTATTGCATTTTGAAAGTTCAGTTGGAAAGGGGATTAAGACATAGCAACCAAAGTAGGATAATAGAAGTATAAATCCACCTTTTTCTATAGTATAAATCTATTTCTATAGTATAAAGATAAATCCATTTTTTACCACAAAGCAAAAGCTGGGTTCGGAATGCTGTGAATTCACAATTCAGAAAAAAAAAAAAAAAAAATGAGTTAAGAAGCAAAGCCCAGAGGCAAAATGGGATTGTGGCTGATTGGAAGGCTCATCTTCGAAGAGAGGGCTAACTTTATTTATTTTTGCAAGATTCAGTGTGGGCTAGGTTATGTAAGAGGTCTGTGAATTAAAAAAAAAAAACAAAACTTCTGATTTTCCACCCGTTCATTATTCATATAGGAATGATAAACCCTATTATTAACTCCACGCCTGATGTCTTTCAGAGGAGAGAGTGGAAAATTCTGGGCTGCCATGGAGCTGTGGTTGTAGGGTTTCCTCACACCTGGAAGATTCCACAGCCCTTCTGTCCTTTATGACATTGAAGAGTATAGTTCCCCCTTATTTAATAGAACATTCCCCATTTTGAGTTTGTCTGCTGTTTCCTTGTGAGTAGATTTAGATTGTGTCCTTTTTTAAAAAATTTATTCATTCATTCATTTATTTTTGGCTGTGTTGGATCTTCGTTGCTGCACGTGGGCTTTCTCTAGTTGCGGCCAGCGGGGGCTACTCTTTGTTGCAGAGTGCCGGCTTCTCATTGCGGTGGCTTCTCTTGTTGAGGAGCATGGGCTCTAGGCACGCGGGCTTCAGTAGTTGTGGCACGTGGGCTCAGTAGTTGTGGCTCGTGGGTTCTAGAGCGCAGGCTCAGTAGTTGTGGCGCACGGGCTTAGTTGCTCCGTGGCATGTGGGATCTTCCCGGACCAGGGCTCGAACCCGTGTCTCCTGCATTGGCAGGTAGATTCCCAACCACTGCAATACCAGGGAAGTCCTGATTGTGTCCTATTTAGGGCATCACATCCGGAGGCAGATCATGAGCAACAATCTCATTGATGATGTTAGTTTTCACCATCCTGGAAGCGAATACTGAACACTGCAGTAGATAAGGATTTATCTACTGTATAGTTAATACTACTTTTTTGGCCTTGTAACTCATAAGCATTCTGTAGGAGACACTTTAGTGTGATACAAATATTCTGCTCTTCTTCAAGACATTCCCCCCAGGTTTAGCATTATGGGTGATCGTTGCCTGAGCCAGTCTTTACTGTGGTGATTGCAAAATGATGATTTTCCAACTTTGGCGCTTACCAGTTGTCACTTGGTGTTCTATTGTAAACAGCAGCCTCTCCCCCATTTGTTTAACTCACTATTATCTGTATAGTTGCACCACTTACTATTTTCCAGAGGTTTATAATTTATTACTGTACTTCATTTTTTAGTGCTCACATTGTCCCAGTCTTAGCCGGTGGGGCCCCCATCAACCTGCCTTGGACATGCTCAAATGGTATTTGGGAAGGATACTCATATGTGCCAACCTCTGGCCTGCCAATAACCTTTCTCTCTTCTGATCCCAGAAGTGTCTACAAATAAGTCCAGGGTCATGGCTATGTGCAGAGTACTAGTAAGATGAGGTTGTTGGGGTCTCTTTGCTCATTATTGGACCCAAACTTGAACTTCAGTGTCTTGCCTCATGTTAAGTGACTCAAGAAGAACAAGAGAGAGAAGAGGGTATGTGAAAATGTGAGTGAGGAAGGAGAAAGAACAAAGAGGCCAGACCTCCCCTCATGTAAGAGGGGGCCCAGGACGTAGATGGGAATGAGAATAAGGAACACACCTGTGTGCTTGACTTTTAACACAGGAACTCCTCCCTCTAGTACACGTGGCACAGTTAGAGTTCCAGAATATGATCACTCAGAGGCTGGTCCTTCTCTGTGGGTTCAGGGTCAGGCTCTGTAGACTTGTTCACCAGTCATATCCGCTCAGAACTATGGCCTCATCCTTGTGTTCACAGATACTTAAGAACAGGGGCTATTTAATTGCCTCCTTGGGGGCTCCCAGCAGAACTGACATGTGGACCTCTTCCACCAGCAACTCTTCATGTCCCAGGGCCACTTGGACCATGGGATCAAAGACTGCGTGCCCTGTGTTGTCTTGTGTTTCCAGAGGGCATCTAATAAGCTGTCATATTGGGCCTCAGTTTCCTTTAATGCTAAAAGAGGGACTAGAATTAGGGTCTTTAAAATCCTCCTCAGCTTTAAAATTCTCTAATTCTGAAAGTTGAGGTAGGGATTTTATGTGCTTGAATTGATACTCTCACATATTTGTCCGTACCCATCAACCCTACAGATTCTGCTCTTGGGTCAAGCAAAACAGGCACTTTGCATAGGTTACCTTCTTTAATAATTTCTTACCCTCCAAGTTACCTCTAGTGATAGAAGTATAATCAGGATGTTAATTAATACTTTTGCTAGCTATAACGTAGAGATGCATAGACACAAAGTATTCTTGAAGGAAGGGAGGTGAATTTCTGTAACAGTCTGTGAAAGGGCACATTTCTGAATTCCTCCTGAGACTACATTTTAAGTTAACGCTTACCTATGATGAAGTCACTCCAGTCAGCTTCTCATTTCTTCTTCCCTCATTCTGAAGGATTGTTCTGGCGATGCTGAAAGTGCTATTCACGTTGTTAATAACTAGAGCTTTTGTCTAGAGATTGGGTGCTCTTCTAGGTACTCTGACCGTCTGCAGCTCTGTGTCCGCATCTGCTAGATGATGGTAGAACTGGCTGAGGGTGTGAACATTTAAGGGGACAGTCAGAGTCGTCATGCAGACCTTCAGCGCGGGGAAGGAACAGTGGTTCCCATACGTCACACCAGCTTCTGAGGTGGTTAATTATAGCGGCTTTGTCCCAGTACTTTTTCTGTAGCTTTTGTACTTCGAAAGTTAGGGGGTTCTGCAAACTCAAGAGTCAGGAGCATCCAGCTCAGGAGTCAGTGTCATCTAAGAGCAAGCCTCTTGGTTCTCTTCTTATTGGCTTCGGTGACAGGCAGGCAAGTGTCCCCTCCTCCATGTCATTAAATCCTGCACAGGCTGCTGGCTTAAAGGAAAGCTTGATCTGCTGTTTATACTGTGGCTTTGAAAGCCTCATCAGGTCCTTTTAAAAAGGAGGGAAAAATCTGCCTCTGAGGAAGGTAAAAAGGAGGGATATTAAAGTCCCCAGTCCTTCTCAACCTAAAGCCATGTAATTATTTTAAATCGTTTTCATTGTCTACGCTTCCTACCTATGATGTGATTTTTCAGGTTTCACTCCTGAGAAATCGAGATCTTGGGGCAGAGGGTGGGAGAAGACAGAAGAGAATGGGGGCTGCCATGCATCTGTGGAAGAGCTTGAGAGTCAGCCAGATGGCAACGCAGCAGGTGTGGACGGAGGGAGGGGCTCAGGACCACGGGTGAGAGCACGGGGGCGTTGCAGAACTGGGAGGGTATGGTAATGGCTAGGAATGCCTAGGATAAGTTAAGACTTAAAAATAAGGGAAAGCTACCAAGAAGGCTTTTTAGCAATGGAAGAGGATAAACACGGTTTCCTGCAGAGCCACACAACAGCTATTTGAGTTTCTTCCTGGACTTCAAAGAGAATGATCTTCGGGGCATCCAGCTGAAAGATGAAGATCAAGAGTGTTCTGAAGGAAGATTCACGGTGGTCGCCCCAGAGCACCGTCCTCCTGCACATTTGTTTTGACGACCGGGAAAGATGGGTATATTTCATTGAGATGAGACATGAGAGATGGATAGTGAACACCTTGGAAAAGAGGTCCAGAGTTGCTGGAGAACTTGACAGTTCAGGGCAGTAGTTCATAATACAGAGGGACACCTATAAAAGTCACCTGGCTCTTCCTTTCTTTCTTCTGGCCTTCCCCCAAACTTCTGTATCACACATTCCCTCATCTCCTTCAGGTCTTGACTCAGGGGTCGCCTTCCACATGAGACTCACCCTGACCATCCCCACCCATCTCCCTTTCCCCGCTCTACTCTTTCTGTTTGCTCCAGCGCTCACCATCCCCTGACACACTATACGATCTACTTACCTGTAATGCGTGTTGATTATTGTTTCTCTCTCCCTGTTGGAACAGAGCTCCATGTTTGTGTTGTTCACTGATGTATTCCAAGAGACAGACCGATGCCTGGCACCTAGTAGGTGTTCCGTTATTATTTGTTCAATGGTTGAATGAAATGACTAAGATAGAAAACCTTCACAGATAGCCCAGAAGCCAAATAGGGTCCTGGAGGAATCCCATTATCAAGTTTGGTGTAAGAGGAAAAGGGAATTTCCATAACAAAAGGTGAACAACAGAAGACTCACCCTTCCCTCCCCCACCCCTCTTTCCCCCTTGGCAACCACAAGTCTGTTGCTTATGAGCCCATTTTAGAAAGAACAGTAACTTGACAAAAGTCCACAATGCATCTGAAGCACACCATTTTGAGACCTGGTAACCAGCCAAGAGGCCCCTGAATCAGCCCAGGTTTGGCATCTGAGCTTCGCTCCCTGATGTCTGATAAGGGAGCTGGACTCCAGGCTCATAGGCTGCCAGACCTTCAAGTTACATTGGGCCTCAATGAAGTGATGGGCCAACCAATGTTTTAGAAGAAGGGGAGGCAAAGAGACTTGTTAAATTATTTATGACGTTAAATAAAGCCCTTGATTGAAAGTGGGAAGAGATGGGAGAGGGTCAGTGATTTCTTTATGTGCTGCTAAATCCTCTGTGACCCTAGTCCATGCCGGTGCAAGCCTGGTGCAGGCACCTCGGGCCGATCTCAGCAGGACCACCACCGTCTCTCAGAACTGGCCTCCCCACCTCCTCCGTTCCCTCACTGGGGCCAGGGTGGGATCTTTGTAGAAGGCGAATCTCTGGCCAGTCATTCCTTTGCTTGAATCTGTTTAATGGCTGCCTAGTGCCCTTAGGATAAACTGCAAACTCTGAGGTGCGAGCTTGTTGAGAGAGGCCGCGTGAAGGCCCAGCTCACCGCTGTGGGTTTGGCACCTCCCGGGTTAGGATTTGCCTGTGCCGCTTCCCAGCTGAGAACCCTTAGGCAAACTATTTACCTTTCTGGGCTTCTGCTGCCTCAACTGTAAAACAGATGATAGTAATAATAGAATCCTTTAGGGTTGTTGTGAGGATTAAATGAGTTCTAACACATGCCAAACACCCAACAAACATTCACTATTATGATGATTGCTACCTAAGGCAACTTCATGTGCCCAAAGCACAGTGAAGGCCAAACAAACCGAAACGGTAGAGTTTGGAGCAGAGAAAGGTTTATTGCAGGGCCATGCAAGGATACAGGTGGCTCATGCCCAAAAAACCCCCCAGCTCCCCGAAGGGGTTCAGCAAAGCATTTTTAAAGGCCAGGTGGACGGGGGTGGGTCGCAGGGTATGTGATCAGCTTGCGCACAATTCTCTGATTGGTTGATGGTGAGGTAACAGGGCCATGTCACAGGGGTTAACATTTTCAATCCTGGGGCTCCAGGAGGCCTGAGAGCTGTGTGCTTATGGTCATCAGGTAGTTAACGTCTTACATTTGGTGGGGTTTTCACATCTGTACAACAACTCAGGAAATGTGCATCAGATACTGTTATCTAGGTACTTCAGAGAGGAGCGAAAGCAGAGGATATGAGGGGAGGGGGCTGTCCCTGGAAGGCCCCATAGGGTCCTGCTTGGTTACATGATTATTTATATTTTGCTCTCATTTTGCCTCTGCCCCTCAGTCGTATCAACTGTCTGCAATACCTTCCCCACCTCCATTCACCTAATGGGACATATTTCCTCTGGTCTCTATTTCTATAAGCCGCTTCCTTTGATTGGAATGTCACCACACACACGCATGCACACACGCACTCTTACACATCTATGTACATCCTCTCCATTCGCCTACTACATCCTCTGGCTAACTCTTCAACCTCCAAAGCTCAGCTCAGTCAAGTCTCCTTTACTCTGATTGGCCTACCCACATGTCATTGTCTGCATCTTCTAGGCTCCCACTTCTCCAGTTCTTGCTTTAATCCTACCACTTATCACACGGTAGAATGACGGCCTATTCACGTGTAGGTCTTTCCTCACTGCTTTTACCCTTGTGAAAGAGGGATTATATCTTGGTCATTTCTGTTACTCACTATCTATGCACTGTGTGCTTGTGATCTTGGAGAGACAGCACAGAGTGGTGGCTTGAAGCAAGATCTTCGTTCCCTGGCCAGCAATTGAACCTGGGTATCCTGGGTGAAAAATCAGGAATGCTAACTGCTAATCCACCAGGGGCTAGGGGCTAGGGGCTAGAGGCAAAGTTGCCCTGGATCTTGCCCCGGCTCTTGCCCCATTTGAAAAATGAATTTCTCGAGGAGGCAAAAAACTGTAAAAACAGGTACAAAGTTTATTATTAGAGACACAGCACAACATGTGGGAGAGCACACAGAGAAACAGTTTGTTTAGTTAAGACAGAGGCAAGGCAGAAATACACGCTGGGAGAGAAAGGGTGTGTGCGTCCTCCCTAATGAGGAGTAGCGCAGTAAAGAGGTAGTTAAATCATTTATATAGGGCGGTTCTTCCCGGTCTTTGTTTACTTTTGGCCAGTTATCTTACTTCTTTTCCCACACCTGGCCTGTCCTAGGACCCTCCCCTATATGTGTGCACATCTTTTTGCCAAGATGGAGTCCAGCGCAGAGGCCTATGGGGAGGTTGACACCACCTATAATAGGGTGGCGCCCCCTCCCTTTTTGACCCCCAAGGAACTTTTCTGCACATTTGTAGTTGGGGAGGTCTCCTTAACCTCAGGAGTGGGCATCTTATCTCCTTACTCCAGCAGAGCTCAGCTCCTCCCATTAACTTTGTCCTTGGAGTGTCCAGGGAAAACAAAGCTCTAATTTTACTCCACTTGACAAACACCAGCTGTTGGATATGCTAAGTTTGAAACTTCTTTTAGACATCCAACTAGAGATGTTTAAAAAACACAGGGAGATGTGTGGGTCTGGAGGATAAGAGAGAGGTCTGGGTCGGAAATAGCAATTTGGGAGTTTTTGTCATACAGATAGCATTTAAAATTTGGATATAGGATGGCGGGACTGCCAAAACAATGAATATATGGGGACGAGAAGGGGACCGAGGACCAGTGAGCCCACGCTCTCTGACCTGACGGGTTGGAGGTCGGCAAAGGCATGTGAGAAGGAGCAGCCAGTGAGTTGTGAGGAAAACCAGGAGAGTGTGGTGTCCGGATGACTAAATGAAGGTCAGGGGAGATATTTATATGCTAGATTACAAACAATATCAATATACTTCATATGTAACAGTTAAGATGAATATGTAATAAATACTTCATATAAATATATCTTTATATAAATACAAATAGATTAGAAAGTATACGTAATGGATTACATCTGGGGGAATAACCAGGAATCAGAACACCTGGGTGTTGGGCTCAGTTCTCCTGTTCTTAGTGTTTTGACTCTAGACAATTTAAATAGCTATTTTGAGCAACATTTTTTTACTCATGGGGAAAGTGGGGATTTTAATCCTGGTCTCACTATCAGAGTTATCGTGAGAATCAGTTGAAATAATTGATACAGATATGGTTTGTTACCACGTACTCCCTCTCTCATATCTATATTCTCTATCCATATACACACATGTATATATGCATGTATACTTATATGTGTATATATGCATTTATGGGATTCCAGATATTTGGTATATTATTAATGTCTCATGAATCACTCAGGTTTATGACCTATTGGTGGGTCATAATCATTTCGGTGGGTTGCAGACAGTGTTTTGAAAAATAGAATAGAAAGCATCACTATGAATTGCTCAGAGTAAAGGTAAGTCAGATTTCTTGAAGCTCTCTGTTTCAGTTATATACCTGTAGTAGTTATCTCTTCCTATGTAACAAATCACCCCAAAACGTAGCAGTTTAAAACAACAAGCATTTATTATTTCTGAGGGTCAGTGGCTGCCCAGCTGGATGGTTTGACTCAGGTTGAAGACAAGCTGTCCTCCAGGGCTGTGGTCATCGGGAGACTTGACTGGGCTGGAGGAACCACTTGCAACCACGCTTGTGCCCATTGGCTGGAGGCTCAGCTCCTGGTCATGTGGGTCTTTCCTTAGGGCTACTCATGACATCGTAGCTGGCTTCCCCCAGGGCACATGATCTGAGAGAGAGAGCAAGAGAGCATCTCCAAGACAGAAGCCATAGTCTTGTTTATAACCTCCTCTCATCACTTCTGCCATGATTCTCTTCTGTTCTGTTAGTCACACAGACCAATCCTGGCACAGTGGGGACTACACAAGGGTGTGACGCCAGGAGGCAAGGGCTGTTGAGGACCACACTGGAGCCTGGCTACCACAGCCTCTCTAGATATTTGTGAATACTGGGTTGAGATATAAACTACATTTCTTCATGTGGGTCATGTGAAAAAAATGTTTAAGAAACACCGCTCTACGATGTCTCATACTGTGTGCTATTGGACAGAGGTGTACATTAGCTGGCAGAAGCCCATTTAAGAAGCTCCGCTCTTTTATACCCATGGTTAATTACCAGTGACTTTCAGATCATGAATATGAACACCAGTGATTTCTACAATGAAACAATACAACTGAAGTCTAAATGGGCTGTGCGGGTCTGTTTATCCTTAAATAAAATGAGCCTGTGCTTGTGTCCTTTCCTAGTCACCCATCTGATTTCTGTAGTGCTGCATCATTTACCCATCTGGTCATCTGCCAACACATCTGCTGTTTGTGGGTTCTCACTTCAAATCTGTGCCCACATTTTATGCCAAGTGTGTGACTTGTTTCATGTATCTTGTGGAATATGATATCTGGGTTTGTCATAGTAATTATACTTTCTGCCTTTTTTTTTTTTTTTTTCCTCTTTGCTTATTGGCCTGTGGGTGTGGTCTGAGTAATGAGCTTGTGGGAAATTTTACCTGTAGATAAAGGAGTTTACCTGTAGATAAAGATGTAGGTTTATAATTAAACTTTTATGTTTTGTGAAGAAGGCTTATTACATACATAACAGTGTGCCCTATTTAAAGGACTCTTATAGAATATTTATAGCTGTGACTTTTAATATAGCTTAATATACCCTGCTGTGAAAAACAAACCTGTTTTAGCTTTCCTAGCCGAGTTTTAAAAAAATTAACGCTAAGTGACTGAAAAAGAACAAATGATCTTTGAAGCACTAATAGACTCTAAGCAGGCTAGGAAGTCTCTAGTTAAACAGTTAAGAGGCCAGTGGAAAGCACAACACTAAGTAAAAACATATGGCCATTGGCTTTTAACTTAAAACTGTGGGAGTTTCACAATGGAGTAGTTTCTTAGGGGTAAAGGGAGTGCTACGAATTAATTGGAAAGCAGCTGTTTTACAAGAAGCCTTGTGGTTTGCTGTTTACTATTTGTGCTTCAGAATGCTCATACTGCTTCTCAGCCCTGCAACCAGAGGTTTTTTTCTGATTGTTGAGATCTTGTCACTGAGGGCTTTTCTCCATCACAAGTTCCAGGGGAGGATCAGAGGAGGACTGTTATTCTCAGCAGGTTCCCAGGGACAGAGGTCCATTTGGTTCTCAAAGAGGAGCTCTCCTAGCAATCTGGGCTTACTATATTTTTTATTTGTGTATTAGTTGCCTCTCTAACCAGTAAACTCTTAGAAGCAGACACTGTCCTCAGCACCTGCCAGTAACTGGCCCAAGGCAGGGACTAGACACATATTTGTTGAAGAGAGGAAGAAAATTCTTTATTCTGTTGAATGGGTTTATGTTTAGAAGAACAAGGTTTGCGGTACAATATGCATATGATGCTACTTTTTCTCAGGGTTTCTATTAAGTGTAGTAAAATTTAATTTTCCTTGAAATATGTGAACTTTAAAATGTTGACGACTATTTACAATATCATTTTTCTTTCTTGAAGTAAGATCTTTATTTTCCTTTGAAGCCTATCTCATTTTCGGTAACATTCAATGGGAGAAGGGCTTAATTTTCATAACGCAGACGTGGCCCACTGACAGTGTGCGTGAGCAGGTCGGGGACTGCTGAGCTAAAGGACTGAAGGTCTCTTGAGGTTCAAAGCTGTGTACATCCCTGGAGGCCAGAGTCCTTGTAGACCAGGCAGCATCATCTGTCAGCTGTATGAGATGCCTTCCTCTCTATCCACGTTACTGAACCAAACTTGGGTACTCTCCCGCCATGCGCAGTAAAGCCAATCTACTGACACTGGGTTGTGGTGAAGGAAAGTGCAGCGTTTATTGTAAGGCGCCAGACAAGGAGTCCTGGAAAGCTAATGCTCGAAAAGGCCAAACTCCGTGATGGGTTTCAGCAAAGCATTTTTAAAGGCAAGGTGAGGGAGGGTATTTCTAGGTCATGTGATCAACTCGTGTCCGATTCTCTGACTGGTTGATGGTTAGGTAACAGGGCGGTGTCACAGGGGTTAACATTATCCATCTTTAGGCTCTAGTAGGCCTGGAGACTATGTGCTCATGGTCATCAAGTAGTTACCTTCCATTTGGTGGGGTTTTTCTGCATCTGTAAAACAACTCAGGAAATGTGCATCAGGTACTGTTATCTAGGTACTTCAGAGAGGAGCGAAAGCAGAGGATATGAGGGAAGGGCTGTCCCTGGAAGGCCCCATAGGGTCCTGCTTGGTTACATCCAGAACACGGGACAAAGGACCACTAATGAGGTTGACATAGGCTTGGCCCACTGACCTGGCTTTGGCGTTATAACTATGAAAAACAAAAGCAAATGTCTGCATGACGGTTTGTGAAAAGTCAAGAGCTTTTGTGTGTATTAGCTCTCTGCCTTGCTGTCTCTTGATTTTTCCTTGCTGGCTGTGCTGGGCTGATCAGTCCCATGCAGTATGTCCTGTCTGGTTTGCGTAAGACCATCTGTGTCATGCTGCTTTAAGCCTCAGGCCTTGCACCGTGATACAGCCCTGCAAAGTTCCATCCTCATCTGTGCCCCTCTACTCCCTGCTCCCCGTTCCCTATACCTGTATCTGCTGGATTGTGATGTGAGTTATTTTCCCTTTGATTTGACAAAGGTTGCTGTGTAACCTCTTCTATTTTTTTCTTCTGAATTTCAATAAAGAAAATTTGATAGAAAGTTACAGAAAGAAAGATAGTCATACTCACTTTGATTAGCTGGAGCCATCTAGGTAAAAGAGATGCCTAAGGAGAGACTAAGAAATTTTGCTAGTAATTAGCATAGGAGAGGCCGCAAAGAACTGGAGACCCATTGTTTTAAAACCCTGGAACTCTGCTTACATCTTGGACAGTCAAGTAGGGAATAAATAGCAAAGGGGCATTCTTATCAAGGCTCCCATATATAATTAGTATGAAGATAAAACTGAAGAGGGAAAGGGTACAAATTAGTGAGAATTGACACTAATATCAAATTTATTTATAAAATTTATTATCAAGTATCATTTTTATATATAATGATATGTATAATATATATATTTCATTTTTTTTGAAATTCCGATTATGATAATGAATCTTTTGTTTCAGTATAAACAAAGAGGAAGAACCTGTGTCCCTCACCCCAGTTAAACATACTTGAGTCTTATTTCTGTCTTTTCAAACCTATTGGCCTTAGATTATTAATAGTGGCAGAACCAAATGTTTGACTGTCCCAAGAAGTGAAACTAGATCATTGATGATCATGTGATGCAGTTTTTCAGACCATAATGAACAGCTTCATCAGGCACATGGCATGAGTGATCACTCATCGTAATGTTGTATCCACAAGAGAAATGCTGTATGGTGGAACAAGATTTTAATCAGATGACTGATTGTAAATATACATGTACAGAGAAGACTTTTCAGCTTTTAAGACTGTGTTAACATTTGCTCTGTGTTAAATTCCTGTGTTTTGGTCACATTTTGGGGATAAGTATTGACTTGTTTAATTGCCTAGTTTCCAATCCCAACCTTCTGAGGCCTGACCTACTTTGTCGAGGTTCCTGAAACACTGAGTGTCTTGGGTCCAGTTTACTTTATAAACAGAAGCTGAGGCCCATGTCTCTATATATCTTTCCTGATGAGGGAATAAAAGGCAAAGATCAGATGTTCTCATTCTCTATTTGGAGATAATTCGGTAGTCAGGTTGTCAAGGGCAACCGGGGCAGAAAGATCAGCAGGGCTGTATCAGCAATTCCATGGGGGTATGTTTTCTCTCCTTTTATCTTGTTGCTTCTGGTTGCCTTCTGGCCATCATCACTGCAAGTGCTGCCTGGGAGAGAGAAGAGTACATCTATCACCATCTCCTATGGCTCTGGAGTCAGCTCTCCTCCTACTCAGAAATGTTTTAGATTCCAGCCCATAGTGATGTTCTGTGGGGGTCCTAGTAACTGGCTTCCAGGGGGAGGAGCCTAAGTACCATGGAATTGACATGCTGCCTAGAAGGCACTTCCCACCCCAGATGGGCCAACTTCTATTTATCCTACAAACCCCAGCGAGAACATTACCTCCTCTGGGAAGCCCTTACTGCATGCCTCGCCTGCTGTTATAATGTAAATACCTGTTTCGTGAGCGGCTGGACACTGTGTTTGCTTTTTGGGGGGTTTTTTGGTTTGTTTGATTTTTTTCAAGACCCTGGCCAACCCATCAGTAGGTGCTTTAATTTTATTAATGTGAGGGGACCCCCTCTTCCATAGCCTACCTCAGCAATTAATATCCCCTATTACTATGTTTCAGATCCCCAAACCCAGTGTATTCTTCTTAAGAATAAAAAAAAATCTGTCCTAGTCCAGAAATTACAAACACAATCTTTTGATAAGCATATCTCATTTGATTTATAATATATGTCACTTTAAAAGCCCTGAAAATTTTTTTTTCCCATCTTGCCCCTAGGTTTTTCTGACCATTTTCTTTTTTTTTTTAGATTCCATATATATATATGTGTTAGCATACGGTATTTGTTTTTCTCTTCCTGACTTAACTCTGTATGACAGTCTCTAGGTCCATCCACCTCACTACAAATAACTCAGTTTCGTTCCTTTTTATGGCTGAGTAATATTCCATTGTATATATGTGCCACATCTTTTTTATCCATTCATCTGTTGATGGACACTTACGTTGCTTCTATGTCCTAAAGCCCTGAATTTTTAATGAGGAGATCTGAGTTCAAGTTGAAGTTGGGTTCCTTATTAACTATATGATTGGAGGCAAATCATTTAACCTTCATTCATGCATTTATTCTTTCATTCACGTATTTATTGAGCCTGTGGGCCAGGCCCTGTTAGGCACCCTGCATTGGCTTCCTTAGCTAGCAAATGGGCATAATATACGAGCCCTAATTTTCCTTACAGTTTGTTAAGAACTGTTTGTGACAGTGCTTTGTAAATGTAAAGCTCCATTGAGACATTATTTATTATTATTTTAATGGACAAGGACTTGTGCATTAGGAATAGAATAGAACAAAGAAGCAGAGTATTGCTTCTTTAGTAGAATTTGTTGTAGCCACCTCAGAAAAGTGTTATGGACATATCAAAGTGCAACATCTGGGGTGGATCAGCCTTAATTCTTTTTTTTGTTTTTTCTTCCTTGCTATCTCTACTTTTTTTTTAAATAAGTATTTAATATAATTAATTATTTGTTTATTTATTTTAGGCTGGGTTCAGTCTTCATTGTGGTGCGCGGGCTTCCTCATTGCGGTGGCTTCTCTTGTTGAGAAGCATGGGCTCTGGGCGCACAGGCTCAGTAGTTGTGGCTCACGGGCTCCAGAGCACAGGCTCAGTAGTAGCAGCACATGGACTTAGTTGCTCCACGGCATGTGGGATCTTCCTAGACCAGGGTTCGAACCCGTGTCCCCTGCATTGGCAGGTGGATTCTTAACCGCTGAGCCACCAGGGAAGTCCCGCTATCTCTACATTTGAAATATAATCCTGAGAACAAGCAGCCCATTGGCTTAGTCTTGGTGTCTTTCCTATCCTCCTCAGGAAGGCAGAAAGAGGAACTGACTATCTCACTAGAACTGGACACAGTGGGTGAGAGGGAGGTCCCCAGAAGGACGTCAGGCCTCCTCCAAAATAAACAGGCAAGCAAACAGAAGCAGCAAATGTCTACCACGTAACTCTTATCCATTTTTCTCTCAACGGATGACTTTGTCTCATACTCTGTTAAAAGGCCTCCCTCTACTAATTCTGCTGGCTTCTGCACCCATCCATCCCTTGGCACAGTGGAAAATTTCCCCCCAGATAAACAAAAAAACCCACCTCATTTGTCTCATCCTTCTGAAGCTACGACCCTCCCTCCTCCCCTTTAGGACCACACTGTATACCCAACATGGGAGTTATTTATACCCACTGTCCCTGTTTCCTCTCCTTGCCATTCACTCTTCACTCTGGCCTGGCTTCCATTTCAGCCACTCACTGAGACTGCACTGGCCCAAGCTGCCAGTGACCTTTCATGTTGGCCAGTATATCTAGTGGATATTTTTACATGAAGAAATGAAAAGCAAGATGAACTTAGATCACCGTGCACAAAAGTTAACTTCAAATAGCTTAGCGACTTAAATATAAGAGCAAAACTTAAAACTTTTAGAAGAAAACATAGGAGAAATATCTTCAAGACTGTGGGTGAAGCAAAGATGTCTTAGCCATGACACTGAAAGCATGATCCATAAAAGAAAAGTTGATAAGTTGGACTTTTAAAAATTTAAGATTTTTGCACTTCAAAAGACAATTTTAAGAAAACAAAAAGAGAATCTACAGACTGCGAGAATATATTTTCAAGTCACACATTGGATAAAGGACCTGTTTCTAGAATGTACACAAGCGTAGGAACTTAGCTTTCTTGTTCACTGTTGTATTCTAAGCATCTATTGCAGTGCATGACATTTGGAAGGGGCTCTATAGATATTTGTGGGATAAATGAATGCATATAAATAGCACTAATGCAGTTTGGAGAAGAGTTTTTAGGAACATAATAAAGACTGAGGAGGAGAGAAAATAATCTCGAACACTTGTAGAAAGCACTTGTACCCACTGCATTTATTCCTTTTTGGCACTGTAGGTATCATCATCTCCATGCCACAGTGAAGGAAACTGAGACATGCAGGGATGATTTATTTTTTTGCCTGAGATCAAATACTATTAAGTGGGAGAGCCAGAGAGCAGACCCTGAATTTCTAATTCCACATAAGGAAACACAGGACGTGGTTTCCACCGTAGTTTAGGAAAGCTCTTCACTCCCGAGCCACTTATGCCTGGCACTGTACCTTCTCTCCTTGTCTTTCTCCAACAGTATGAGATGTCTGGATCTCTAGGCTTTGGGGTTATTTTCTCAGAATTTGCTCCCTGATAATATGATGGCAGACACACTTGTCTGATGCAGTGAAGAGCTGTCATGTGAAAACCTGGCACTAGCTTTCACTATGTTTGTTTCTGAGAATTTGTCCTCCCAGGACTACAATTCTCATTTTCTACCTTCCCGTCAAACTGTATTTCACCAAACATGTTTTGGCTGCCAACTGGGATCTGACCGGCCTAAGTTCACTTTCCCTTTTCCCTGTTTTCCCCACATCACTTTCTGTTCGTGACTGTGCAGGCTCTAATCTCAAATTGATAGGCAGGTTAGATCCAGACTGGGTCAGACTGTGGAAAAGCATAAGAAAGTGAGGGAATGGCATGCTGCAGACGCTATACACGTGACTTTTACAGGTGGCGATGGAGATGGTGTGACCTGATGCCAGTTATTATATGATGTCAACAGGAAGCCTGTTCTAAGTAACAATATTATGTCCTGAGCATTCTCAGAAAATAAAGACACTGATTGAGGCCGAGAGGAGGGCGGTATTGTGACACTTTGAATAAATTAGAACTGGGGTCTAGGGGACCTGGATTGTTAAGCCTCAGCTCTGCTGCTCGTTGTGTAGTTGTGTTTCAAATGATTTCATCTTCCTTATCCTTTCTTTCCTCATCTGTCAAGTGAGGAGGTTAGAGCCGATAAACTTTAAGGTCTTTTTCACTCTTTGAAATTAAGTTAGGTAGCCCAACCAGAACTAATCAGGGCTTCCTGAATCTGGGTGTAAACTTTATTCTCCTAGTGATTTGATTTCGTTTTTACCTCCAGCCCTCTAAGTCAGTCTTCAAACTTCCCAGGTAAGAATGTGAGAGCTAAACTTTGGCAGCCCACTCATGGGATAAACAGGTCTGGAGATGAAAAACTGTGAGGATTGTACATTGAAGAAGGCGAGGCAAGGATTGAGATCTGAATATGGTACCTCACCAAATACTGCCCCGCATGTGTCATGCTAAGTGGCCATAACAACAGTGGTTCCAAACCAGGGGTCCCCAACCCCTGGGCCATGGACCGCTACCGGTCTGTGGCCTGCTAGGAACACGGCCACACAGCAGGAGGTGAGTGGCGGGTGAGCGAGCGAAGCTTCATCTGTATTTACAGCCGCTCCCCATCGCTTGCTTGCATTACCGCCTGAGCTCCGCCTCCTGTCAGATCAGCAGTGGCATTAGATTCTCATAGGAGCGTGAACCCTACTGTGAACTGCGTGTGCAAGGGATCTAGGTTGCGTGCTCCTTGTGAGAATCTAATGCCTGATGATCTGAGGTGGAGCTGAGGCGGTGGTGCTAGCGCTGGGGAGCAGATGAAAATACAGATTATCATTAGCAGAGAGGTGTGACTGCACAGAGACCGTAATAAATCAATTGCTTGCAGACTCGTATCAAAACCCCATCAGTGAGTCGCAAGTGAAAACAAGCTCAGGCCTCCCACTGATTCTGCATTATGGTGAGTTGTATAATTATTTCATTATATATTACAATGTAGTAATAATAGAAATAAAGTGCACAGTAAATGTAATGAGCTTGAATCATCCCGAAACCAACCCCCCACCCCATCCCCGGTCCGTGGAAAAATTGTCTTCCACGAAACCGGTCCCTGGTGCCAAAAAAGGTTGGGGACCACTGTTCTACACCATACCTCACTGATTATATGACATTTGCAGGTTCTGGCCACAGTTCATTGCTTTTTTTTTTTTTTTAAAACTTTAGCCCCAAACCAGCCAAGATCAGCCTGGGAGAGAGGACCAGAACCCCAAAAGGCAGGCAGCCTGGCAGAGCAGACCAGATCCTGGATCTAACTGTGGGCACTGGTCTGAGTTCTGCCACGGACATGCTGTGTTGGCCTGACCCTTCCTTTTCTCAGAGGGGGTTCTCTGTGCTCTGTGAGTAAATGTAAGTGCACACCACTCTGGCAGGTGGTACGAACCTAATTTTGATGCACTGTGAGGCCCCAACAGGAACAGCAGTCAGAATCGTAATAAATAAACCGTCAGGGTTGCAATGGAAGCATTAGCCCAGGCACAGTCTACTAATTTGCTGATGGTTATCAGACACAAGCTACTGCTATGGAAGTGAGGCTTCACACTTAGAGATGCTTCCTGAAAGTGACTGAAACAGGGAGTCGGAAGCCTGAGGCTAGGTGGCAGCTTTAAGTTCATCCATTCTGGTTTTCTATCTGATGGTTCAGTCTCCTCTAAACACCCTTTTAACCCATGCTTGAACTCGTCTTGTGATGGGAAATTCACTGCCTTGTTAGGATATTGCAGCTTGTTCCAAATTTCCCTCTCCTCTATCAAGCTGTTGCTGCTATCAGGTGATGTTCAGACAACAAAAATGTCCATGTCACATATGCACACAGAAGATTTCCCATTTTTATTTTCTTTAAGGAACCAGGAATAATATGCACAGGACCACTGCTTCTTATGTCTCCTCATAAGGATATCTTGGTTTATTGTGAGCTGGTAGCCGTGAGAGATGACTTTCTTAAAAGGTGATCAGAATAATGGTGCTCTAGTTTGGTAGGTATCTTATTTCAGGAGAGAAGCCCCATTTCTATCTGTGGGTATTTATTTTATGTATTTACATATAGTAGTGGATGTGTTAAATAATTACTTTTGAGCATCTGCTATCTGCAGTGTACTATGCTAAGTGCCAGAGCAGGCAGAGGCGTTGGTGCCTTATTACAGCACATCAGTCACACGTTGATTTGTTACCCATCTGGGTTCTTGGACTCTTTAATCAATAGAAATTGATAAGAGGCCAGACGAGAAATTCAGGCAAGGCTTTATTGGGACTCCTGCTGCAGCGCGAGGGGGCGAAAACAAGTAACAAGTTCCCTTGCTCGCTCCCGAGGAGGGGCCAGCTGGTCCCTTACATGGGGTTAGGGTTGGGGCGGATCGGTGGGTTGGGGGGAGGAGTGGCTTGGGTGATCTGTCCATCTCCTTGTGGTGCTCTGTGAGTGTGTGTGAGGAGGGGATCGTGCGCAGTACCCTGCTTTTGCTCCAGGCACCTCAGAAGTATCAGTTGGGTTTTGGCCTTTTTGTATCTTGTTCATAATTTGCCCTAGCTGTGCATGCATGCATTTATTTTTAGTCCCTTATAGTTTCTTTGTATTCTGTTGCTCAAGGAGATGTTTGTCCAGGTACAAGCACTGCGGCAAAGAGTCCCGGGTCCCAGGTCCCAACCTGTCTCAGATTCACCCAACTGATACTTACTGAGAACCTGCTTGGTGGCTGCCTTTGGTTCTTGCCCTTAAGGAGTTTGCAGTTCACCGAGGGAGACAGTGTGTGATATCGGTCACACTGTATTGAATTGTTATTGACTTTGCCACCTCTTTACTAGGCTCTGCTCTCCTTGAAGCGGGGGGTTACGTGCCATGCTTTTAGGGCCGCCGTAGCTACAGGTGAAGCTGGGTGTACACTGGTGTGTATTGGTGTGCCAGTGTGAGATGCTGGTCAGGAGCGGGGCAGGCAGGGCGAGGCTCCGGTGCCCCCAGCCCTCAGCCCCGCACTCAGCTTCAGGGCTCGTCGTGGGACACTGCTCCTCCTGCTTGCCTGCCTATGCCCTCAGCTTGGTGCTCGCCCCTCAGAGTTCCAGCCCTACAGCCGCCTTCTCCAGGGCTCAGGCCCCGCCCGTGCCCTGGGTTAAGTGGCCTCCCTTCCTGGGCTGCATCGTAAGACAACTTACGTCCTTCTTTTTTTTTTTTTTTTTTTATTTTTGCCTTGTTTTGTGTCCTCAATTGGTTTTTCACTTCAGTTACTTTTTTTTTTTTTTTAATTAATTAATTTATTTATTTATTTTTGGCTGTGTTGGGTCTTCGTTTCTGCGCGAGGGCCTTCCCCGGTTGTGGCAAGTGGGGGCCACTCTTCATCGCGCTGCGCAGGCCTCTCACCATCGCGGCCTCTCCCGCTGCGGAGCACAGGCTCCAGACGCGCAGGCTCAGCAATTGTGGCTCACGGGCCCAGCCGCTCCGCGGCACGTGGGATCTTCCCAGGCCAGGGCCCGAACCTGCGTCTCCTGCATTAGCAGGCAGGTTCTCAACCACTGCGCCACCAGGGAAGCCCCGTCCTTCTTTTTAATGTGGCTTGCTTCTCCCGCTGAGTTATTGGGAATGGGGCTGCCATTAAAACAACTCTTAAAAACTGGAGGAAAGGAGACTACTGTTTATTGAGTACTCGTGGTGGACCAAACACTGTGCTAAGCCCCGTATCTCTATTTTCTCACTTAATTCTCATAACCTGCCTACGAGTAAGGGATCTCCATTTTTCCCAGTGGGGAAAAAAAATTCTCTGGAGCCCAGAGAATCGACACAACTTCCAGAGCCTGGCTGACTCTAGGACCCGAGGAGGCAGGTGGCGCCTGCAGAGCCGGTGAGCTAGAGGGAGCGAAGCTGGGGGGCTTGCCCGGAGCAGGGCAGCCACTTTGAGGGAAGCAGAGGGCAGGTGGAGGTGGAAAGGGAGCGCTGATTTAAAATCAACAGCCGTTTTCAATTAGTAATAATGAGGGGCAGTGAGAGCCTGTGCTTTTAGTGGGAGGAGCACGTAATTCGTGGCTGTCAGGGCTCAGTTTGACTCCCAGCTCTGTCCTCTCCTAGCTGTGAGCTCTGTGCCAGTTACTTAGCCTCTGCACTCTAGTTCCGTCACCGATAAATGGGGACGCCAATACCTACCTCGCCGGCAACCATGTACGTGTGTGAGTACTGAAAAGAGTAATTGCCACCTTCTAGATGCTAAATGAATAACAATTTCTATGAATATTATTAGGTTTTTCATTATTGCTTCAGGGTCTTCTTCCCCTACCGCACCTCTACACTGAGGGTCTCTGTGATTGCTTTCATGTCTGTTTCATCCTCTGATTCCTGTAACAGAGTCTGTTGCTGGTATAATTGAAAAGACCGAAATCTTTGTTTTAATCCACACATACTTCTACCGCCCATATTGCTGTTCCGGCAAACGTACAATTGCTATCTGTCATATGAAGGTTTTACTTATGTGGCTTTGCAACGTAGACTTGGTTTTGGTTGAGAGGAGGGATCATTTCTGTTTCGGTTTCTTTTTTTTTTTTAATCTGTGTTAAATATGATTATAGGAATTGACCTTATCCAGGTCAATGTAAAATCAGCTGAAACAAATCAGCTATCCCTGCAGGTATATCTCCCTCTAGAGCTCTGTTCAGAGGCTTATGAGTAAATGGAATTTACGTACAATACCTTGACTCTGAGTTTCCCTGAATTATATAACTATTTCAGGTAAGTGATATAATAAATGAGGTACCTCGTATTTTGGCTCTGTTTCTTTATTCTCACCTACCCTGTGTCTATAATCTATAAACAGATGCTTGAGCGCATGAAAGAACCTCGTCATTTAAAGGTATCCCACAAGGAATCCTACTTAATATCAATAATCACCTGCTATATGTCAGGGACGGTGGGGTGCCAAGTAGGCTGAGGTGTTCCAGGGAAAGGGCTAGGGTGGACCCGGATGCTAGGGACAGTCAGGGCCTGGGCAGTTGGACCCCACTCTAGGGGGAATTTCTGAATCCGCTGCTTACTGTCTGTAGGGACAGAAGTCCCTCCGGCTTTCCCCAGGTTGCTTGCTAACTGGGGAGGCCAGTCCAGTGGGTGGCACATAACCACCACCATCCAGGTGTTAGGAGTAGTGATTATGCCTGGTGGGCAGCACCATCATGACTCGGGCCACCCAGTCTTTTTACTCACGGCCAGACCCAAAGGTGAGAGAAGGACACCGGCTAAGCGGGCAGAGGTTTAGGGGGAACAAGCGTGCTCATTAGGGCAACCAAGGCAGTCCCACTCAAACGGACTGAGCCAGTCTGGTGATGTCAGAGGGAGGCTGTGACTGAAGGGGTCCACTACCGCCCAGGGCCTTCTGGATGCTGGTGTGACGCCCAAGCACGATGCAGGCTCACCAGCGAGTGCGTGGAACTGCCTTCTCCCTTCCCTGCTAGAGCGGACCTGGATATGGGTAGGTTGTTCTCTCCTGCGAAAAGCTCCAGCGACTGTGGGCGGGAGGAGATGGAAGAACAGAGTTGACCTTTCCCCACCCCTGTTCTTCCCTCTGGCCAGTGTGGATTCATGCTTTTAAATCATAATTTCCTTTATTTTTGAGTAAATGAACATCAGAGACAACTAGTGTTATGAAATGACTCCCCTTTTGGAAAAGTGATGAAGATCACTTTTCTGGCTTCTGTTTCTAGAGAGAGAGAGTTTAGGCTTGCCGAGATACTTTTGCTCTCATGAAGCAGTGGTTCTGCATCAGAATCATCTGGCGGGCTTGTTAAATCTAATTGCTGGGCCTCGTCCCCAGAATTTCTGAATCAGTGTGTGAGGGTGGGGACTGAGAATTTGCCCAGGGAATGCTGCTGTGGCTGATCCAGGGGTCATACTTCGAGAACCACTGTCATGGAGTAATCCATGTATTCGCCATGTTCCAAATGTAAATGATGTATTTTTGGTCAGGTCCACCACTGCTGTGAATATCTTCTATTGATATGCTTGTCTTTGTCTCCCTTCAACAGGTATTTTGACGTTGGACTGCATGATTTCTTAGTTAGGTAAGCCAATAGTTTTTATTTTAGATATCATTGGAATAGCGTGTCTATTATGGAATACTGAGATGAAAATAAAATCCTTGTGAAATATCTTGATAAATAATGGCAACCATATATTTGACAAGAAAACACCCCTAGCAGTGTTTTTTGTGCCTCCCAGAATCACACAAGAATATCCTTTTTAAACAATCAAAGGAATTTATTTTTAAAGGGGTTTGGATCTGAAATGATAGTTACCCAACTATTGGGCTACTGGAAAGACAAATGGAAGAGTGAAGAGAGGACTTTACTGGTGGCGCAGTGGTTAAGAATCCGCCTGCCAATGCAGGGGACGCGGGTTCGATCCCTGGTCCGGGAAGATCCCACATGCCGCGGGTAGCCCCTGCTCGCCGCAACTAGAGAAAGCCCGTGCACGGCAACGAAGACCCAATGCTGCCAAAAATAAATAATAAAATAAATAAATAAATTTATAAAAAAAAGAAAAGTGAAGAGAGCCAGCTTGCATTCATACATTAAACAACCCTCTTGAACAATTTTCCCTCCGTTGAATTTAAGCTTTTTAAACTGAATCTACTAGTTGTCTCACAATCATGAAGATACAGTCTTGTTCATAATTGAAAGAGATCACAGATGGCAGTTTATATCCTAGTATATTGGTGATTTTTACCAGAGTTGGCTTATGGGGCATATTAATTCCAAATAGCTATTAAATCAAACAGAGGTTAAATGGAAATATACCAGAAGATTAACAGTGTTGATAATAATATGCACGATATTTTTCCTGCTATAAACTTTGCTGTACTTTTTAGATTTTTTATTATACTGAGCATGTATTTGTTATTCTAATAATGGTGGAAAATGGTCATTAAAAATACCTATCAAATATATATGTGGGGAGCAGTAATGGTTGCTGAGGGACTATAAGCTAAGATCACAAGGAAACCAGAAATCATGTAGAGTGATTTACTTTCTGCAAATATGTAGCTCTAAATGCTAATTAATTCTGAGTCCACTAATAGAGAGTATTGTAAATCACATGTGATTTCTGGGTGGATGTTATAGTAGTTCAGTTCTCCACAATGCATGGCCATCTCCCTGTGGTTAAGATGCTGTCTGAGGGGACATGTACATCTTTGGCATCACCTTGATCCTAAACCAGCAGCATTTCCTCTGTGCCAGATTGCATATGGTGGTGTTCCGAGCAAGGCCATACATACCTTGTCCTTCCTCTAGGTCTTTATGCAAGGCTGTGCATGGAAATCTTGGCCTACCCCAAACCCAAGGAATCTGGATTATCCTGGCTTTCTCCAGGATATCACACACAGAAGGCAGTGTGTAAACAGTTACCCTTGACACATCAAGGGTAAATGTATTTTAGTAGGAGCGTTAAAGGGCCAGTGGTCATGGGAAAGGCAGGCATGAGAATTCTATATCTAAACCGATCAGAAAAACTGTCTGGGTGTACTTCAGGGAGTTGTTTGGATTTTTTGAGTTAATGTCTTTGGTGCTTTGTATTACTCCTGTGCTACTGTTCACATAATTGCTGTGGTAGCTGCAAGTTTGTACTTTTCTTACTTTCTCTAGTAACTTTCTTGAGGGCAGGGAACACGCCTCAATCACCTTTCCATAATTAAACTGTATGGAATCAACCTTCAACAAACATTTGTGTATGGGAATGTAAATTGATACAGCCACTATGGAAAACAGTATGCAGGTTCCTTAAAAAACAAAAAATAGAACTACCATACGACCCAGCAATCCCACTACTGGGCATATACCCAGAGAAAACCATAATTCAAAAAGAGTCATGTACCACAATGTTCATTGCAGCTCTGTTTACAATAGGCAGGACATGGAAGCAACCTAAGTGTCCATCAACAGATGAATGGATAAAGAAGATGTGGTACATATATACAATGGAATATTACTCAGCCATAAAAAGAAATGAAATTGAGTTATTTGTCATGAGGTGGATGGACCTAGAGTCTGTCATACAGAGTGGAGTAAGTCAGAAAGAGAAAAACAAATACTGTATGCTAACACATATATATGGAATCTAAAAAAAAAAAAAAAGGTCATGAAGAACCTAGGGGCAGGATGGGAATAAAGACACAGACCTACTAGAGAATGGACTTGAGGACACGGGGAGGGGGAAGGGTAAGCTGGGACGAAGTGAGAGAGTGGCATGGACATATATACACTACCAAATGTAAAATAGATAGCTAGTGGGAAGCAGCCGAACAGCACAGGGAGATCAGCTAGGTGCTTTGTGACCACCTAGAGGGGAGGGATAGGGAGGGTGGGAGGGAGAGACAAGAAGGAGGAGATATGGGGATATATGTGTATGTATAGCTGATTCACTTTGTTATAAAGCAGAAACTAACACACCATTGTAAAGCAATTATACTCCAGTAAAGAGGTTAAAAAAAACAAAAAAACCCCAACCAAACAAACAAAAAAACATTTGTGTAGAAGTGACTGAATGAGTAAATGAATGAAATGAGGCAGAAAGGACACAGAGGGTGAGGATTAAGAAGAAGCTGTTCATTTATTCAAGAGATAATTATTAAGCCTACCATGTGCCACTTCCTTGGTTACATCTGGGAATACCAAGGTGAGAAAAATAGACATTTGATTTAAAGCTTTCCCTGAACTCATCTCTTGCCAGCCTTGTGGTTTGAGCAACTTGAAGTGAGGAGGAGGGGTGGTCTGCCTCTGGGACCCCTCCTCCCTGTCCTTCTTCTGGGCTTCAACCATGTTTCCTATGTTGGGTGGGGAGGAGGCAGAGGGAAGGGTTAAGTGCCTCTAATGTAACTGGAACAGATGCTGGGACGCCCTGGCCCTGGCAGGAGGCCCTTATGGGTGCGTGCTAGTAAGATGCTCAACTAGTCACCTTAATCGGTTGTTCTGTGAACCAGGCAGAACTGGGGCTTCTTTCTGCCCTGCTATCTTCCTGCAGTTTTCCCTTCTTTTACTCTGGTAGGGGCAGGACAAATCAACGTGCCCACTGTTATCCACTGTGGGAGTAAAAGTCTCCCCTTCTTGCAGGCATGCCCAGTCTCTGGATGAAGTCTCTTCATCCCCTCCCCCAACATACAGCAGCACTCCCCATTAAGCCAGGAACCTAGGGACTCTAAGGGGTCTCTTCCTTGGTCCTCCTACCTGCTTGGGGATAGGGTGGGGCAGGGCGTGGGGTAGGGAGGTGGTTGGGGGAGCACTCAGTTCTCCATCTCTTAGTAATCCCAGGATGGGGTGCAAACCCCTTTGTTTGCAGCTGTCTTTAGAAAATGGGTCCTTTCTGCTCCCAGTTTGGGAGTCCCTAGTCCCCTTGTGGGGACTGAGCCCTGTTGATCTTGGGGCACCTTAGTGAGAACTGTTTCATCTGCACGTCGACCCCAGAAGCCAGCGGGGTTGAAGAGGGTGTGGGCACAGTGAAAGTGGGAGGTGAGGGAATGGCAGCCACAACTCCTTTAAGAAATGAAGCTGTGATAGGGAGGAAAGAAAGACATGGCAGCTGGTGGAGAAGGTGGTTTGAGTGGGGATTTTTTTTTTTTTTTTTTTTTAATTGGAGGAGCTCTTGTATTTAGCCACCAGAAGGTCTTAAGTGCCCTTTAGACTTAGAGAAAGTGTTTTCAGTTGGGTGGAGAGAAGCAGCACACGATTGCCAGGGGAATGAAGAAGCAAAGCAGTGAATGGTGACTTAGTGGCTCTAGTGGGCAATGGCGCTTTCCTGGAAGTATACCGCTGGAGAGCACCTTAGAGGTTGGAAGAATGTGGGGTCATACTTGTGGGACCCTTCTCGTTCTGTGATGGCCAGGAGAAGAAAATATATTTCCCTTTGTAAAAGAGGAGATGTTGGAGAAATTGGCATAGTTTTTTTGTTTTGTTTTTTTTTTTTAATTAACTGCATTTATTGGCTCCAGTAAACTCTTAACGTGTACTCTGGGTTGTCACGCTGTATTGAATGCTTAGCGTTTGGAAGGAAAGAAGCTGCAGCATGCCTGAAATTAATCAGCTGCATCTTTTACGTTGATGGAAGCAATGTCGACTTCTCTGGAATGACATCAGTTTCCACAAAGGCAAGAGCCCTATCTGTGATCTCAGCCTGGGCAACTGCAGGGAGGGACATGTTTCCTTTTAAGTTGTTGGAGTGCTTCACTGAGCTATGGGGCAGGAAGGAGCTGTCACGTTTAATGAAATGTGAGCATTTTTGGTATTGGCGTTTTATGATGACTGTGGGAAAACTCAGTGTGCTCAATCCTTCTGCATCTTATAGAAACCAAAGGGAAGACTTTCAGGAAACAGTAATCACAACTCACTTAAGAAATAGCCTCAGAAGAAGAGTATTGGCTGGAATTCTTAATGTGATGCTACAAAAGAAAAAGGAAAAGAGTGACCAATCTAGGAAAAGAGATTACAGAAGAAACCAGCTCTTTGATTTTAGATAACAGGATGGCTTGTTTAAATTTAGCTTAGTTAAGTTTTGGCAAGAAAGTAGAATTGACTAGTGATGTTCGGTTTGATTCTTGCTGACCGAGGCATATTTCATTTTACCCAGAATTGTAGCCAGCCCTACCCCTTTTATGAAAGGTATACTATAATTGCTTTGTACCTACCGCCCCTGCCCCCTTCTAAGTTCCTCAGGTTGGGGAATCGGTTTAAGTAATACAGGATGCTCTCGTGACTTTTAAAAGAAAACCTGGAGACCTTCCTCTTACATATTGTCTGAAAGATAAAATTTGTCAGTGTTTTTTTTTTTTTAAACAATTGCTCCTACGCTTATGCATGTAAAAAACAGGAAAATATTCACCTGTGTTTTCGTCTTCTTTTCTATATTGTTTATATTTAGCTATTTAATCCATTTCAAATACATATTTCAAATAAGAATCTAACTTAAAAAAAAATAGCAGGAATTCCTTGGTGGTCCAGTGGTTAAGTCTCAGTGCTTTCACTGCCGTGGGCCTGGGTTCAGTCCGTGGTGGGGGAACTAAGGTCCCACAAGCCTCATGGCACAGCCAAAAAAAAGCAAAATAAATTTTCTTTACCATCACTTTCCCTTTTTATTCTAAAGTCCATGTGTGAGTGCATCAGAGCCATTACTTTTGTCCTTAGGAGACTGTTTTGATATCCTGTCAGGACAAGCAAAAGTGCAGTGTGGATGCCATGGGTACTTCTTAGGCAAATAGAAAAAGGCAGTGAGCCTCAGGCATGGCCCTAAAGCTATTTGAGAAGCTCTCTGGAGTTAATACACTCATCAGAAGATAAATTCCTGTGCATAAGCAAACAGATTCTGCTTAGAGAATGTTCAGTATAGTGCAGATTCAATCCTGTACAAGCGCTAATGTGTCCATGAAACAGCACAGCTGTGCCCTTTTGAAGCGTGATTTTGTTCTGGTGAGAGAGAAGGTAGAATGGGCCAGCTGCTCACTTCTGTAGTGTCTTTTGTTCTTCTGGAGGTTGATCCTGGGATCCCACCATGGTCTGGAGGGTCTTTGAATTGTCAGAGGGCAGCACATTTCAGTGATGTGTGAATTAATGGTTCACTGAATTCTGAAATAAGCAAAACGGTTTTTGGCTTTCCCTTAGTGACAACCTATACCTACCTGACCCATTCAGAAAACCAGCCCCACAGCAGAACAGAAGCTTCATGAATCACAGGGTAGTTTTTCTCCACCTTTATTCTGAGCATCCTGAAGTTTATCACCACATTTGCTATAGTTAACGGTGCTGATAAAGAAGTCATTTGAAATATGTCTTGGATTCTGTGATGTCCAAAATGTTCAAGAGTCCGCCTTGCATCTTTAAGAAGCCTAGTAGTCAAAAGCGAGACTCATTTCGGGCTAAAGGCGTCCTCCTGAGAAGGAGAAGGAAGAGCGCTGGGGTTAAGCCTCTCTCTTTCCTGTGTCTCCTCAGGACAGCTGAGACCTGTTTAGGCTCTGAGCTGCTCTGGAAGCGGAGACGTTAAGGAAGAATGTGGGCATTTGGTCCTGGGAGTAAGAACCAGGAAGATAATTAGCATCTGTATTCAGTCTAGTAGCTTAGAAACAACTTAAATACATACTTGAAACCATTATGTATATTTTTATAGACAAATATAAAAGGAGGGAAGATAAAACCAATATGTATCTATTTTTCAGCACACACAGAGGTGATAACTCAGAGGCCAAATACCTGATTTGTTACATAGGATTTTGAATTTGTTATTGTGTAATTATAACACGGAAGTCAACTTTTGTTTGTCTGAGTAGGTAATTTTTTAATAGTGGTATAAAAAGTATATGAGCTGATTAAAAAGCTACCCCCGCCTGAGGGAGCCTGAACTCTGCATTTCTGCCCCTGATTAGGCACTGCTGATCCCCTCTTAGTGGCAATGGGAGGAGAGATGTGGCACTTGGGTCGGAGCCACCAAGTCCCCTTGGTCCCTGGCCACTGCAGACTCCTCTCCTTTGCAGGGACTGCAGCCTCCCAGCCTTCTTTTTAAAGCTTCCTTTCATTCCACTTGTGGAATATGAAACCAGCAGCTAATGGGCTGTGTGGTGTTCCAGTAAGTAACAAAGTGTTTTCAATAACAAGCGAGGAACATGTGTGTGAAGAAAGCCAGATCCCAAAGCGACCCCACGGAGGCAGATCATAGGATGCAGGCAGGATGCTGAAGAGAAGGTGACTGAAACCACCGTCGCTCCCGGGCACCGTCAGCTTCCAGATCCCGTTGAGTCTGTCTCCTCACCATATCTCACATCACCCTTTCCTTTGTTTCTGGAGAAAAGATACGCACCTTTGTCAGCAATTTGGGCTTCTTACCTCATAGGGCTGTAGTGAGGTTTAATACTATATGCAAAACACTTAGCTCCGTGCCTGGAAACAGTGGGGACGTAGTAGGGGTTAGTTTTGTCCTTCCCCCTTCCCCACTTCACCTCTGGAATCAGGGTAACAGGGTTTGAGTCCTGGCCCCTCTCCTACCAGTGTGACTTTAGGCAGCTCACTATCCCTTTCTGAGCCCTTGACGACTTACCTGATGCTGTCTCTCCCTACTCAGAAACAGTCAGTGATTCTTTTTCCTCTGTCAAAACCAGACTAATCCCCCCCCATGTCCTGGGTCCACCACAGTAGGTCTCAGGCTTCCTTTCCATCTCATCTCACCGTTATTCTCCTTTGGGTCACCGCCAAATGGGTCTAAATGCTGCTTTCTGTCTTTCCCCCATTCCCTGGCTTCTTTTCTTGGCTCATGTGTTCCCTGTGCATGAAGTGCCCACGCTGCCCCCATATCCAAGTCCTGCTTCTCTC